>NW_024055654.1:0-374622 GCF_902713615.1 Scyliorhinus canicula | reverse complement strand
AACATGGTTCAGTCCTGAATGTGAGGAACAGCAAAATCCAATCACTGTGATTACTTATGGCCACGTTGGTGTCTCAGCAGGAGGATTGAAGTGGTGAATCCCTTCCCACACTCACAGGTGAATGATCTCTCCCCAGTGTGAATTCGCTGGTGTTTGGACAGAGCGGATGACTGAGTGAATCCCTTCCCACACTTGGAGCAGGTGAATGGCCTCTCCCAGTGTGAATTCGCTGATGTGCAGTGAGGTGAGATGATTGTCTGAACCCAGTCCCACAGTAAGAGCACCTGTACAGTTTCTCGTCAGTGTGAACACGTTGATGGAGCATCAGATTCCCAGAACTTTTATAGCACTTCCCGCAGTCTGGACATTGAAACGGTCTCTCATCAGTGTGAACTCGCTGATGGCTCTGCAGGTTGGATGAAATAGCAAATCCCTTCCCACACTTGGAGCAGGTGAATGGTCTCTCCCCAGTGTGAATTCGCTGATGTGCAGTGAGATGGCATGAGTGTCTGAACCCAGTCCCGCAGTAAGAGCACCTGTACGGTTTCTCGTCAGTGTGAACACGTTGATGGCTCATCAGACTCCCAGAACTTTTATAGCACTTCCCACAGTCTGGACATTGAAACGGTCTCTCATCAGTGTGAACTCGCTGATGGTTCTGCAGGTTGGATGAAATAGCAAATCCCTTCCCACACTTGGAGCAGGTGAATGATCTCTCCCCAGTGTGAATTCGCTGGTGTGTGGACAGAGCGGATGACTGAATGAATCCCTTCCCACATTTGGAGCAGATGAATGGTCTCTCCCCAGTGTGAATTCGCTGGTGTGGACAGAGCGGATGATGAGGGAATCCCTTCCCACATTTGGAGCAGGTGAATGGTCTCTCCCTGGAGTGAAATCGCTGGTGTTGGACAGACCAGATGGCTGAGTGAATCCCTTCCCACACTTGGAGCAGGTGAATGGTCTCTCCCCAGTGTGACTGCGTCTATGTGTTTCCAGCTTGGATGGGGAAGTGAATCCTTTCCCACAGTCCGCACATTTCCACGGTTTCTCCTCAGTGTGACTGCATTTGTGGCTTGTGAGGCCTGATGATCGAGCGAATCCTCGTCCACACACACAACACGTGTATGGTTTCTCCCCACTGTGAACAATGCTTTTTCCTTCCATGTTCAAAGTACGATGATATTCAGGATGTGATAAGTTGAGTACTCTGTCAGATCCTGATGTGATGCTTGGTTTGAGTTTCCAGATCTTTGAATCCTGCCCTTCGAAAACCCTGTGAAACTGATTGAAAACAGAAAATAGGGAGTGAGAGAGAAGCACAAAACACAAAGGCAGGTTGTGAAATTGGGCTGAATGAATCTGGTATTTGTGGGGCCGGCTCTGGGAAAAAGTGACCATGAAAACTGCTGGATTGTCATAAAAAACCAACTGGCCTCTTTGGGAGGAGAGTGAAAGAGGTGAAGAGGGATTTTGTATGTCTACAAGGCATATTGAGAGAGTAGTTGGCAAAGGAAATTCGATCTGAACTTCATCAACAGTAATATTGAGAAATAAACTATGCTTCTGGTGGCACAGTGATTAGCACTGCTGCCTCACAGTGCCAGGGACCCGGGTTCAATTCCGGCGTTGGTGACTGTCTGTGTGGAGTTTGCACTTTCTCCCCATGTCTGCGTGGGTTTCCACCCGGTGCTCAGGTTTACTCTAACAGTCCAAAGGGAAAGTTAGGTGGATTGTCCTTGATAAATTGCCCCTTAGTGTCCAGGGATGTGCAGGTTAGATGGGGCTATGGGGTCACAGGGACAGGGTAGGGGTGTGGGCCTAGGCAGGGTGCCCTTTCAGAGAATCAGTGCAGACTCGATGGACCGAACTGGCCTCCTTCTGCACTGTAGGACTTCTATAGTTCTAATTCTATTCGATGAATCTTCTAAAGCTCTGGCTCACCACTCTTCAGGAAGGATGTGAAGGTCGATTTAAGATACGATTTTAAAGATTACGATTTATAATCATCTAGATAGGAATAATATGATTAGGATAGTCAGCATGGTTTTGTGAAGGGTAGTTCATGCCTCACAAACCTTATCGAGTTCTCTGAGAGGTGACTGAACAGGTAGACGAGGTTAGAGCAGTTGATGTGGTGTCTATGGATTCAGTAAAGCGTTTGATAAGGTTCCCCACGGTCGGCTATTGCAGAAAATACGGAGGCTGGGGATTGAGGGTGATTTAGAGATGTGGATCAGAAATTGGCTAGTGAAAGAAGACAGAGAGTGGTAGTTGATGGGAAATGTTCACGAATGGAGTTCAGTTACGAGTGGTGTACCACAGGATCTGTTCTGGGGCCGTGCGTTTGTCATTTTTATAAATGACCTAGAGGAGGGCGCAGAAGGATGGGTGAGTAAATTTGCAGACGACACTATAAGTCGGTGGAGTTGTAGACAGTGCGGAAGGATGTTGCAGGTTACAGAGGGACATAGATAAGCTGCAGAGCTGGGCTGATAGGTGGCAAATGGAGTTTAATGTGGAGAAGTGTGCGGCGATTCACTTTGGAAAGAATAACAGGAATGCGGAATATTTGGCTAATGGTAAATTCTGGGTTAGTGTGGATGAGCAGAGGGATCTCGGTGTCCATGTACATAGATCCCTGAAAGTTGCCACCCAGGTTGATAGGGTTGTGAAGAAGGCTATGGTGTGTTGGCCTTTATTGGTAGAGGATTGAGTTCCCGGAGCCATGAGGTCATGTTGCAGTTGTACAAAACTCTAGTACGGCCGCATTTGGAGTATTGCGTACAGTTTCTGGTCGCCTCATTATAGGAAGGACGTGGAAGCTTTGGACGGGGTGCAGAGGAGATTTACCAGGATGTTGCCTGGCATGGAGGGAAAATCTTATGAGGAAAGGGCTGATGGACTTGAGGTTGTTTTCGTTAGAGAGAAGAAGGTTAAGAGGTGACTTAATAGAGGCATACAAATGATCAGAGGGTTAGATAGGGTGGACAGCGAGAGCCTTCTCCCGCGGATGGAGGTGGCTAGCACGAGGGGACATAGCCTTAAATTGAGGGGTAATAGATATAGGACAGAGGTCAGAGATGGGTTTTTTACGCAAAGAGTGGTGAGGCCGTGGAATGCCCTACCTGCAACAGTAGTGAACTCGCCAACATTGAGGGCATTTAAAAATTTGTTGGATAAGCATATGGATGATAAGGGCATAGTGTAGGTTAGATGGCCTTAGTTTTTTTTTCCATGTCGGTGCAACATCGAGGGCCGAAGGGCCTGTACTGCGCTGTATCGTTCTATGTTCTTGGAGAAGTTGCAGAGGAGATTTACCAGACATGGTTCCAGCAAAGGAGGTTGAGGGGAGATTTGATTCAGGTCCACAAGATTATGCCAGGTTTCGATCAGGTGGACAAAGAAACTGTTTCCATTCACTGATCGTACAAGCAGTCGGGAAACAGATTTAAAGTTTTGGGTAAAACCTGGATTGAACGATATAAGATGCTGATGGGTCTTGACAGGGTGGATGTTTCCTCTTGTGGGAGAATCTGGAACAAGGGGGTCAATATTGCAAAGAGAGGGGTCACCCATTTTAGATGGAGATGAGGATTTTCTTTTCTCTTGAGGTTCGTAAGACAGGAGGTGGCAAAGTGATTAGAACTACTGCCTCACAGCACCAGGGACCCAGGTTCAATTCTAACCCTGGGTAGTTGTGTGGAGTTTGCACTGTATCTGTGTGGGTTCCCTAGGGAGCTCCGTTTTCCTCTCACAGTTCAAAGGGACTTTTCACAGTAACGTCATTGTAGTGTTAATGTAAGCCTACTTGTGACAATAAAGATTATTATAAGATTATTTTAGATGTGCAGGTTAGGTGGATTAGCCATGTGAAATTGCCACTTCATCTCCAAGGATATGGACGTTGGGTGGGGTTATGAGGATGAGGGGTGGGATAGGGTGGGCCTGGGTGGGGTGCTCTTTCAGAAGGTTGGTGCAGACTCGATGGAGGTCGATTGGGCTCCTTCTGCACTGGAGGAATTCTATGACTTTGGAACTACCGCCCTTAAAAAGCAGTGGAAGTAGAGTCCTTGAATATTTTTGAGGCAGGGATGGATAGATTCTTGATAAGCAAGGTTATCGGGATCGGCAGGAATGTGGAATTGAGGTTAAACTTTTGAGTGATGGAGCAGCCTCGAGGGGCCGACTCCTAGTTTGTGTGTAAGGAGCAGGCTCGAGGCCGGCTCCTAGTTTGTGTGTAAGGAGCAGGCTCGAGGGCGGCTCCTTAGTTTGTGTGTAAGGAGCAGGCTCGAGGGCCGGCTCCTAGTTTGTGTGTAAGGAGCAGGCTCGAGGGGCTGACTCCTAGTTGTGTGTAAGGAGCAGGCTCGAGGGCCGGCTCCTAGTTGTGTGTAAGGAGCAGGCTCGAGGGACCGACTCCTGGTTGTGTGTAGGAGCAGGCTCGAGGGGCCGACTCCTAGTCTGTATGTAAGGATCAGGCTCGAGGGACTGACTCCTAGTTTGTGTGTAAGGAGCAGGCTCGAGGGGCCGACTCCTAGTTTGTATGTAAGGATCAGGCTCGAGGGACTGACTCCTAGTTTGTGTGTAAGGAGCAGGCTCGAGGGGCCGACTCCTAGTTTGTGGTAAGGAGCAGGCTCGAGGGCCGGCTCCTAGTTTGTGTGTAAGGAGCAGCTCGATGGGCCGGCTCCTAGTTTGTGTGTAAGGAGGCAGGCTCGAGGGGCTGACTCCTAGTTTGTGTGTAAGGAGCAGGCTCGAGGGGCCGACTCCTAGTGTTGTGTGCAATGGAGCAGGCTTGAGGGACAGACTCCTAGTTTGTGTGTAAGGAGCAGGCTCGAGGGGCCGACTCCTAGTTTGTATGTAAGGAGCAGGCTCGAGGGACTGACTCCTAGTTTGTGTGTAAGGAGCAGGCTCGAGGGCCGGGCTCCTAGTTTGTGTGTAAGGAGGAGGCTCGAGGGGCTGACTCCTAGTTTGTGTGTAAGGAGCAGGCTCGAGGGCCGGCTCCTAGTTTGTGTGTAAGGAGCAGGCTCGAGGGGCCGACTCCTGGTTTGTGTGTAAGGAGCAGGCTCGAGGGGCGACTCCTAGTTTGTGTGTAAGGAGCAGGGCTCGAGGGGCCGACTCCTAGTTTGTATGTAAGGAGCAGGCTCGAGGGGCCAACTCCTAGTTTGTATGTAAGGAGCAGGCTCGAGGGGCGACTCCTAGTTTGTGTGTAAGGAGCAGGCTCGAGGGCCGGCTTCTAGTTTGTGTGTAAGGAGCAGGCTCGAGGGTCCAACTCCTAGATCGTGTGTAAGGAGCAGGCTCGAGGGGCCGGCTCCTAGTCTGTATGTAAGGAGCAGGCTCGAGACGGCCGACTCCTAGTTTGTGTGTAAGGAGCAGGCTCACGGGGCCGACTCCTGGTTTGTGTGTAAGGAGCAGGCTCGAGGGCCGACTCCTGGTTTGTGTGTAAGGAGCAGGCTCGAGGGGCTGACTCCTGGTTTGTGTGTAAGGAGCAGGCTCGAGGGGCCGACTCCTAGTTTGTGTGTAAGGAGCAGGCTCGAGGGGCCGACTCCTGGTTTGTATGTAAGGGGCAGGCTCGAGGGGCCGACTCGTAGTTTTGTGTTAAGGATCAGGCTCGAGGGGCTGACTCCTAGTTTATAGAAACATAGAACAGTACAGCACAGAACAGGCCCTTCGGCCCTCGATGTTGTGCCGAGCAATGATCACCTACTCCAAACCCACGTATCCACCCTATACCCATAACCCAACAATCCCCCCTTAACCTTACTGTTTAGGGACACTACGGGCAATTTAGCATGCCAATTCCACCTAACCCGCACATCTTTGGACTGTGGGAGGAAACCGGAGCCACCGGAGGAAACCCCACGCACACCGGGAGGACGTGCAGACTCCGCACAGACAGTGACCCTGCCTGGGAAACCGAACCTGGGACCCTGGAGCTGTGAAGCATTTACGCTACCCACCGTGCTGCCCTTACCACAAGTTTGTGTGTCGGAAGCAGGCTCGAGGGGCCAACTATTTTTTCAAGATCCAAAATCTTTTTACTGTTCTAAATGATTTTCCAGAGACCCATGCATGAATCTCACCAAGGCAGAACGGTAACATTTTAATTCATTGGAAGTCTGGTGATGACCACGATGGCATGCGCTGCGAGCCTGGACCGGATGCCAACTCTCCCGGATTGACTGACTGGAGACTCCAGGGTTTTATTTTATGATTTGTGGGAGTCACTGGCTGGGCCAACATTTATTGCCCATTCCTAATTTCCCTTAAACTGAGTGGCTTGCTCAGCCAATTGTTGATTGTTATAATGACCCATCTGGTTCACTCATGTCCTTCAGTGAAGGAAATCTTCTCTCCTTATCTGGTCTGGCCTACACATGACACCAGATCCCAGTCAGCTGGTTGACCCTTAAAATGCTCTGAGATGCCCTCTAGTCAAGGGCAATTAGGGCTGGGCAGTGAATGCTGGTCCAGCCAGTGACACGCACATCCCGTGAATGAACAGAAAAGAAAATCTTCCATCCTTACCTGGTCTGGCCGACATGAACATAGAGTGCAGAAGGAGGCCATTCAGCCCATCGAGTCTGCACCGAACCACTTGAGCCCTCATTTTCTACCCTATCCCCGTAACCCAAAACCCCTCCTAACCTTTTTGGACAATAAGGGCAATTTAGTATGGCCAATCCACCTAACAGCACATCTTTGGACATAGGAGGAAACCAGGAGCACCCGGAGGAAACCCACGTAGACACGGGGAGAACATGCAGACTCCGCACAGGCAGTGACCCAGCGGGGAATCGAACCTCGGACTCTGATGCTGTGAAGCCACAGTGCTATCGACTTATGCTGCCCAATCCATTCTCTTATTTCCTCTAGACCACTATCCTAACGCACCCTCAGAGACCTCCCACATTCAACCCCCTGTAGTATTGAGTTAATCCAGTGGCTCAGTGACCTATAAATTTCCTGTTTAAGAAGCCACCTTTTCCTCCAGGGTTGTGTCTCCCTGTCTCTGTCATCTCATCCAGCCACCGAGATGTTTGCTCTCATCTAATTCTGGCCTCAAACTGAGATAGACAATTGCAAATTCAGGAATGGAATCAAGGAATTATGGGGATAAGACAGGAAAGTGGAATTGAGGATATCAGATCAGCTACCATTTCATGGAATGGCAGGGCAGACTCAATGGGCCGAATGGCCTACTTTGCTCTACATCTTACATGTTATGGTCATGAGCATTCTCAATATTTTTGCTTCTTAAAATAAATTTAGAGTACCCAATTTTTTCCAATTAAGGGGCAATTTAGCGTGGCCAATCCACCAAAGATGGGTTGTGGGGACGAAACCCACGCAAACACGGGGAGAATGTGCAAACTCTACACGGACAGGGACCCAGAGACAGGATCGTACCTGGGACCTCGGCGCTGTGAGGCAGCAGGGCTAATCACTGCGCCACAATGCTGTACTTAGCATTTGCAATATTAATCACTATGACTGGTGCCTATTTTTTCAGTTGCCTGAGAGCCAAGCTGTGGAAATTCTTCCTTAAATCTCTCCTGCTCACTCCTTCACTTTCCTATTTTCAGAATCTCCTTAAAGCCTACCTTATATACAAGCTTTTGTCCACCTGCTCTGATATCTCCCTGTATGGCTCAGTGTCAAATGTTGCTGAGAATTGGGCGACACCTCGATGCCTCATAAATAAAATGCATCAAATTGGGCATGTTTCTCTCTTTCAAATCCTCGACATGTTGCATAATTACTCTCGGTGGCTGAGGATGCACCAGGATGCCCATCACCACCTGAACCAGTGTTGCCTCTGCGTCCACCTGAATCCAGCTCTGAGAACTGAAATGTCCCAAAGGCGACTCTCCCCTGGTCACCGGAACCCTGAGGCCCCGCCCACACTATTGCGTCACATAATGGCGCATGCCCGTCACTCCCCACTGATCCAAGATGGCGGTCGGTCACCTGGGCTTGTTCCTGGGGAAAAGCCTGGGTATTACAAACCCGGGGCCTCCAGCTTCCTATTGAGGTTGTGAGACCTGCACTGGGTGTTTATGAAGCCTCGGCTCCCTCCCCACCCCCACCTCCGGCCCACCGACTCTCACCCGTTCAGAAAAGCGTCTCCCGCACGCACAGGGCCCGAGCAAAGTGACACTGCGCATGCTCCACACTAGCTCTGGAATTTCCTCCTTAAAAATCTCCAAATCTCTCACTCACTTTCCTCTATTACGATTATCATTAAAATCCAATATCTCCTCGAGGCTGTGTCAATTGTTATTTTGTAACATTTCTCTGAAATGTCTCAAAAAGCTTTATTCTGTCAAAATAAATATGAATTATTGTCACAGCCCTGGAAATGTATCATTGTTCTGATTCATAAATAGGAATTTGTAATTCCAGAGTGAAACAGTCTGTAATAATGAAACAATTCTAAATGTTGCCCTCAACAATGATGGCGACTGAGCCTGAACTCCGCTGCTGCTGCCCCCAATAAAAATGGTGGGTGCGCGTGCGCACTGCTACTAATGCCCAAATAAAGTTAAAGATGGCGGCTCCATCGTCCCGTCTGTGAGAAAGCTGCAGGCCTCGCTCAGGGCCCCCGGTACCGGTAGGTTATTTTTACGGGTTTTCGGTTTATATCACATATTTATGTAGTGTGTCCAACGACGCGCCTGATTCATCTCTCCCTCGGTCCCGTCATTCCCACCTTTACGGATTGTGGATCCGAGAACGAACGTTTTTTCTTTGTCGCCATTAATCACACTGCGCATGCTTCATTAAGCCCAGTCCCGCCCCCTCATTCACGCTGATTGGTTGGAGGACCCCTGACTCCCCACAGGTCCTCCGTTCCAACCTATTCTTTACCTATTGGTCAGTGCTGCCGTCAATCACTTCGCGCATTGTGAGGTGTCAGGTGAGAGGTCTGTCGGGGGATTTTAATACAAACCCCAGTGCGGCCCCAGAGCCGAACAATGAACATTCTCCACTCACTGTCCGTCACTTCCGGCTTCTCTCCATAAACAACATCATAGAGACCAGGGGAGGGAGACACTGACCCAGTGACAATGTTGGGTTATGGGTATAGGGTGGATACGTGGGTTTGAGTAGGGTGATCATTGCTCGGGACAACATCGAGGGGCGAAGGGCCTGTTCTGTGCTGTACTGTTCTATGTTCTAATAGGCACGGTCTCTCACACAGACACGGTTATTTGAGACACAACTTCGATTGGCTGCAGTACATACTGACTCAGTTATCCTCAGACTCGATCCTGAGATGTGTTCAGTAATACACTGAAGGTTGCAACTGTTAAAATTGCATCAATCCCTGTATTTTGTACCTTCATAGTCAGCAATGACTTCGCTATTTTAGTTACGTCTTATAAAATACGAGTGTCAAAAACGCTGCCTCGGTGTTGTATGTACAATAGACCACCGTTCATTCATGCTTCAATGCTCTAATTCTCTATTAGGATTTCTGGAATCTGTATCCCTGCCAGTTTGGAATGTGAGGCTGTTTTCTGTATTGCTACCTTTGACCTATTCCGGTTATTATTGTAGAAAGTATTTCTACAATTAGGATCACACAATTACATGCGTATTGTAGCATTGTCCTTCTAGATGGCAGTGGTCGTAGGTTTGGAAGATGCTGCCTCAGTTGCCGTGGTAACTTTCGAGAGTTCATCTTGTATATATTACAAAATCTGCCACTGTTTGTCGGTGCTTGAGGGATTGGATGTTTGTGGAAGTGATGACACTCAAAGAAACCACTTTGTCCTGTATTCCTAGACTTGACGTGCTCTGGTAGATACCGTATTTATTGGGCTATTCTATTTCAGTCTCTGGTCAATGGTCATCATTAGGATAATGATGCTGGGGGATTGCACGATGGTAATTCCATTGAATGTCAGGGGCGATGGTTCGATCCTCTCTTGTCAGAGATGGACATTGCCTGTAATTGTCACTTGCCAGTCAAACCTGAATATACTTCAGTTCTTGTTGCATTTAGTAATAGGCTGCTTCAGTATGTGAGGGGTCGCGAATGGTGGTTTAAATTGTGCAATCACCAGAGAACATCCTCATTTCTGACTTTATGAGTTAATGAAGATCATTAACCATGTAGCTAAAGATGGTAGGGCCTCGGCCCCTACCCTGAGGAATGTGGCAGGTTATATTACAGTAATAACTGAGACAGAGCCTCATGTAATACAAACAGGAACATTTTCTGGTTTCGTATCAGTGAAGTAAGAATTGGGACACAAACCATTCTCATATTATCCGAGAGATGATTCAGTGCAATTGTAACTTACTGAGTACTGAGCGTAATATAAATTCATGTTCAACATGTTAACAGCTGGGATTGAGTAGAGTACGGTAACAACTGAGACCTGCAGTCATAAAATCAGAAACATGACCGAGCATTATCGGTAAAGTCGCCATAGTCCCAGATGACCATAGGTTGCTTTCCTTTTTGAGGGGGAGAGCTAATTGGTGGTGATTTAACCTGAAGCTGGGGATAAGGTTGGGAAGGCAAGTCCTTCATGTATAACCTTAGCCGGTATGGGAATTCACCCAGTGCTGTTGGCCTGGTTCTGGATCAGAAACCAGCTGTCTAACCAACTGAGCTAGCCGAATATATTCAAAGACGGTGTCTCGTTTGACTTGAACACCGACAGAGTCCATTGTCGTAATAATTGAGACAATCTCTGCTTCATGTAGTGTCAGCAATCACGGTGTCACTGATTGGGTCCAGGCCCACCCATCTTTCGCTGCAACACAGCCACCAACTGGCCAAACTGTTCTATTGCAGTTTCTGATTTAAACACAAAGAAGTCATGCGACGTGGGCCTCAGTGGCGAGGCCAACATTTATTGGCCATCTCTAAACCCATGAGCTGATTAGCTTATTGGGTCTCTTGTTTGCATTTTAAAATTCAACTTTCAGCTGTTGTAGAATTTGGACACAGGGCCTCAAAGGATTAGGTTGGGCATCTTAATTACTAGCCCAGTGACATCGCAGCTAACCCACTGTCGTCCTTTTAAAATAGTCTGAGAGTGTTTCCAATGCAGCCGAAGGCCCTTCCACCCAGCATGCATGTGCTGACTAACAAAAGGGGCGGTTGATGCAATGCTTCTAATTTCTCTGTAACCTAGCATTGGTTTTCCTTTTAAGAGAACAATTCAATTCCCCTATGAAAGCGTTAACTGACCCGGCCTCTAACACACCCTCAAACAGTCCAGTCCACATCCTAACCACTCATTGGGTGAAAATGTTTCTCCTCATGTCTCCATGACTCTTTTCCCAATTACCTTCAACCTGTGCTCTCTGGTACTCGACCCTCCCACCAATGGGATCAATTCCTCCTATCTACTCTGTCTAGAACCCTGGTGATTTTTAATACCTCTCTCAGGTCACTTTTTAACCTGCTCGTCAAGGGAAACAGTCGCAACTTCTCAAATCTATCTTCCTGAATAAAGTTCCTAATCTCTGAACCCATTCCCATAAATATTTTCTGCATCCACCCGAATTCTCCCTATGTGCGAATCCCCAAATACCTCAGTTCAGTCTGAACCAGAGTTTCAGACAGGTTTAACATAACGTCCTTTCCTCTGTATGCTATATCCCCATTGATAATTACCTTCATTCGGTGCTATATCAACCGTTCACCCAATCTGTCATTTTAACCATCAATAATGTATCTACGCATAGGTCCCGCTACCCCTGCACCATCTTGAAAATCATTCCATTTATTTTATTTTGCCTTTCTGTATTCTGCCTCCCATATGAATTACTTCATACTTCTCCGCATTAAATCAATCTGCCATGTTTTTGCCCTTTCCACCAACGTTGTACATTATCCGAATACTGGTTCACAACACCTTGTTCTATGTTCTATGTGTCAGTGCAGACTTGATGGGCCCCAAGGGCCTCTTCTGCACTGTTGCTGATGAAACAAATTTAAGTGGCATTGCAGACAACTCAGATGATGGCATTAAATTGCAAGGAGATATTGACAGATTAAGTGAATGGGCAAATTTGTGACAGATCGAATTGAATGTAAGCAATTCTGGACCAAAAAAGGATAGAGCAGTGTATTTTCTAAATGGAAAGAGGTCAGCAGACAGTGGATGTTCAAAGAGACTTGGGGTACAGGTGCACAGATCCTTAAAATGTCACAATCAAGTCCAGAACATAATTAAAAAGGCGAAAGCCATTCATATCTAGAGGATTTCAGTATAAAGACTGCAGTTATACAAAACCCTGGTAAGACCCCACTTGGAGAACTGTGAGCAGTTCTGGGACACCACAACTTCGGGAGGATATTTTGGCCTTGGAGGGAGTGCAACTAAGGTTTACTAAAACGGCACCCCACAATACACTGACTACGGGGGGGTTACGTGACAAGGAGAGATTACACAAATTAGGCCTGTTTTCGCTAGAATTTAGAAGGTTAAGGTGTGATCTGATTGAAGTATTTAAGATATTAACAGGGAAAGACAGGGTTGATGAAGATAAACTATTTCCACTGATTGGCGATTCGAAAACTAGGGGTCATTGTCTAAAAATCAGGGCTGGACCGTTCAGGAGATGTTCGGAAGAACTTCTTCACACACAGGGTGGGAGAGGTTTGGAACTCTCCCACAAACAGCAGGTGAAGCTGGATCACTTGTTAAGTTTATATCTGAAATAGATAGATTTTTGTTGAGCAAAGATACAAAGGAATATGGAGTTAGGTCACAGATCAGCCATGATCTCACTAAATGGCAGGACAGATTTGAGGGGCTGAATGGCCTACTCCTGTCCCAATGTGTATTTCTGTGATTCTGTGAAATTCAGACACCACCATGACAGGGAAAGAGTCCGGATTAGAACCTGAGTTAGTCTGAGCTGCAAACCATCCCTCCAGATCCTTGCCCTTCATGGATTTAGTGAAGATCAAGGCAATAGTTGGGGCAGCACGGTAGCATTGTGGACAGCACAATCGCTTCACAGCTCCAGGGTCTCGGGTTCGATTCCGGCTTGGGTCACTGTCTGTGCGGAGTCTGCATATCCTCCCCGTGCGTGCGTGGGTTTCCTCCGGGTGCTCCGGTTTCCTCCCACATTCCAAAGATGTGCAGGTTAGGTGGATTGGTCATGATAAATTGCCCTTAGTGTCCAAAATTGCCCTTAGTGTTGGGTGGGGTTATTGGGTTATGGGGATAGGGTGGAGGTGTTGACCTTGGGTAGGGTGTTCTTTCCAAGAACCGGTGCAGACTCGATGGGCCGAATGGCCTCCTTCTGCACTGTAAATTCTATGATTTATTGAAAGACTTGACGGAGTTGTTGGATACCGTTTTACGGGTTGCAGGATAAAGCCTGACGGAATTCACTCTCCACAGCCATGAGCTGCCTTTGAACTTCATCGATGCCTTGACGCTTTGTTTGTGTTGCTGCCGAAAAGTCCTGAATCCTCCCCCTCTCTGTGGGCCAGGTGCCACCTCACCATCTCCAGAATCTTCTTTCAGGTTGTGGAAGCGAATGATAACAGGCCTGGGATGAAAACTATCCCTCAGCCTCAGAGACAGGATATGATGCACACTTTCTAATTTTAAACTCCCAGGCTTCAATGATCCCATTGAATGGTTCAGGTTGGATGGGCCGAATGGCTGACTGCAGCTCATATTTCTTGTGACCTCCTGGACAGGAAGCAGTGAGCTGAGCTTGGATCTGTCAATCAGCCTGAATCAGCACCTTCAGGGGAATAGGGAGGGTGAATATTAGATACAGCAGAGTGAGAATGGAGGGAGAGTGTGTGGGGTGGAGATTTCCAGCTTTCGGGGAATAAGAGAGAGGAAAAAAATGTTCCATTTATTGAGAATTATTGTTCTGAGTTTCTATCCTGTACTGACAGTGATGAATTTTGTAATTTTTTTTACAGAATATTAAGTGAGGAGGAATTACAGACAGAAATCTCAACAGTCAAGTCTCAATTTGACAATCACTCGATTCCTTAGAACCAGATTATCATTGGCCTTTGAGTTGATAAGATGAAACATTTACCCAAATTGTCGGCTTAAGATTTGAAACATCAGTGTGACTGGAAAAGCACCAAGACCCACACAACACACACCCGAGTGAGAGTGTTCCAGTGAACCGACTGTGGAAACATCAGTGTGACTGGAAAAGCACCGAGACCCACACAACACACACCCGAGTGAGAGAGTTCCAGTGAACTGACTGTGGAAAGAGCTTTGACCAGTTACACAGCCTGAAAAACAACATTCAGAGTGGGGAGGGACCTTACCCGTGTTGTGTCTGTGGACGAGGCTTCAACTGATTTGGAGACCCAAAAAAATGGAGAAACCGTGGAAATGTGGGGACTGTGGGAAGGGATTCAGTTTCCCATCTCAGCTGGAGACTCATCGACGCAGTCACACTGGGGAGAGACCGTTCACCTGCTCCAAGTGTGGGAAGGGATTCACTCAGTTCTCCAGCCTGCAGACACACCAGCGAGCTCACGCTGGGGAGACGCTATTCACCTGCTCAAAATGTGGCAAAGGATTGACTCAGTTTTCCAGCCTGCAGACACATCAGCGAGTTCACACTGGGGAAAGACCATTCACCTGCTCTCAGTGTGGGAAGGGATTCAATGATTCATCCAACCTGCAGAGACATCAGCGAGTTCACACTGGAGAGAGGCCATTCACCTGCCCTCGGTGTGGAAAAAGATTCACTGATTCATCCACCCTGCGGACACACCAGCGAGTTCACACTGGGGAGAGGCCATCCACATGCTCTCAGTGTGGGAAGGGATTTACTCAGTTATCTCACCTGCGAAGACACCAGCGAGTTCACACTGGGGAGAGGCCATTCACCTGCTCTCAGTGTGGGAAAGGATTTACTCGAGCATTCAACCTGCAGTCACACCAGCGAGTTCACACTGGGAAGAGGCCATTCACCCCTCAATGTGAGACGGGATTGCATGTTGCACCACACCTGCTGTGACACCCACAATTTCACAATCTATTACAGGGGTTGGATTCTGCTGTTATTGTTTCTGCTCTACAGCCAGGACTGCATTTTGTTCATTCTGACAGGTGGTCAGTGGGGATGGTCGGAGGGTTTCTTTCTGCTGGACTGGCCGGTCTCACCACTTTGCCTCCAGTGGGCTGATTCTCTTTGAGCTTTGTTGCTAATACCCGGCTTCAAATTGCACAAGGATCTCCGAGTGAAAGGGTGTTTGGAAGTTTGAAGATATTTCGTTTCCATTTCTGTTTGGAACCCCCCCCCCCCCTCGCCTCAGCCATGTTGCCATGGAGATGGGCCCTGGTGGTTACCTGGTTCTTTTGTTTAATTTACCTGAGTGTTTCTCACAGAAGAAAACAATCAGGGTATGAGGGGCAAGTTGTCTGAGGTGGACTGGGAAACTGATTGGTACAGGGAATACCTAATATTTAAGGAATTATTACATATTTATCAGGGGTTGGTCAGCTGAGTTGGCCGGACGGCTGGTTGGTGATGCAGAGCAAGGCCAACAGTGAGGATTCAACTCCCGTACTGGCTGAGTTTATTCATGAAGGCCCCGCCTTCTGAACCAGGCCCCTCGCCTGAGGTGTACTGACCCTCGGGTTAAATCACCTCCAGTCAGCTCTCTCTCTGTCAAAGGGGAGAGCAGCCTCTGGTCCTCTGGAATTTTTGCAATTTGTATTTTGCACATATACAACAAATATAGATTCCTTTAAGGAACAACAATCCAACATAAAAAATGATGCAATCTTGGCGAACAAGAAAAGTTAAAGATTCCATGAGATCCATTAGACTTCAGCAAAGGAGGATCAAGAAACTGATGAGAGCAAACTGGGGAGAAACATAAAAACCGACTGGAAAAGCTTCGACAGGAATGTGAAAAGGAAAAGATTAGCAAAGACCAATGTTGGTCCATTCCAGGCAGAGACAGGAGAGTTTATAATGGGGTGTAAGGAAATGGCAGAGAAACTAAACAATGTGAGTCTGTCTTCACAGAGGAAGATACAGAAACTGTCCCCAAAACACCAGAGAACTAAGGGACTGGCAGAGATTAGTATTGGTGAAAATGTCGTACTGGAGACATTAATGGGGTTGAAAGTGAATAAATCCCCAAAAGCTGATGATCTGCATCCCAGAGTGTTGAACGATGTGGCTGTGATCTCTATTCCTCATTATAGACCATACGATGCAGAAGGAGACCATTCGGCCTATCGAGTCTGCACCGACCCACTTAAGCCCTCACTTCCACCCAAACCCAATAATCCCTCCTAACCTTTTTGGACACTTATGGCAATTTAACGTGGCTAATCCACCTAACCTGCACATCTTTGGACTGTGGGAGGAAACCGGAGTACTTGGAGGAAACCCACACAGACACGGGGAGAACGTGCAGACTCAGCACAGACAGTGACCCAGCAGGGGATCGAACTTGGGACTCTGGTGCTGTGAAGCAACTGTGCTAACGATTGTGTTACTGTGCTGCCCAATAAATTCTCCTGCCTCTATCTGCGTCGGACAATCCTTTGTCTTAGCTAAACGTTTCCTTTTTTCGTACCTGTAGGAACTTTTACAGTTCATTTTTATGTGATTTGCTGGTTCACATTCATATTCTGTCTCCCTCGCTTTCTCAGTCTTTTGGTCCTTTGCTGTATTCTAAAATCCTCCCAATCCTCAGGTTTATTCCTATTTCTGATAACTTTATCAGCCTTTTCTTTCAATCTTATACAAAACTTCACTTCCTCTGGTAGTCACGGTTCTCTGACCTTTTAGGGTTTTTGTGCTCTGAAGGAATGTAAACTGTGTAATAATTATTGAAAGTCTATCTATTGCCTGTGGACTGTCACACCTTTTAATGTATTTACCCCAATCCACCTCAGCTAATTTGTCCCTTCTACCTTCATAATTTCCTTCAAACTTAATACCCTGGCTTCGGATTGGAATACCTCAGATTCAATATTCTGGTCACTCATCCCGAAAGGTTGTTTTCAGCGCGATTATCAATTAGCCCTTTATCATTGCATAATATTAGATCTGCAAAGCCTGTTCTCTAGTCGGTTCCTCAACTTACTGCTGTAGATAACTGTCCCTAACACACTCCAGAAACTTGTCCTGAGCAGCATCAGTGCCCATTAGGTTAACCCAGTCTATATGCAGATTGAAGTCACCCATTACTGTTTTACCCATGCTACATACTTCTCTAATCTCCGATTAATACCATGTCCCACACTACCCCTACTGTTTTGATCTTGAACACCGATGGGTCAGAGTACAGGAGGGAGACAGAGAACCTAGTGGAGTGGTGCAATGACATCAATCTCTCCCTCAACATCAGCAAAACTGAGGAGCTGGTCATTGACTTCAGGAAGTGTCGTACACACCCCTGTCTGCATCAATGGTGTCGAGGTGGAGATGGTTGACAGCTTCAAATTTCTAGGTGTGCACATCACCAACAATCTGTCCTGGTGCACACACATCGACGCTACGATCAAGAAAGCACAACAGTGCCTACACTTCCTCAGCAAACCTTTGGTCCCGTCATCAAAGTCATTGATATACATTGTAAAACGTTGAGTCTCCAGCACTGATCCCTGTGACACATCACTCATTACATCTCACCAACCAGAAAATGGCCTATTTGTGCCTCCTCTCGGTTTTCTGGCAGCTGGCTAATCTTTCACTGAAAGTCAATTCTGGGATTAAAGGCTGCCAGACTGTGAAAACAATGGGAGTAAATCCTTGGGAATGAATCATCACTTTGAACAGGTTCTGAGACAATTAAGTTTTTTATTTTTTTTTTATTTTTTATAAATTTAGATTAGCCAATTATTTTTTCTAATTAAGGGGCAATTTAACATGGCCAATCCACCTACTCTGCACATTTTTGGGTTGTGGGGGCGAAACCCACGCAGACACGGGGAGAATGTGCAAACTCCACACAGACAGTGACCCAGAGCCGGGATCGAACCTGGGACCTCAGCGCCGTGAGGCGGTTGTGCTAACCACTAGGCCACCGTGCTGCCCTGACAATTAAGTTTTGACTTCCAGGACAGTGAACTGTAATCGTGGCGTGTGATTTTAGATTGTGTATTGGGCAAAGTTCTATTTTATAGTTTACTGTGTAGGTTTCCGAGTTAAAGTAGCTTCTAGTTTGTTTGTTGCATTAAACATCATGAAACTTGAAGTCTCAGGGCAGCACGGTGGCGCAGTGGGTTAGCCCTGCTGCCTCACGGCGCCGAGGTCCCAGGTTCGATCGCGGCTCTGGGTCACTGTCCGTGTGGAGTTTGCACATTCTCCCCGTGTTTGCGTGGGTTTCGCCCCCACAACCCAAAGATGTGCAGGTAGGTGGATTGACCACACTAAATTGCCCCTTAATTGGAAAAAATGAATTGGGTACTCTAAATTTATAATAAAAAAAAAAAAAAAAAAACTTGAAGTCTCTTTGTGCTCACTTAGAATTTGATTTTTTTTTCTAAGAAGTTGCTGACCTTTATGGAGATCCTAATCCACAGGTTTTGTCTTCCCATTTGAGCCTCGGGCACCTTTCTGTCTCTGTTTCCCGTGTCAGTGACAGCCAGGTGATGGAGCTGAGGGCTGAATTTAGCTGAGAATAACGGGGCCTGTGCCCCAGTTGGGAAACTGCCATGGGCGTCGCTAATAGAGACAGGAAGGTGCTGGAGGCCTGACTGGGAACTGGACCTCCAGCCAATCAGGGTTCGGGGCTGGAAGGGTGACCAGGGCTGATGGTGATGTGACCCCCAGGGTTCAGTGCCCCCGTGTCCATAGCGGGGAGTCACAGGAACAGGGTACAGAGGAGCTGAAGGGAAACCATTTGGGACCCAGAACATTGTAAACATCCTGTTACTCTGATTGTTTTTCATCCTCAAGTAATTTTCTGTTAGTTTTTTTGAAACATGTTCTGTTTCATCAATGAACTTTTAAAGGAAAATATTTTAAAATAAAATAATCTTTTATTCTCACAAGTAGGCTTACATTAACACTGCAATGAAGTTATTGTGAAAAGCCCCTAGTCGCCATATTTCGGCGCCTGTTTGAGTACAGAGCGAAAATTCAGGATGTCCAATTTACCTAACCTGCACGTCTTTTAGGACTTGTGGGAGGAAACTGGAGAACCCGGAAGAAACCCACGCAGACATGGGAGAATGTACAGACAGTAACCCAAGCCAGGAACTGAACCTGGGTCCCTGGCGCTGTGAAGCAACTGTGCTAACCACTGTGCTACCGTGTCCACAGCATTTTCTAATTGAAGATGTTAATCAGAGGAAGCGTTCAGACACTGAATTGTAGAGTTTATATAAAAGACCAATATAGGAGTGGAGGAAAAATTTATAATTTTATTGTCCACCGGTTCCTTTGGAAGTTCTTGAATTGAGGGATAAGATCACAGACGATGCTTTTAAAATGGACACTGTTATTACAAAAAGCAGCGATATATCTGGAATATTAAACACCAGTCAGTTCACATTAGAAGGAAGAAAGTAAATATTGTCAGACTGTCAATCCTGGACGTGATTAACAGCAGAACCCCAACACCGCAGTCACTTATTTACCTGCTGGTGTGTCACCAGCTGTTGTGACTGAGTGAATCCCTTCCCACACACTGGGCAGGTGAATGGCCTCTCCCCAGTGTGAATTCTCTGGTGTGTCAACAGGTTACACGAGTGACTGAATCCATTCCGACAGACTGAGCATATGAATGCCTTCTCGCTAGTGACTTTGCTGATGTCTCTGCATGCTGTTTAACTGAGTGAATCTCTTCCCACGCACGGAGCTGTTTATCGGTCACTCCCCAGTGTGAACTCACTGATGTATCAGCAGAGTAGTAGACTGAGTGAATCCCTTCCCACACACGGAGCAGGTTAACGGTCTCTCCCCAGTGTGAATTTGCTGGTGTGTAGGTTAGATGAACACCTGAACCTCTTTTCACAGGAAATTCAGCTGAAAGATCTCCTCAGTGTGAGCTCACTGGTGTGACTGGAGGAGAATGACTGTGAAACACGGAACACATGAACGGCCTTTTACTGGTGTGACTGTCGATGGTTTTCCAGCTGGTGTCTCAGTGCTTTTCCAGTCACACTGATGTTTCAAATCTTTTCCCACAGACAGAACAGACAAACATTTCTCCTTCCACATTGCAAGGTCGATGATATCCAAGACCTGATGAGAAGCATGATTCTTAAAGATCTTAAAATCCCCCCTTTCTGATACCCTGTAAAAGGAGTTTACAGAAGTTCCCACTGTCAGTAAAGGGCAGAAATTCAGAGCAGACAATTCTCGTTTCTGTTGGGTATTTTTTTCCCCTCTCTTGGTTCCCCAAAGGTTTAACTCCGTCTCCCAAACTCTCCTTCAATCATTTTCTCCGCTGGTCACTGGGTTGTTGAAGTTCCACTCAGTCTGTTCCCTCACCAAGATGGTCACACACTTGCCCTGCTCGCTGAACAGTGCCAGCTTTATAAGGTCATATGAAACGGCAACAGCATGGGCCATTCAGCCCCTCATGGCTGATCTGATTCTGCCCTTCATTCCACTTCTCTCCCCGTCCCCATAACCTATGACTGCCCAGTGGATCAAATCTCAGAGTTACTAACTCAGCCAGTGACCCAGTCTTCCCTCCTCTCTGGGGAAGTAAATTCTGTTTTAAAATGCTGCTCAGACCAGTGTGTTCCTGAAGCCCCTCCCACTCCCTCTTTCCTCACAAAGCCCCGCCCACTCCCTCTTTCCTCAAAGGTGTGGCCACTTCCTCTTTCCTCACAAAGGTGTGGCCACTCCCTCTTTCCTCACAAAGGTGTGGCCACTCCCTCTTTCCTCACAAAGGTGTGGCCACTCCCTCTTTCCTCACAAAGGTGTGGCCACTCCCTCTTTCCTCACAAAGGTGTGGCCACTCCCTCTTTCCTCACAAAGGTGTGGCCACTCCCTCTTTCCTCACAAAGGTGTGGCCACTCATGCAAACTACTTCCTGCCAAGATGGCCGCTGGTTGGCTGGGTAACCTGGGCCTGTCACTGGGGAGGAAGCCCTGCCTCATGATCAGTCCTGACTCCCATCACAGGATGGTGGCCGGTGAACCCCGTTGCCCCGGGCCTGTCATCGTCGGCAGACAGGGTAAACATGGGGCTTGAGGACTCCATGGAGGCAGCCACTCTCTCCATGACACGGTCTCTGGAAACTCCGACAGCCTCCAATTCTTCAAACATATGAAATAGGAGCAGGAATGGGCCACTCGGCCCCTCGGGTCTGCTCCGCCATTCAATAAGATAACGACTGATCTAATTGTAACTTCAACCCCACATTCCTGCCCACACCTGGATAACCTTTCATCTCCACGTTGATCAAGAACATATCTAACTCTATCTTAAAGATATTCAAAGATTCTGCTTTAATGTCTTTTGAAGACGAGGGTTCCAGAGACTCTCAACCCACGGAGAGAAATAAAATCTCCTCAGCTCCGTCTTTATTGAGAGACTCCTTTGTTTTAAATAGTGACACCGAGTTCTAGATTCTCCGACAAGAAACATCCTCTCCACACCCACCTTGTAAAACCCCTCAGGATCTGAAAGGATCGCCCAATTCACCATTTACTCTTCTAAACACCAGTAGATATAAACCTAACTTCTCCAACCTTTCCTCAGAAGGCAACCAGAAGGGACAATTTAGCGTGGCCAATCCACCTAACCTGCACATCTTTGGGTTGTGGGGGTGAGACCCACGCAGACACAGGGAGAATGTGCAAACTCCACACGAACAGTGACCCAGGGCTGGGATTCAAACCCAGCTCCTCAGTGCCGTAGTCCCAGTGCAAGCCATTGCGCTACATGCCACCTGATCAAACGTTTAATAACCTGTGAAACAGCTTGGGACATTTTATGATGTTAAAGTTTCAGACTATAAACTTAAAGCTGCTGTATCACTTTCAGTCAGGAACAGGTCCTAGTTTTACACCAATCTCGGATCTGACAGCACGTTTCCATCATTCTCCAATGTCCTTCCTGACTCTGAACACAGTGGTAAAGGAGCTTCTGTTCTGTGTCTAGGAGCTCTGAACCCTAGAGAGAGAGCGGCTGGGACACATTTCTTACATACCTCAGGATTAACCCACACATTCAGTCCTCAATCTGGTTACAGCAGCAATAACACAAGAATCCAATCTCTGCAGTCACCTGTGAACCCGTTGATGTGTCAGCAGGTTAGACGACTGAGTGAATCCCTTCCCACACACTGGGCAGGTGAACGGTCTCTCCCCAGTGTGAGAGCGTTGGTGTGTCAGCAGGTGGGATGAAGCAGTGAATCTCTTCCCACACTCGGAGCAGGTGAACGGCCTCTCCCCAGTGTGAGTGCGTTGGTGTTTCAGCAGGTGGGATGAACAAGTGAATCCCTTCCCACACACAGAGCACGAGAACGGCCTCTCTCCACTGTGAACTCGCTGGTGTGTCAACAATGCGGCTGATCGAGTGAATTCCTTCCCACACAGGGAGCAGGTGAATGGCCTCTTTCCACTGTGAGTGCGTCGATGTCTCAGCAGATTGTCGCTGCTTTTAAAGCTCTCCTCACAATCAGGACATTTATAAGTTCTCATATCGGAGTGAATACGCTGGTGTCTCAGCAGGTTGGATGAATTAATGAAGCCCTTCCCACACATGGAGCAGGTGAACGGCCTCTCCCCAGTGTGAATTCGGTGGTGTACAGTCAGTTCAGATGATTTCCTGAACCCAGTCCCGCAGTGAGAGCACTTGAATGGTCTCTCGTCAGTGTGAACACGTTGATGGGACATCAGGTCCCCAGAACTTTTATAACACTTCCCGCAGCCTGGGCATTTAAAAGGTTTCAGGTCAGTGTGAACTCGCTGGTGTTGCAGCAGGTTGGATGACTCTCTGAATCCCTTCCCACACATGGAACAGGTGAACGGCCTTATCCCAGTGTGACTGCGTCGATGAATTTCCAGCTTGGATGGCCAATTGAATCCCTTCCCACAGTCAGCACATTTCCATCGTTTCTCCATGGTGCCAGAGTCCTTGTGTCTCTCCAGGTTGAAAGATCAGTTAAATCGTTGTCCACACAAAATACATGTTTCTCCCGCTGTGAATATTTTTCAGGCTGGGCAACTGGTTAAAACTCTTTCCACAGTCCACCTACTGGAACACTCTCACTCGGGTGTGTGTGTCTCGGGGCTTTTCCAGTCACACTGATGTTTGAAATCTTTTCCCAGACAGAACAAACATTTCTCCTTCCATATAAAAAACGTGATGCATCAAATAGCTCTGTCAGATCTTGAATCCTCTTCTAATATCCTGTAAAAGGAGTTGACAAATGTCATTATTCTAAGTCCTGGATAGAAATTCAAAACAGAAATTCCAGTTTCAGTGGAACATTTTTGTTCCCCATCCCTCTTCCTAATGCAGAATGCAGTTAAGTTTATTTCCTCCACTCCCAGTTTTCCCTCTCCCACTTCTCTGACTGGGTTTACTTCTCCAGCTTCTGTTTGCAGACTGAGAATAAAATCAATGAGTCCATCATTTTCTCTCCAGGTCACTGGGGCCTGAAGCCCACCTACCCAACATCCCTTCACTAAGATGACCCCACATGTACCCTGCTGGCTGGACAAGACT
The DNA here is from genome assembly GCF_902713615.1 of Scyliorhinus canicula. Lineage (NCBI taxonomy): Eukaryota > Metazoa > Chordata > Chondrichthyes > Carcharhiniformes > Scyliorhinidae > Scyliorhinus > Scyliorhinus canicula. The sequence continues at coordinate 351,000 of NW_024055654.1, read as the reverse complement.
CCCCAAGCTCAGGGCAGTACGGTGATGCAGTGGTGATGCACTGCTGCTCCAAGCCACCGAAGACCCAGTTTCGCTCCCGGCCCCGGGTCGCTGTCCATGTGGAGTTTGAACATTCTCTCCGTGTCTGCGTGCGTCCACCCTACAACCGATGGCGGCCGGTTTCCAGGGTAAATTTCCTGCCGAGCCACCTCAGAACTTAATCACGGTCCCAAGGGACTGCCAATGAAATAGGAAGTCAGGACTGATCAGGGAGGTTTCCTTTCTTCCAATTAAAGGGTGGCACGGTAGCACAGCGGTAAGCACTGTTTCTTCACAGTGCTGAGGTCCCAGGTTCGATTCCTGGCTTGGGCTACTGACTGTGTGGAATCTGCACGTTCTCTCCGTGTCTGTGTGGGTTTCCGCTTGGTGCTCCAGTTTCCTCCCAAAAGACGGGGCAGCACAGTAGCATGGTGGTTAGCATAAATGCTTCACAGCTCCAGGGTCCCAGGTTCGGTTCCCGGCTGGGTCACTGTCTGTGCGGAGTCTGCACGTCCTCCCCGTGTGTGCGTGGGTTTCCTCCGGGTGCTCCGGTTTCCTCCCACAGTCCAAAGATGTGCGGGTTAGGTGGATTGGCTATGCTAAATTGCCCGTAGTGTCCTAAAAAGTAAGGTTAAGGGGGGGGGGTTGTTGGGTTACGGGTATAGGGTGGATACGTGGGTTTGAGTAGGGTGATCATTGCTCGGCACAACATCGAGGGCCGAAGGGCCTGTTCTGTGCTGTACTGTTCTATGTACGTGTTGTTAGGTGATTTGGACATTCTGAATTCTTTTTCTGTGTACCCGAACAGGCATCGGAATGTGGTGACTAGGGGCTTTTCACAGTAACTTCATTGCAATGCAAATGTAAGACTACTTGTGACAATAAAGATTATTAAAAGAAAACCAGAATCAGTCCAACCACAGACATTAAGATACAGCGTGCAGATGTCTGACGTGTCTGTTCAGCCCACCCGGCTACCTTAATTTAATAACCCTTAATAATCTTGTCTCACAAACTTAAATCAATCTCAGTTTTTAAACTTTCTACTGACAATCTGAATAGTATTCCAGGTTTCACGATATTTTCTATGAAGTGATTTCTGACATTGCTCCTGAACAGCCCAGTCTCAGTTAAACAACTAAATCTCACTGATTTGGACATTTAAATAATGACAATTATTTTACTCTGAACAGGTTATGTAACAACATTTCAAAAACATAATAATAATTTGAGTAAAGCCCTGCGGAAGCTGGAAATGTGAAGTGAAAACAGAAAGTTGTGGAAATCCTCAGCAGGTTTGGCAGCTTCTGTGAAGAGAGAGAGTTAACATTTCCAATGCAATCTGATTCTTCTTCAGAAGTGAGTGTTTGCAGCATTATGATTTCATTTGACAAACATAATGAAGGTGAACTTTGTGGTTCTTACAGATATCTGGCTGTAATTCTGATTCCAGACCTTCCTCTGAACACTTTGCAACCTCAGCTCCAGCTCATTGTCCTTCACTGAAGACCCGGATAGAAAATCCCGCCATAAGATGGCGGCGCCCGCCGGGTGACCCGGGGCCTGTTACCGGGGAGAAAGTCCCGCCCACTCCGTCTTCCTGTACTAAGATGGCCGCCCCAGCGCTCCGCTCCCCGAACAAAAGACCCGTCTTCCATTCCAAAGATGGCGGCGGTCGCCGGTTGCCCCGCGGCCTGTCACCGGGCACTCCCTCTTCCCATACTAAGATGGCCGCCCCAGCGTTCCGCTCCAGGAAAAAAAGAACCGCCTCCCTTTCCCAAGATGGCGGCCGGTAAAGCCACTCCTGGACTGCACTCTTCCTATTGGTCAGTAGCCACCGTCAATCCCCAGCCATTGTGAGTTGGAGCATGCGTAGTCTGGATATGAAGCTGGATTCAGGCGGGTGAGTGGAGGCCCCAAACCCCCCAATAAGACCCATTGGTTTTATTGTCAGTCTGCAAACAGGAGCTGGAGAACTGAACCCAGGCAGAGGAGAGGGAGGGAGAAAACTGGGAGTGGAGGAAAGAAATGGTGCAGATGGTGAGATGGGTTTGAATTTCAGCCCAGGGAGTGTGTGGGACGGGGATTTACAGCTTTGGGGGAACAAGAGAGGGAAAAATGTTCCAGAGAAACTAGAATTGCCTGTTCAGAATTTATATCCTGGACTGATGGTGATGGCTTTTATAAACTACTTTTACAGGGGGTTCAAAGCGGAAGATTGGCTGTCAGAAAACTCAAACCAAATATCGAGATCTGACAGAGTCACTCAATTCTTTCGAACCTGAATATCACAGTCTTTGAATGTGGAAGGAGTAATGTTTGTCTGTTCAGTTTGTGGGAAAAGATTTTAAACATCAGTGTGATTGGAAAAGCACCGAGACGCACACACACATTAAGTGTTCCATGAACTGACCGTGGAAAGAGCTTTAACCAGTTACATAGACAGAAAAACCATCACACCATTGACTGTGGGGAGAAACCGTCCATGTGTTGTGTGTCTGGACAAGAGTTCAACTTGTCATTCAACCTGGAGAGACACAAGGACACCGGCACCATGGAGAAACCGTGGAAATGTGGGGACTGTTGGAAGGGATTCAGTTACCCTTCTGAACTGGAAATGCATCGACGCAGTCACACTGGGGAGAGGCCGTTCACCTGCTCCACCTGTGGGAAGGGATTCACTCAGTCATCCAGCCTGCTGACACACCAGTATGTTCACACAGAACAGACACCTTTCAAATGTTCTGAATGTGAGAAGAGATTTAAAAGCAAAAAGTATCTGTTGAGACACCAACACATTCACAGTGAGGAGAAGCCATTCATCTGCTCCTTGTGTGGAAAGGGATTCACTGCTACATCAAACCTGCAGAAACACCAGCGAGTTCACACTGATAAAAGACCTTTTAAATGTCCAGACTGTGGGAAGTGCTTTAAAACGTCCGGGGAAGTGACCTGTCATCAACGTGTTCACACTGACGAGAGACCATTCAGGTGCTCTCACTGCGGGACTGGCTTCAGGCGATCATCTGAACTTACTGTACATCAGCGAATTCACACTGGGGAGAGACCGTTTACCTGCTCTGTGTGTGGGAAGGGATTCATTCAGTCATATCACCTACTGAAACACCAACAAATTCACTCTGATCTAAAACCTTTTAAATGTTTTGTCTGTGAGCAGAGCTTTAAAAGCAGCAACGGTCTAGTAATGCATCAGCGGATTCACACTGGGGAGAGACCATTCACCTGCTCTGTGTGTGGGAAGGGCTTCACACAGTCATACAACCTGCTGAAACACCAACAAATTCATTCTGATATGAAACCTCTTCAATGTTTTGCCTGTGAGCACAGCTTTAGAAGCAGCAATAGTCTAATGAAACACCAGCAAGTTCACACTGGAGAGAGATTGTTCATCTGCCCTGAGTGTGGGAATGGATTCACTGACTTACAGCTTATGCTGAAACACCAGCGACTTGATAAGTGTCTGCAGGGATTGGATTCGGCTGTTTTTGCTGCTGTCAATCAGATCCAGGACTGAAATGTGTGGGTTAATACTGAGGTGTGTAAGAAACGCGCCACAGTCGCTCTCTTCCATGGTTCAGAGCTCCTAGATACAGACAGAAGGCTCCTTTACAACTGTATTTAGAGGCAACAAGATTAATGATGAATGCTGGAAACTTATGATTTTAGTCCGGGAGTCAGAGTTTACCCAAAAAGGGGGGTCCATGTCATTGATAATTTTGAAGAGTTTATGAAAAACAACAGGTTAGATATGGTACACCAGCTAAATTGGCAGAAAATACATGTGACCCATAACAGTTGTAAGGCTCCTTCCTGTTTATTCCCTTATTTTCACTATCTCTTATTTTGTCGTTATTATTTTTGATCCAAGGATGATTAATGGACATGTATTTTAAATCAAGCAGGATTAATGGATACATATCTTTACGTCAAGCAGGATTAATGGACACGTATCTTTAAATCAAGCAGGATTAATGGACACGTATCTTTACGCCAAGCAGGATTAATGGACATGTATCGTTACGTCAAGCAGGATTAATGGACATGTATCTTTAAATCAAGCAGGATTAATGGACATGTATCTTTACATCAAGCAGGATTAATGGACATGTATCTTTACGTCAAGCAGGATTAATGGACATGTATCTTTAAATCAAGCAGGATTAATGGACATGTATCTTTACGTCAAGCAGGATTTTTTTCTAAAAATAATTTTTATTCAAGTTTTTCAATAACAAATTTTCTCCCCACAATTTAAAACAAACAAGGCGTGTTTCCACACCAACACAAGAAAATAACTCACCCCCACAAAATAAATAATAACAAAAAACCAACAGCAATACAAGACCGAAGAAAATAACAACATAGCAAACCCACCGCCGTAAAAAAAAAACCCCCCTAACCATCCCCAAACCCCCCCCCAAAGTTGCTGCTGAGACCGACCACTCTCGACCCCTTCACCAGGAAGTCGAGAAAGGGCTGCCACCGCCGAAAGAACCCCTGTACCGACCCCCTCAGGGCAAACTTCATCCTCTCCAACTTGATGAACCCGGCCATGTCGTTGATCCAGGCCTCCGAACTCAGGGGCCGCGTATCCCTTCACTGAAACAGAATCCTGCGCCGGGCTACTAGAGACGCAAAGGCCAGAATGCCGGCCTCTCTCGCCTCCTGCACTCCCGGCTCCGAAGCTACCCCAAAGATTACGTCAAGCAGGATTAATGGACATGTATCTTTAAATCAAGCAGGATTAATGGACAAGTGTCTTTAAGTTAAGCGGTAGAATTCAGAAGTTACTGGAGAGAATACTAGTTCCTGCTGGTTTGAATGCTGATCTCCGGGGCTGGAGGTGACGATCTCCTCGGAATGGATTACTGATCCCAGATCAGGAGGATGGTGATATCCGGGGCTGGAAGTGACAGTCTCCTCGGAATGGATTACTGATCCCAGATCAGGAGGATGGTGATATCCGGGGCTGGAAGTGACAGTCTCCTCGGAATGGATTACTGATCCCGGATCGGGAGAATGGTGATATCCGGGGCTGGAAATGACAGTCTCCTCGGAATGGATTACTGATCCCGGATCAGGAGGATGGTGATATCCGGGGCTGGAAGTGACAGTCTCCTCGGAATGGATTACTGATCCCGGATCAGGAGGATGGTGATATCCGGGGCTGGGAGTAACCGTCTCCTCGGAATGGATTACTGATCCCGGATCAGGAGGGTGAAGATCTCCATGGTTGGAGGTTCTGATCATTTATTTCACTATCTATTTATTTATTTATTTTAAAAATTAGAGTACCCAATTATTTTTTTTCCAATTAAGGGGCTATTTAGTGTGGCCAGTCCACCTAACCTGCACGTCTTTGAGTTGTGGGGGTTAAACCCACGCAGACATGGGGAGAATGTGCAAACTCCACACGGACAGTGACCCAGAGCCGGGATTTATTTAACTATTTATTAGAAAGGAACAGATACTCAAGGTAATGCTTCCTATTTCCATCAGAAACCATGAAGTTATGGAATGAAGAACTTCTATTAGGAGCAGTTGAGGACTCTGGGTCTGTGATCGATGGAGTTTAGAAGGATTAGAGGGGGATAGAATCTTAAAAGTGCAGAAGGAGGCATTCAGCCCATTGAGTCTTCATGGACCCTCTGAAAGAGCACCCTATCTAGGCCCATGCCCCACCCTATCCCCCGAACCCCACTTCACCTAACATTTCACAGTAACTTCATTGAAGCCTACTTGTGACAATAAGAGATTATTATTATTAAGGGACAATTTAGCATGGCCAATCTACCTAACCTACATATCTTTGGACTATGGGAGGACACTGGAGCACCCGGAGGAAACCCACGCAGACACTGGGACAAAGTGCAAAGGTCACAGACAGCCACCCAAAACTGGAATTGAACCTGTGGCGCTTTGAGGCAGCAGTGCTAACCCCTCTGCCACCATGCCATTCTCATTGCAACTTAGAGAATACTGCGAGGCCTGGATAGAATGGACGTGGAGAGGATGTTTCCACCAGTAGGAGAAACTAGAACCCGAGGGCACAGCCTCTGACTGAAGGGACGAACCTTTCAAACTGATATGAGGAGGAATTTCTTTCTTTTCTCACTCTCTCTCTTTCTCACCCTCTCATGGTAGCACAATAGTTAGCACTGTTGTTTCACAGCGCTAGGGACCCGGGATTGATTCCCGGCTTGGGTCACTGATTGTGTGGAGTCTGCTCGTTCTCCCTGTGTCTGCGTGGGTTTCTTCTGGGTGCTCCGATTTCCTTCCACAATGAAATGAAATGAAATGAAATGAAAATGAAATGAAAGTCCCTAAAGACATGTTTGTTAGGTGAATTGGACATTCTTAATTCTCCCTCAGTGGACCCGAACAGGCGGCGGAGTGTGGCGACTAGGGAATTTTCACAGTAACTTCACTGCAGTGTTAATGAAAGCCTACTTGTATCACTAATAAAGATTATTATTATGTGGTACTCTTTGCCGCAGAAGGCTGTGGAGGCTAAATCACTGAGTGTCTTTAAGTCAGAGATAGACAGGTTCTTCTTCATAAGGGGATCGGGGGTTATGGGGAGGAGGCAGGAGAATGGGGATGAGAAAAATGTAAGCCATGACTGAATGGCAGAGCAGACTTGATGGGCTGAATTACCTAATTCTGCTCCTATATCTTATGGTCATTTTGTGGTTCATTGCTTGCTCGGATCTATGTTTAACCTTTACACAGCTGCAGGTTTACATATGGGTCCTCAGATCCTCACACCCTCTCACATTTATCTTGTTTCAGGTTCTGTGCTCGAGACAAGTCCTTGGCAGAGAAAACAGGCCAACACTGTCCTGTGTTTGTCAACCCAGGAAGCTTTCTTCACAAGAGAGAGAGAGGGAGCTATTCCGAACAGAGGCAATACATTTAAGATTTTATACGGTTCTTGGACAAGGACGTCTTACAGATCTCCCAACCTGGAGAAGGGAATATCCTTACTGACTACACACAACTGATTTCTGACTAACCCAGCTATTTCTAAGCTGTGAGCAGTAAAATGTGATAACCATCGACTCAGATTCATCCTCCCCACCTGCAGATCATGCCTGACAATTCTAAATTCTTGTCATGCCACAAATATAACATAAAATATGTTGGAAATATCAATTGAACAAAAGTTCATGCACGGACTTAAAAAAATTCCCCAGCTCTTCTGAATCTAGATTGGGCAGCATGGGTAGCACAGTGGGTAGCACTGTTGATACACAGCGCCAGAGTCCCAGATTCGATTTCCGGCTTGGGTCACTGTCTGTGTGGAGTCTGCATGTTCTCCCCGTGTCTGCGTGGGTTTACTCCGGGTGCGCCGGTTTCCTCCCACAAGTCCCAAAAGACATTCTGTTCGGTGAATTGGACATTCTGAATTCTCCATCTGTGTACCCGAACGGGCTTCTAGGGGATGTGGCGACTAGGGGTTTTTCACAGAAACTTCATTGCAGTGTTAATGTAAGCCTACTTGTGACAATAAAGATTATTATGTTTTTAAATTCATTCTTTCAGGGAATGCAAATGTCCCTCAGCCCAATTCAGAGGCAGTTAGGAGTCAGCCACATGATTGTGGATTACTGACCCAGTGACATTACCACAACACCAGATAAACCCGTACCAGCCTCCCCGAACAGGCACCGGAATGTGGCGACTAGGGACTTTTCACAGTAACTTCATTTGAAGCCTACTCATGACAATAAGCAATTTTCATTTTCATTTCATTTCACAACACCATCATCTTCCCTCAGAGATTGACAGATTCCATCAACAATACTCAGGCTGAGTCATTCCCATTTGCTGCTGTGATTTTTCTCCTTTATTCTCAGTGAAACATTACATTAATTACCATTCTGAGCCCCGGAGAAACTTTCCTTTCCAATTCAATATTCACATAATCTGGTGTTTTTTCATCAGAAACAGAAGTATTTGCGATCAGTTTGGAGATAACTCCCATATCTCCTGTTCGCAAACACTTTGTCCTGAAAGATAACAAATGGGATGAAGTCAGATCTTTAGAAGACAAAAGTCTTTAGTTCAAGTTATCCCCATGCCGTCAGTGGAAAGGGTTAACTTCTGTTTCCAAACGGGACAAACAAACATTGTCAACTGTGTCAACTTTAAATGACTTTTCAGATCAAAGGTGAACCATTTTCAACTTTTAGCGCCAGTTCTTTTGGGTTTTTGTTTTTTTAGTTTTGCCCAATTGTTTTTCTTTTCATTCTGCTTCAGGCACCTTTCTAAATGACTGGAATAAACTGAAGGAAAATAAAAATTAGCTTTCAAGGTAAACTTCAACCTTCTTAGACCAACAAGTGTAAAAGAGAGTGGAGCTTCCCACAGCTTGTGAACTCCGAAACATAACTTCAGGGCTGACGTTTATCTTCAGGGATTCAAACATTTTGGTGCCATTTCCAATTGTACCAGTAAATTGTGATTCACACTGAAAGGTTTACTTTCACTCCGTAATTAAAACATTTCACTTTTCCCAGCACAGGAACGGGCAGCATTTTAGATTAAATTCCAATTGTTCACTTATCTTGTAGCTGGTGTGTGGAGAAGATCATGTTCATTGTAGATCTGTCAGCACAGAAACCGCACTGTGCTTCTGGATAAACTCAGTCTGCAGGACAGTGAAGATTTTGTAACCATGACCCGAGTGAAGGCCTTCACAGTGACTTTAAGGAGTGAGATGTTCCTGGAGTTGTTGTGGTCTTCTCTGTCACCTTTCCTTTTGCAGATTGCTATGGTTATTGCATCACACATGTTCTGTGAACCAGTCTTACATCCATAAACAACAAGACATCATGAAGGTGTGACAGTCGATGGGACTTTCCATGTTTGCACAGTTCAGCTGGAATTCCATCCTTGCCGGGTGCCTCTGCTTGCTCAGCGATCAATGGCTTTTTCGAACGCATGGCGAGGATTCCTTGTCTAACTCAACCATGACAGGAAGCTGCAGGAGACTCGAAACAGAGACTGGGAGATGTCCGTCTCACAGGGGTACAGCACACAGACATGGTCAACCCAATGGGACATCTGGTTTCTTCTGACTGTGAGAAGCTCACCATTTGTCAATATCTTTGTTGATGGGAGAACCAAGCAGCCTCTTAATCCCTCATGCACAGCAAGCACATATTCACTGTCACAGGCAGTTTGGATTTCCCGATGTCGGCTGATCCATTGTTTATTTACACACCATGTCTCTGTATTTTACACAACTCTCTTGGTGACTTTCGAGTGATGCAGTGTTCCAGCTGTTGGGTTTATCTTCTGCATGAGGTAGACTTTGCCTTCAGCTTTTACCAATGTTTCTGCAAAATTGTTACCGTTTAATTTCATGTTCCTTCACAATATAATTTCATCATGGAGGCGTCACTGAAGAATGCACAAGTCAGTGAGAATAGTCAGCAGGATCAACCAACACTTTCTCATTGGAGATGTTAATCAGTGGAACCTTTCACACACTCAATTGTAGATTTTGCACTTAAATTCAGTTTAGGATTGAAGTCAAAGTTAATAATTTTATTGTACACAAATTCCTCTTGTCAGTTTTTGAATTAGGGAGAGAGATCACAGGTGGTGCTTTTAAAAAGGGACACAGCAGCCCTGAAAATCAGTGACATCTCCAGAATATTAAACTCCAGGGATTGTTAATATCAGCAGAATCAAACCGGATATTGTCAGATGATCAATCCTGGATGTGATTAGCAGCAGCAAAAGGAACAGAATCCAATCCCTTAAGTCACTTGTGAACTTGCTGATGTCGCCGCTCTTTAGCTGCCTCAGTGAATTCCTTCCCCCACACAGAGCAGGTGAACGGTCTCTCCCCAGTGTGAATTCGCTTGTATCACCAAGTTGGTGGACTTCGTGAATCCCTTCCCACACACAGAGCAGATAAAGGCCTTCCCCCGGTGTGACCTCACTGGTGTTCAATGAGATTGGATGAAGACGTGAAATTCTTTCCACACAAAGTGCAGCTGAATTGCCTCTCCTGATTGTGAACTCCCTGGTGGTACTGGAGGCTGGATAACTGAGCAAATTCCTCCCCACACACGGAGCAGGTGTACGGCTTCTCCCCAGTGTGAACACGCTGGTGTGCGGTGAGGTTGGCTGAAGACCTGAACTTATTTCCACAGTGAGTACAGTTGAATGACTTCTCCTCAGTGTGAGTAAGCTGGTGTGTTAGCAAGTGGAATGAATTTGTGAATCCCTTCCCACACTCCAAGCAGATGAATGGCCTCTCCCTGGTGTGAACTCGCTGGTGTATTGCAAGGCCTGCTAATTGAGTAAACCCCTTCCCACACGCTGAGCAGGTGAATGACATCTCCCCAGTGTGAATGCGTCAATGGTTTCTCAGCAGGGATAGGTAATAGAATCCTTTCCCACAATCCCCACATTTACAAAGTTTCTCTGTGGTGCTGGGTCCAGTATGGCGACGTCGATGGATTTCCAGATGGGATGGCTAATTGAATCCTTTCCCACAGTCCTCACATTTCCACAGTTTCTCCATACAGCCGGAGCCTAGTTAACACAATGTCCATACACAGAACACATTTAATATTTCTCCACACTGACACTGGTGCAATGTTATTTTCAGGTGGAAGTGGTAAAAGCTCTTTCAACAGTCAGTTTAGAACATAGAACAGTACAGCACAGAACAGGCCCTTCGGCCCTCGATGTTGTGCCGAGCCATGATCACCCTACTCAAACCCACGTATCCACCCGATACCCGTAACCCAACAACCCCCTCCCTTAACCTTACTTTTTAGGACACTACGGGCAATTTAGCATGGTCAATCCACCTAACCCGCACATCTTTGGACTGTGGGAGGAAACCGGAGTACCCGGAGGAAACCCACGCACACACGGGGAGGACGTGCAGACTCCACACAGACAGTGACCCAGCCGGGAATCGAACCTGGGACCCTGGAGCTGTGAAGTATTTATGCTAACCACCATGCTACCGTGCGTTTACTGAACCATTCTCACTCTGATGTGTGTGTGCCTCTGTGTTTTTCCAGTCACACGAGTTTGAAAGCTTTTCCCACAGACAGCAAGGCAATAAATGTATTTTTCTAGATTCAGAGGTCCGTGATATTCAGATCCTCATTAACTGAGTGCCTGTGTCAGATCTTGATGTGATGTATTGGTTTGAGTTTCCCATCTGCAAATCCTTCCCAATAAATATCCTGTAAAAGGAGATTACAGGAGTACCCAGTGTCAGTCCAGAATAGAAATTTTGAACAGACAATTCCAGTTTCTCTAGAACATTTTTTCCTTCTCGTTCTCCCAGAACTGTGAATCCCCATCCCACACACTCTCCCTCTTTATTGGGCTGAAATCCAAAAATGTTTTGGCGAATTGTTTCCAGATCCTTTTAACGATCTGGAGATAAATTCACTCATGATTTGTCACAGACATGAATCTGAATCACCCTGACTGAGCAGACACAGTAACAGACGTTAACCTTGTGTCCAGAACTGACTCTGGAGATTTTCTCAGTCACCATCATTGAGACTAACTTTAAATTCCAGATTTTATTAATTGAATGGATTGGAGCTCATGTCCCCAGAACATTTTCCTGTCTCTCTGGATGACTAATGCAGTGACATTGTCACTGGGTCAGTGTCTCCCCCCTGGTCTCTATGAGGTTGTTTGTGGAGCGAAACCGGAAGCGGCGGATAATCACTGACCTCTCACCTGGTAACTCACAATGTCCGGGGAATGATTGACGGCATCTCCGGCCAATAGGGAAAGAGGAGTCGGGACTGGAGGACCGAGCGGGAGTGACTGGTCCTCCAACCAATCCCAGTGAACGAGGGCCGGGCTGGGCTCGGTCGTGTGAGGCATGCGCAGTGATTAATGGCGGCACAGAGTCGGTTCTTTCTCGGTTCAATAATCCGCAGAGGTGGGTATGGCGGAACCGGGGGGAGCTATGGATCAGGCGGGGATTTGGAGAAGCTTTGTAAACATGTTCTATGAAACGCAAACCCATGAAAAATAACCTACCGATATCCGGGATGGGTTCCCGCCCTTTGCACAGAGCAGGGCCGCAGCTTTCCACAGTTCCAAACCCGGGTTAATGTCCGCCATCTTTGTCGGGGGCACTGGGAGCAGGACGCATGCGCAATCGATATCTTTATTGAAGGTAATGGTGGCGACAGCGCATGCGCACCCTCCATCTTTGTTAGGGGCAATATTTTTGAAATTACCCAGTGACAGCGAATAAATTGTTCATTAAACAGCTTCACTTTTCACCTCCAATTTATTATCGATGGCGCTGAACAATGATATCAGGTCAATGACGATCATTTGTGTTTATATTGTGTCTTTAACAGAATAAATCTGTCTATATAAAACTAAAAGAACATAGAAAAGTACGTGATGTGGAGATGCCGGCGTTGGACTGGGGTGAGCACAGTAAGAAGTCTTACACCAGGTTAAAGTCCAACAGGTTTGTTTCAAACACGAGCTTTCGGAGCACTGCTCCTTCCTCAGGTGAAGAAAAGTACAGCACAGGAACAGGCCCTTCGGCCCTCCAAGCCCGTGCCCATCATGCTGCCCGACTAAACTAAAATCTTCTACACTTCCTGGATCTGTATTCCTCTATTCCCATCCTATTCATGTATTTGTCAAAATGCCCCTTAAATGTCACTATCGTCCCTGCTTCCACCACCTCTTCTGGTAGCGGGTTCCAGGCACCCACTACTCTCTGTATAAAAAAAATTTGCCTCGTACATCTGTAAACCTTGCCCCTTAGTAACAAGTCTTACAACACCAGGTTAAAGTCCAACATGTTTGTTTCAAACACTAGCTTTCGGAGCACTACTCCTTCCTCAGGTGAATGAAGAGGTATGCCTTGCCCCTTGCACCTTAAACCTATGCCCCTAGTAATTGACCCCTCTACCCTGGGAAAAATGTCTCTGACTATCTACTCTGTCTATGCCCCTCATAATTTTGCAGACCTCTTATCAAGTCACCCCTCAACCTCCTTAGTTCCAGTGAGAACAAACCAAGTTTATTCAACCTCTCCTCATAGCTAATGCCCTCCATACCAGGCAACATCCTGGTAAATCTCTTCTGCACCCTCTCTAAAGCCTCCACATCCTTCTGGTAGTGTGGCGACCAGAATTGAACACTATACTCCAAGTGTGGCCTAACTAAGATTCTATAGAGCTGCAACATGACTTGCCAATATTCAACTTTGACAAAGAGTCATCAGACTCGAAACATTAGCTCTTTTCTCTCCCTACAGATGCTGCCAGACTTGCTGAGATTTTCCAGCATTTTCCCTTTTGTTTCTTATACTCAATACCTCGGCCAATGAAGTCAACCATGCCGTATGCCTCCTTGACTACCTTCTCCACCTGGGTTGCCCCTTTCAGTGACCTATGGACCTGTACACCTAGATCCCTCTGACTTTCAATACTCTTCAGGGTTCTTCTATTCACTGTATATTCCCTACCTGCATTAGACCAAATCTCCCCTCAACCTTCTTTGCTGGAACCATTCTGGTAAATCTCCTCTGCACCGTCTCCAAGAACCTTCACATTCTTCCTGAAGAGTGGTGGCCAGAGCTTCATAAAGATTCATAGAATAGAATTAGAACCATAGAATTCCTACAGTGCAGAAGGAGCCCATTCGGCCCATCGAGTCTGCACTGATTCTCTGAAAGGGTATCCTGCCTAGGCCCACACTCTACCCTTTCCTTGTAACCCCATAGCCCCTCCTAACCTGCACATCCCTGGACATGAAGGGGCAATTTATCAAGGCCAATCCACTGAACTTGCCCTTCTTTGGACGCAGACATGTTGAGAAAGTGCAAACTCCACACAGTCACCAAGGCCAGAATTGAACCCGGGTCCCTGGCGCTGTGAGGCAGCAGTGCTAATCACTGTGCCACCAGAAGCATAGTTTTGGTTTCAATATTACTGTTTATGAAGCTCAAGATCAAATTTGCTTTGCCAACTACTCTCTTAATATATCTTGTAGATATACAAAATCCCTCTTCGCCTCTTTCTCTCTCCTCCCAAAGAGGCCAGGTGGGTTTTTCTGACAATCAAGCAGTTTTCATGGTCACTTTTTCCCAGAGCCGGCCCCACAAATGACGAGATTCATTCAGCTCAATTTGACAACCTGCCTTTGTGTTTTTGTGGGTTGTCTCTCACTCCCTATTTTCTGTTTTAAATCAGTTTCACAGGGTGTTCGAAGGGGAGGCTTCAAAGTCTGGAAACTCGAACCAAGCATCACATCAGGATCTGACCGAGTCCTCAATTTATCATATCTTGAATATCATCGGATTTTGAACATGGAAGGAAAAAATATTGTTCACAGTGGGGAGAAACCGTACACGTGTTGTGTGTGTGGACGAGGATTCGCTCGATCATCAGGCCTCACAAGCCATAAATGTAGTCACACTGAGGAGAAACCGTGGAAATGTGTGGACTGTGGGAAAGGATTCACTTCCCCATCCCAGCTGGAAATTCATCGACGCAGTCACACTGGGGAGAGACCATTCACCTGCTCCAAGTGTGGGAAGGGATTCACTCAGTCATCCACTCTGTCCACACACCAACGAATTCACACTGGGGAGAGACCATTCACCTGCTCCAAGTGTGGGAAGGGATTTACTCAGTCATCCCACCTGTTGAGACACCAGCGAATTCACACAGGGAAGAGACGATTCACCTGCTCCAAGTGTGGGAAGGGATTCACTCAGTCATCCCACCTGTTGAGACACCAGCGAATTCACACTGGGGAGAGACCGTTCCAATGTCCAGACTGTGGGAAGTGCTTTAAAAGTTCTGGGGAACAGATGCTCCATCAACGTGTTCACACTGACGAGAGACCATTCAGGTGCTCTCACTGTGGGACTGGGTTCAGACACTCATCTCACCTCACTGTACATCAGCGAATTCACGCTGGGACGAGACCGTTCATTTGCTCCAAGTGTGGGAAGAGATTCACCACTTCATTCGTCCTGCAGAAGCACCAGCGAATTCACACTGGGGAGAGGCCATTCACCTGCTCCAAGTGTGGGAAGGGATTCACCCAGTCGTCTAACCTACAGACACACCAGCGAGTTCACACCAGAGAGCGGCCATTCGCCTGCTCGGAGTGTGGGAAGGGATTCACTCAGTCATCCTCCCTGCTGAGACACCAACGAGGCCACAAGTAACGACAGTGATTGGGTTTTGCTGTTACTCACACTCAGGACTGAACCATGTTCATTTGGGTCTCTTTCAGCTGATGACAAACTCCAGCCCATTTACAGGGGCTAATATTCTGGCTAAAAGTCAAATAAATTAGATTGTGCGACATACACAGTGTGTTGAAACTTTCTAATATCTCTGACACAAGTTAGTTCCTTTTGAAGTACTCTCGCTCTCCCCTGTCTCTTCCATCCTCACCTCCAACAAGAAGTGTGAGGAGCTTGTGGAGCTTCTTTGTGACTGAGATTGAGTCAATCCGATCAGCTGCCTCTGCTGCTTCCCTCCCTTCCACGAGCCCACCGGACCAAACTGTCTTTAAATTTTATCCTTTCCCGAGCCCTGAACCCACATCTTTCTCTAGTTTCTCTCCCATCTCCCCTCATGCCCTCTCAGAGCTCATCTTGTCCATGAGACACAGCTCCTGCTCCATCGACCCTATTCCCACTGAGCTACTGATCAGCCAACTACCCTGTGTCCACGGATATTGTCAACATTTCTCACTCTTCAGGTACTGTCCCTCTGTCCTTCAAATCTGCCATCATTGCCCCCTCCTCAATAAAACAAACCCTTGACCCTGCCATCCTTACAAATTACTGCCCCATCTTCAACCTCCCTCTCCTCTCCAAACTCTTTGAACATATTGCCACCTCCCAAATCCTTGCCTATCTTTCCCAGAACTCCCATGTTTGAATCCCTTCAATCAGGTCTCTGCCCTGTCACAGTGAAATACAAGAGACAAACAGAATCTCACCCGGAGAGAAAGAGAGACAATCCGGGAGCTTGGCTCCAACACAAATATGTTCATAAGACCAGAAGACAAGGACAGCAGCACAGTCATTATCGAGAGACAACAATACCTGCTGGAAACAGACAGACAACTAAACAACACCAAGCTATCTAGACCCATATACCCCAGACAGGAAGGAGAATTGGAGACAGACAGACTGGAAGAACTCAGACTCCAGACACATTCGCCAAAAACAGATCAAATATCTGAGGGGACAACAATCCGAATCAAGATAGTTCTACCTGCTCCTTAATATACCAAACACCATAACACATAAAGATTATTATTATTGTCAAAGTAGGCTTTCATTAACTCTACAATGAAGTTACTGTGAAAAGCCCATCGTCGCCACACTCTGGTACATGTTCGGGTACACAGGGAAAATTCAGAATGTCCAATTCACCTAACAAGTACGTCTTTGAGGACTTGTGGGAGGAAACCGGAGCTCCCGGAGGAAACCCACGCAGACACGGGGAGAACGTGCAGAATCCGCACAGACGGTGACCCAAGCGGGATTTGAACTCGGGACCCTAGCGCTGTGAAGCAACAGCGCTAACCACTGTGCTACCATCAAGTAAGTGCTACCAGACAGACCCATTGGATCAGACATTGAGAGAGAAAATCATACAGAATCAGAGAATTTACAGTGCAGAAGGAGGCCATTCGGGTCTGCACCAGCCCTTGGAAAGAGCACCCTACTTAAACCCATGCCTCCACCAATCCCCGTAACCCAGTAACTCCACCTAACTTTTTTTTGGACACTAAAGGCAATTTAGCACGGCCAATCCACCTAACTTGCACATCTTAGGACTGTGGGAGAAAACTGGAGCACCCGGAGGGAACCCACGCAGACACGGGGAGGACGTGCAAACTCCACACAGTCACCCAAGGCCGGAATAGCTGAAACATCAACACACTGCTCCTGGTAGTCGTGGGTACAATGGTTCAATAAATATAATCAGTGGATTAAAAAGGTGTGTGATATAGAATAAAAGCAGAAAATTCTAGATTAACTCAACAGCTCTGGCAGCATCATAGAATCCCTCCAGTGCCGAAGGAGGCTATCCGGCCATCGAGTTTGCACCAACCCTACAAAAGAGCAGCCCCCCATTACCCCTTCCTCCGCCCTCTCCCTGCAACTCCACATCACCTTTGGACACTAAGGGGCAATTTAGCACAGCCAATTCACCAAGATCCCACAAACAGAAATGTGATTGTGACCAGAGAATCTGTTCAGTGATGTTTGTTGAGGGATGAATATTAAGCAGTAAACCAGGGAGATCTCCCCTGCTCTTTGGAAACCTCGGAAGGCGACGGGCCCGGACCGGATCCCTGGTCGTGCACTCAGAGCCTGTCAGCTGGCAGAGGTATTCACATCTTTAACCTGTCCCTACTCCACTCTGAGGCCCCCACCTGCTTCAAGAAGACCACCATCATACCGGTACCAAAGAAGAACCAGGCAACATGCCTCAATGACTACCGTCCGGTGGACCCGACTTCAGTCGTAATGAAGTGTTTCGAGAAGCTGATCATGAAGCGCATCACCTCCATACTCCCAGAACGCCTTGATCCACTGCAATTTGCATACCTTTGCAACCAGTCTACATCAGATGCCATTTCCCTGGCCCGACACTCATCCCGAGAGCATCTCGAAAACAAGGACTCCTACATCAGACTCCTATTTATTGACTACAGCTCCGCCTTCAACACCATAATCCCAGCCAAGCTCATATCAAAGCTCCAAAACCTAGGACTTGGCTCTCCACTCTGCAACTGGATCCTTGACTTTCTGACCATCACCACAATCAGTAAGAATGAACAACAACACCTCCTCCACAATAGTCCTCAATACCTGTGCCCCGCAAGGCTGCGTACTTAGCCCCTACTCTACTCCCTGTACACACGACTGCGTGGCAAAACGTGGTTCCAACTCCATCTACAAGTCTGCTGACGATGCGACCATAGTGGGCCGGATCTCGAATAACGACGAGTCCGAATACAGGAGGGAGATAGAGAACCTAGTGGAGTGGTGCTGCGGCAACAATCTCTCCCTTAATGCCAGCAAAACTAAAGAGCTGGTCATCGACTTCAGGAAGCAAAGTACTGTAGTGGCACACCCCTGTCAGCATCATCGGGGCCGAGGTGGAGATGGTTAGCAGTTTTAAATTCCTAGGAGTGCACATCTCCAAAAATCTGTCCTGGTTCACCCATGTTGACGCTACCACCAAGAAAGCACAACAGCGCCTATACTTCCTCAGGAAACTAAGGAAATTCGGCATGTCCACATTAACCCTTACCAACTTTTACAGATGCACCATAGAAAGCATCCTATCGGGCTGCATCACAGCCTGGTATGGCAACTGCTCGGCCCAGAACCGCAAGAAACTTCAGTGAGTCATGAACACCGCCCAGTCCATCACACGAACCTGCCTCCCATCCATTGACTCCATCTACACCTCCCGCTGCCTGAGGAAAGCGGGCAGCCTAATCAAAGATCCCTCCCACCCGGCTTACTCACTCTTCCAAATTCTTCCATCGGGCAGGAGATACAGAAGTCTGAGAACACGCACGAACACTCAAAAACAGCTTCTTCCCCACTGTCACCAGACTCCTAAACGATCCTCTTATTGACTGACCTCATTAACTCTACACCCTGTATGCTTTACCCGATGCAGGTGCTTGTGTAGTTACATTGTGTACCTTGTGTTGCCCTATTATGTATTTTCTTTTATTCCCTTTTTTTTCCATGTACTGAATGATCTGTTGAGCTGCTCGCAGAAAAATACTTTTCACTGTACCTCGGTACACGTGACAATAAACAAATGCAATCCAATCCAATTTATGTGCTGCTGTATCCTCTGACAATCCTCTTCACTATCTGCAACTCCATCAATTTCAGTGTCGTCTGCAAACTTACTAATCAGACCAGCTACATTTTCATCCAAATCATTTATATACATGACGAACAACAAAGGTCCTAGAACTGATCCCCCTGTGGAACGCCGCTAGTCACAGCCTTCCATTCAGAAAAGCACCCTTCCGCTGCGACCCTGTGTCTTCCGTGCCGGAGACTAATGGGTTGTTGTTGCAGATCGAGCTGAGTGCACGAAGATATTCGAGGGGTTAGAACATAGAACATAGAGAAATACAGCATAGAACAGGCCCTTCGGCCCACAATGTTATGTTGCTTTTTTTGTCCTAGGTTAATCATAGATTATCATAGAATTTTGGACACTAAGGGCAATTTATCACGGCCAATCCACCCAACCTGCACATCTTTGGACTGTGGGAGGAAACGGGAGTTCCCGGAGGAAACCCACGCACACATGTGGAGGATGTGCAGACTCCACACAGACAGTGACCCAAGCCGGAATTGAACCTGGGACCCTGGAGCTGTGAAGCAATTGTGATATCCACAATGCTACCGTGCTGCCCTTAAGAACAAATTAATCTACACTCCATAATTCTATCCTAATCCATGTACCTATCCAATGGCCGCTTGAAGGTCCCGAATGTTTCCGACTCAACTACTTCCACAGGCAGTGCATTCCATGCCCCCACTGCTCTCTGGGTAAAGAACCTACCTCTGACATCCTCCCTATATCTTCCACCATTCACCATAAATTTATGTCCCCTTGTAATAGTTTGTTCCACCCGGGGAAAAAGTCTCTGACTGTCTATCTATTCCCCTGATCATCTTATAAACCTCTATCAAGTTGCCCCTCATCCTTCTCCGTTTGAATGAGAAAAGGCCTAGCACCCTCAACCTTTCCTCGTAAGACCTACTCTCCATTCCAGGCAACATCCTGGTAAGTCTCCTTTGCACCTTTTCCAAAGCTTCCACATCCTTCCTCAAAAGGATTAGGTTGATTGTTGTGCTGAGCTGAGGTGTGCTGCCGTACGAGGCACTCGGGAGCAGATTCAGTAAGTAGTTTCAAAAAGCACATGACGAGAAAACGGCAGGTCCCTGGGGGCGGCCAAAAGGAGGGGCCTGGCATGAATAGGGGTCGCACTTCCTCTGTGGATGAGCTGAACTGCCTCATTCCGAGCTTTCTGATGCTGTGCCTCCTTGGGCGGGTTCTGGAGATGGTTTGAGGGCAGACGGTGTTTGCAGACATGGAGGTAAAATGACGAGAAGACCAGAATTCACTTGGAAGAGAGAAACTTTTATTCATTGAACCCTTAAAAGAACAAAGCAACATGGTGAAAGGCCGTCAGCCTGAGGGATGATTCTCAGCTCTGACAGATTCTTACTGAGGATGGGGGAGACAGGCCAAGGGGAGCTGGCTGCTACCAAAAGGTTATGGCCCGTCAGCAAAAGGCGACTCACCACCCGGCACAAAACGTTTACCGACAGCCACGCTGGTTAGATTCCGTTGCGTCTGAAGTGAGACTGGATGTCCCTCTGGTTCACAACATCCACCGCTCGGCCCCGCGCTCTGCCCATTACATCTTCATCTTGAAGGAGCTGGAGGGCCCTGGATTGGGGCCCTGAGGCTGGTGATGATGTGGAGCCCGGTCTTCACCTGGAGAGAAGCCGAAAAAGCCCCATGGGCCATCGGGCGCCGGCGAGCCAAAGAAGGACGGCCGAAGGCGGAAGTCACCCTCGGAGGACTCCTCCCTCAGGGGATTCTCCATCGGAACGAACTGGGAGGTCCTGCCTGCTGGTGAGAAACAAACGTGTGACCAGCATTTTCATTAATGCCGCACGGAGGCTAATCCCTCTATCCGCACCCAATCTCACCCCTCTGTGCGTGGAGTCTAAACCAGTCCCCACACCCAGTCTAATCCCCCCTCCACACCCAGGCTAATCCCCTCTCCACACCCAGTCTACTCCCCTCTCCACACCGTCTAATGCCCTCTCCACACCCAGTCTAATCCCCTCTCCACACCCAGTCTAATCCACTCTCCACACCGTCTAATGCCCTCTCCACACCCAGTCTAATCCCCTCTCCACACCCAGTCTAATCCCCTCTCCACACCCAGTCTAATCCCCTCTCCACACCCAGTCTAATCCCCTCTCCACACCCAGTCTAATCCCCTCTCCACACCCAGTCTAATCCCCTCTCCACACCCAGTCTAATCCCCTCTCCACACCCAGGCTAATCCCCTCTCCACACCCAGTCTAATCCCCTCTCCACACCCAGTCTAATCCCCTCTCCACACCCAGTCTAATCCCCTCTCCACACCCAGTCTAATCCCCTCTCCACACCCAGTCTAATCCCCTCTCCACACCCAGTCTAATCCCCTCTCCACACCCAGTCTAATCCCCTCTCCACACCCAGTCTAATCCCCTCTCCACACCCAGTCTAATCCCCTCTCCACACCCAGTCTAATCCCCTCTCCACACCCAGTCTAATCCCCTCTCCACACCCAGTCTATTCCCCTCTCCCCACCCAGTCTAATCCCCTCTCCACACCCAGTCTAATCCCCTCTCCCCACCCAGTCTAATCCCCTCCACACCCAGTCTAATCCCCTCCACACCCAGTCTATTCCCCTCTCCACACCCAGTCTATTCCCCTCTCCACACCCAGTCTAATCCCCTCTCCGCACCCAGTCTATTCCCCTCTCCACACCCAGTCTAATCCCCTCTCCACACCCAGTCTAATCCCCTCTCCACACCCAGTCTAATCCCCTCTCCACACCCAGTCTAATCCCCTCTCCACACCCAGTCTAATCCCATCTACACACCCAGTCTAATCCCATCTACACACCCAGTCTAATCCCCTCTCCACACCCAGGCTAATCCCATCTACACACCCAGTCTAATCCTCTCTCCACGCCCAGGCTAATCCCCTCTCCACACCCAGTCTAATCCGCTCTCCACACCCAGTCAATTCCCCTCCACACCCAGTCTAATCCCCTCTCCACACCCAGTCTAATCCCCTCTCCACACCCAGTCTAATCCCATCTACACACCCAGTCTAATCCTCTCTCCACGCCCAGGCTAATCCCCTCTCCACACCCAGGCTAAGACCCCCTCCACACCCAGGCTAATCCCCTCTCCACACCCAGTCTGATCCCCTCTCCACAGCCAGTCTAGTCCGTATCCCACTCCCCCCCGCACCGTTACGTGAATTGGCCATGTTAAATTGGCGCTTAGTGACCAAGATGTGCAGGATAGGTAGATTGGCCGTGCTAAATTGCCCCTTCCGTGTCCAAAGATGTCCAGGTTAGATGGATTGGCCGTGCTAAATTGCCCCTTAGTATCCAAAGATGTCCAGGTTAGGGGGATTGACCGCGCTGAATTGCGCTTTCTGGTTAGGGGGATTGGCCATGCTAAATTGTCCCTTAGTGTCCAAAGATGTGCAGTTTAGGGGGATTGGCGAGGCTAAATTGTCCCTTAGTGTCCAAAGATGTGCAGGTTAGGTGGATTGACCATGCTAAATTGTCCCTGAGTGTCCAAAGATGTGCAGGTTAGGTGGATTGGCCGTGCTAAATTGTCCCTTCTGGTCCAAAGATGTGCAGGTTAGGGGGATTGGCCAGGCTAAATTGTCCCTTAATGTCCAAAGATGTGCAGGTTAGGTGGATTGGCCGTGCTAAATTGTTGCTTAGTGACCAAAGATGTGCAGGTTAGGTGGATCGGCCACGCTAAATTGTCTCTTAGTGTCCAAAGATGTGCAGGTTAGGTGGATTGGCCATGCTAAATTGTCCCTTTGTGTCCAAAGATGTGCAGGATAGGTGAATTGGCCCTGCTAAATTGCCTCTTAGTCTCCAAAGATGTGTAGGTCAGGTAGATTGACCGTGCTAAATTGTCCCTCAGTGTCAAAGAGGTGCAGGTTAGGTAGATTGGCCGTGCGATATTGTCCCTTAGTCTCCAAAGATGTGTAGGTTAGGTAGATTGGCCATGATAAATTGTCCCTTTGTGTCCAAAGATGTGCAGGATAGGTGAATTGGCCCTGCTAAATTGCCTCTTAGTCTCCAAAGATGTGTAGGTTAGGTAGATTGGCCGTGCTAAATTGTCCCTCGGTGTCAAAGAGGTGCAGGTTAGGTAGATTGGCCGTGCGATATTGTCCCTTAGTCTCCAAAGATGTGTAGGTTAGGTAGATTGGCCGTGCTAAATTGTCCCTCAGTGTCAAAGAGGTGCAGGTTAGGTAGATTGGCCGTGCTAAATCATCCTTTAGTGTCCAAAGATGTGCACGTTAGGTGGATTGGCCGTGCTAAATTGTCCCTTAGTGTCAAAGCTGTGCAGGTTAGGTGGATTGGCCATGTTAAATTGTCCCTTAGTGTCCAAAGATGTGCAGGTTAGGTGGATTGGCCATGCTAAATTGCCCCTTAGTCTCCAAAGGTGTGTAGGTTAGGTGGATTGGCCGTGCTAAATTGTCCCTTAGTCTCCAAAGGTGTGTAGGTTAGGTGGATTGGCCGTGCTAAATTGTCCCTTAGTCTCCAAAGGTGTGTAGGTTAGGTGGATTGGCCATGCGAAATTGTCCCTTAGTGTCCAAAGATGCGCAGGATAAGTGGATTGGCCGTTCTAAATTGTCCCTTAGTGGCTAAAGATGTACAGGGTTGGGTGGATTGGCCGTGTTAAATTGTCCATTAGTGTCCAAAGATGTACAGGTTAGGGGGATTGGCCGTGCTAAATTGTCACTTCTTAGTGTTCAAAGATGTGCAGTTTGGGTGGATTGGCGCTGCTAAATTGTCCCTTAGTGTCCAAAGATGTGCAGGTTAGGTGGATTGACCATGCTAAATTGTCCCTGAGTGTCTAAAGATGTGCAGGTTAGGTGGATTGGCCGTGCTAAATTGTCCCTTCGTGTCCAAAGATGTGCAGGTTAGGGGGATTGGCCAGGCTAAATTGTCCCTTAATGTCCAAAGATGTGCAGGTTAGGTGGATTGGCCGTGCTAAATTGTTGCTTAGTGACCAAAGATGTGCAGGTTAGGTGGATCGGCCACGCTAAATTGTCTCTTAGTGTCCAAAGATGTGCAGGTTAGGTGGATTGGCCATGCTAAATTGTCCCTTTGTGTCCAAAGATGTGCAGGATAGGTGAATTGGCCCTGCTAAATTGCCTCTTAGTCTCCAAAGATGTGTAGGTCAGGTAGATTGACCATGCTAAATTGTCCCTCAGTGTCAAAGAGGTGCAGGTTAGGTAGACTGGCCGTGCGATATTGTCCCTTAGTCTCCAAAGATGTGTAGGTTAGGTAGATTGGCCATGATAAATTGTCCCTTTGTGTCCAAAGATGTGCAGGTTAGGTGGATTGGCCATGCTAAATTGTCCTTTTGTGTCCAAAGATGTGCAGGATAGGTGAATTGGCCCTGCTAAATTGCCTCTTAGTCTCCAAAGATGTGTAGGTTAGGTAGATTGGCCGTGCTAAATTGTCCCTCGGTGTCAAAGAGGTGCAGGTTAGATAGATTGGCCGTGCGATATTGTCCCTTAGTCTCCAAAGATGTGTAGGTTAGGTAGATTGGCCGTGCTAAATTGTCCCTCAGTGTCAAAGAGGTGCAGGTTAGGTAGATTGGCCGTGCTAAATCATCCTTTAGTGTCCAAAGATGTGCACGTTAGGTGGATTGGCCGTGCTAAATTGTCCCTTAGTGTCAAAGCTGTGCAGGTTAGGTTGATTGGCCATGTTAAATTGTCCCTTAGTGTCCAAAGATGTGCAGGTTAGGTGGATTGGCCATGCTAAATTGCCCCTTAGTCTCCAAAGGTGTGTAGGTTAGGTGGATTGGCCGTGCTAAATTGCCCCTTAGTCTCCACAGCTGTGCAGGTTAGGTGGATTGGCCGTGTTAAATTGTCCCTTAGTGTCCAAAGATGTGCAGGTTAGGTGGATTGGCCGTGCTAAATTGCCCCTTAGTCTCCAAAGATGTGCAGGTTAGGTGGATTGGAAGGCTAAATTGTCCCTTAGTGACCAAAGATATGCAGGTTAGGGGGATTGACCGTGTGAAATTGTCCCTTAGTATTCAAAGATGTGTAGGTTAAGTGGATTGGCCATGTGAAATTGTCCCTTAGTCTCCAAAGATATGCAGGATAGGTGGATTGGCCGTGCAAAGTTGTCCCTTAGTGTTCAAAGATGAGTAGGTTGGGTGGAGTGGCCGTGTTAAATTGTCCTTCAGTGTTCAAAGATGTACAGGTTAGGTGGATTGGCCGTGCTAAATTGTCCCTTAGTGTTCAAAGATGTGTAGGTTAAGTGGATTGGCCATGTGAAATTGTCCCTTAGTCTCCAAAAATGTGCAGGATAGGTGGATTGGATTGGCCGTGCTAAATTGTCCCTTAGTGTTCAAAGATGTGTAGGTTGAGTAGATTCGCCATTTTAAATTGTCCCTTAGTGTCCAAAGATGTACAGGTTAGGTGGATTGGCCATGCTAAATTGTCCCTTTGTGTCCAAAGATGTCCAGATTAGGGGGATTGGCCGTGCTAAATTGTCCCTTAGTGTCCAAAGATGTGCAGGTTAGGTGGCTTGGCCATGCTAAATTGTCCCTTTGTGTCCAAAGATGTGCAGGTTAGGTGGATTGGCCGTGCTAAATTGCCCCTTAGTCTCCAAAGGTGTGTAGGTTAGGTGGATTGGCCGTGCTAAATTGTCCCTTAGTCTCCAAAGGTGTGTAGGTTAGGTGGATTGGCCGTGCTAAATTGTCCCTTAGTCTCCAAAGGTGTGTAGGTTAGGTGGATTGGCCGTGCTAAATTGTCCCTTAGTCTCCAAAGGTGTGTAGGTTAGGTGGATTGGCCATGCGAAATTGTCTCTTAGTGTCCAAAGATGCGCAGGATAAGTGGATTGGCCGTTCTAAATTGTCCCTTAGTGGCTAAAGATGTACAGGGTTGGGTGGATTGGCCGTGTTAAATTGTCCATTAGTGTCCAAAGATGTACAGGTTAGGGGGATTGGCCGTGCTAAATTGTCACTTCTTAGTGTTCAAAGATGTGCAGTTTGGGTGGATTGACGCTGCTAAATTGTCCCTTAGTGTCCAACAATGTGCAGTTTAGGTGGACAGGCCATGCTAAATTGTCCCTTAGTGTCTAACGATGTGCAGGTTAAGTGGATTGGCCGGGCTAAATTGTCCCTTCGTGTCCAAAGATGTGCAGGTTAGGTGGAATGGCCGTGCTATATTGCCCCTTTGTGTCCAAAGATGTGCAGGTTAAGTGGATTGGCCGGGCTAAATTGTCCCTTCGTGTCCAAAGATGTGCAGGTTAGGTGGATTGGAAGGCTAAATTGTCCCTTAGTGACCAAAGATATGCAGGTTAGGGGGATTGACCGTGTGAAATTGCCCCTTAGTATTCAAAGATGTGTAGGTTAAGTGGATTGGCCATGTGAAATTGTCCCTTAGTCTCCAAAGATATGCAGGATAGGTGGATTGGCCGTGCAAAGTTGTCCCTTAGTGTTCAAAGATGAGTAGGTTGGGTGGATTGGCCGTGTTAAATTGTCCCTCAGTGTTCAAAGACGTACAGGTTAGGTGGATTGGCCGTGCTAAATTGTCCCTTAGTGTTCAAAGATGTGTAGGTTAAGTGGATTGGCCATGTGAAATTGTCCCTTAGTCTCCAAAGATGTGCAGGATAGGTGGATTGGATTGGCCGTGCTAAATTGTCCCTTAGTGTTCAAAGATGTGTAGGTTGAGTAGATTCGCCATTTTAAATTGTCCCTTAGTGTCCAAAGATGTACAGGTTAGGTGGATTGGCCATGCTAAATTGTCCCTTTGTGTCCAAAGATGTCCAGATTAGGGGGATTGGCCGTGCTAAATTGTCCCTTAGTGTCCAAAGATGTGCAGGTTAGGTGGCTTGGCCATGCTAAATTGTCCCTTTGTGTCCAAAGATGTGCAGGTTAGGTGGAATGACGTGCTAAATTGTCCCTTAGTGTCCAAAGATGTGCAGGTTAGGTGGATTGGCCATGCTAAATTGTCCCTTTGTGTCCAAAAATGTGCAGGTTAGGTGGAATGGCGTGCTAAATTGTCCCTTAGTGTCCAAAGATGTGCAGGTTAGGTGGATTGGCCATGCTAAATTGTCTCTTAGTGTCCAAAGATGTGCAGGTTAGGTGGATTAGCCGTGCTAAATTGCCTCTTAGTGTTCAGAGGTATACAGGTTTGGTGGATTGGCCATGCTAAATTGTCTCTTAGTGTCCAATGATGTGCAGGTTAGGTGGGGTTACGGGGATAGGGTTGGGGTGTGGACTTGGGTAAGATGCTTTTTTCGAGGGTCGTTGCAGACTCAATGGGCCGAACGGCCTCCCACAGCACTGTTGCGGTTCTACGGTTCTCAGGTAATGGGGAGGAACACTGACATCTCCAGTGGGCGAAAGCAGAGATGATAGAAAAAAGTCTTCTCCAGGACATGGACGTGACGGCCGGTGGGATTTCGGGCTGGAACTCGAAAGCACTCGAGGTCACGTTGACTAAATGGCGCGGGCAACTGAACGCGGGTTGCCAAGGAGGGTTTTCCGTGGGACGTGACTGCGGCGCTCGTACCTAAAGGCATGCCGTACAGGGCTCCGGCGGGGCCCACTGCCGCCGGGGCATCGCCCCCGCCCACCATGGCCATGCTGCGCAGGCGCAGGCTGTCGTAGAAGCCTTGCAGCTTCTGGTACTGCCGGTTCCTGTCCATCAGCTTCTCCGACACCTCGCTGTACTTCTTCTTGTACTCCTCCAGCATCTTCTTGAGCGAGGACACCTCGCTGCGGCTGTTGCTCACCTCCATGTCCTTGCCTTGCAGCTGCTGAGTGTAGAGTTTGTCCATCTGCTTCAGCCGGCCCTCCGCTTTGCTGTAGGCGGACTCCTGGTACATCCGCTCCTGGTGGATCTGAAAGAACCGCAGGTTAAAATTCGCCCCAGCCAAACGGAGACTGGATTCCATGGAATCGTTGGGGGGAGAGTGGAAGCAGCTCTAACTGACCCGTCTGGACTGAAATCATCGAATTAGACCGGACTGCCACCACCAAACAGGCCATTCAGCCCAACTCCTGCTACCCCCTTCTCCATCTCACCCCAACACCACATTCTTCTCTTCCTCACTCTCTCGTGTTTATCCACCTTCCCCAAACCAGTCCCCTCAAACCATTCCCCAAGAATCGGGACAACTAAATAACTTCTTGTTGAAGTCGTCCATGGGCCTAATGGCCTCCTTCTGCACTGTCTGTTCTGTGTGTGGTCTATATGTGGGAGGGTGGGGTGAGCGATCCCTGAACATAGAACATACAGTGCAGAAGGAGTCGGCACTGACCCACTTAAGCCCTCACATCCACCCTATCCCCGTAACCTAATAACCCCCTTCCCCCTAACCTTTTTTGGATACTGAGGGACAATTTAGCAAGTCCAATCCACCTAACCTGCACGTCTTTGGACTGTGTGAGGAAACCGTAGCACCTGGAGGAAACCCACGCAGACACGGGGGAGAACGTGCAGACTCCGCACAGACAGCGTCCCAGCGGGGAATCGAACCCGGAACCCTGGCGCGGTGAAGCCACAGTGTTGCGTTCAGGTCTGGTCACCCTATGACAGGAAGGATATTGTTAGACGAGAAAGAGTGTGGAAGAGATTTACGAGGATGCGACCAGGACTTGATGGTCTGAGTGATAAGGAGAGGGTGGATGGGCTGGGACTTTTTTCCTGGAGCGTAGGAGGCTTCGGGGCGATCTTATAGAGGTCTATAAAATAACGAGGAGCATCGATCGATAAGGTAGATAGTTGACACCTTTGCAATGAGGAAATAATACAAATGGTTGTAGATAGGTTAGGTGATTGGGCCAATGTGGTAGACGGAGTTTCACGTGGATGAGTATGAGGTTATCCATTTTGGACAGAAAGATGGAAAGGCAATTTATTATCAATGCAGAGACACTTCAAAGTGTTTCGTTGGAGAGGGATCTGGGTGTACTCGTGCATCAATCGCAGGAAATTAGCACGTCGGTACAGCAGGGAATATGGAAGGCAAGTGGGATTCTAGCCTTTGTAATGTCATGTGAGAGTACCTTTAAGAAATGGGTGTTGATTAATGGGTGTGTATACAAATATCTGTAGTGAGAGTACCTTTAAGAAATGGGTGTTTATAAATGGGTGTATATATAAATATCTGTAGTGACTACCTTTAAAAAATGGGTGTTTTAAGGGCAGCACGGTGGCCTAGTGGTTAGCACAACCGCTTCACGGCACTGAGGTCCCAGGTTCGATCCTGGCTCTGGGTCACTGTCCGTGTGGAGTTTGCACGTTCTCCCCGTGTCTGCGTGGGTTTCGCCCCCACAACCCAAAAATGTGCAGAGTAGGTGGATTGGCCACGCTAAATTGCCCCTTAATAGAAAAAATAATTGGGTAATCTAAATTTAAAAAAAAAAATGGGTGTTTATAAATGGGTGTGTTTATAAATATCTGTAGTGAGAGTACCTTTAAGAAATGGGTTTTTACTACTGCAGTGATGTCAGAGAGTGGGTGGAGCTGGGCTGTCTGTCAGCTTTTTACTTTCATTTTAGGTTGTTTGCTGCAGGGTGTGTTGTAGTTTCCCTTTCAGAGCTAGATAGCTGCAGTCGCAGACAGAAGGGGTATGAATCTCTCTCTGTAATCTAAAGGCTGTAAATCAATCCTGGTGATTTAAAACTAATAACAGTAGTGACTTTAACCTGGTGTGCTTCTGGTAAAAGGTGTTTTAAGTCTTATGGATGTTAAATGGAAAGCTTAAAGGATTATTTAGTGTTGTATTCTTTGGGGGTTGTATTTGAATTAATGGTTGCTAAGATGTTCACTGTATGTTTTAAAAAGGTGAGTTCATAGAATAAACATTGTTTTGCTTTAAAAAATACTTTTCCATTTCTGCTGTACCTCACCTGTGGAGTGGGCTGTGTGCTCCTCATACCACAATCTAGTAAAAGTTGTGGGTCAGGTGAACTCCATGATACACTTTGGGGTTCTCTAAACCCTGGCCCATAACAATAGCTTGAGGGATAGAGTATAAAAGTCGGGGGTTGTTGCTACAACTGTACAGGGCATTGGGGAGACCGCATCTGGAGTACAGTTTTGATCCCCTTATTTGAGGAGGGATGTAGTTGTGTGAGAGGCAGTACAGAGGAGGTTCACTAGATTGATTGCAGAGATGAAGGGTTTATCTTATGAGCAGTTTAGGCTGAGACTGTCTCAAGTTCAGAAGAAGCAGAGGAGATCTAATTGACATGTGTAAGATGATAAAAGGTTTTGACAAAGTAGACGTGGACTAGATTCCTCCTCTGGGTTGTCGTTTATTCTCCTACACCGGAGAGAGTATGAACCTCGGCCTGTCGTGAATCTGCCCTATATCCGTTCCTCACCCCACCTCCCCCACCAACAATACCACAACTCAGGGAGGGGGTGCCCATGACCGAGGCCAGTGCTTTAGGTGGCACAGGGGCAAAACCGTGTGCCGCTGTCTACCGTTGATCCATCCCCTTTGTCATCCAGTTCCCCCCTGCGGTAACACAAACAGAATCGAATTGCGCTCTCCCCGTTATTGGGTGATCGGGGGCGGGAGCGGAGGGGCTTGGGGAGGAAGGGGTTCAGTAGCCTGGGAGGGGGGCACGAGGGGAGTTGTTGGGTGGGGCGGGAGGTATTGACTCCCAAGGACGGGGAGACGTCAGCACCCTGCGACGGGCAGACGGGGGAGGGGTCCCTGGGGTGTTGGGTGTGGTGCACCCTGGGGTGCTGGGTGGGAGGGGCACCCCGGGGTGCTGATGGGGTGGGGCACCCCGGGGTGCTGACCTGTTAGCCCCAGAAGGCCAGTGCCCGGTTGGCGATCTCCAGCACGGTGTGTGGCCGGAGGCCGGACAGCACCCCGGGGTGCTGGATGGGGGGCACCCCGGGGTGCTGGGTGGGTGGGTGGGGCACCCCGGGGTGCTGACCTGGTAGCCCCAGAAGGCCAGTGCCCGGCCAGCGATCTCCAGCATGGTGTGTGGCCGGAGGAAGGACAGCACCCCGGGTGCTGGGTGTGGCCACTCCGGGGTGCTGACCTGGTAGCCCCAGAAGGCCAGTGCCCGGCCGGCGATCTCCAGCACGGTGTGTGGCCAGAGGCCGGACAGCACCCCGGGGTGCTGGATGGGTGCTGGGCACCCCAGGGTACTGGGTGGGGTACCCCGGGGTGCTGGGTGGGTGCTGGGTGCTGACCTGGTAGCCCCAGAAGGCCAGTGCCCGGCCGGCGATCTCCAGCACGGTGTGTGGCCGGAGGCCGGACAGCACCATGCCTTTGTAGTCCTCGGGCGGGTTGAGGTCGGTTCGGACAATGTCCCGTTTGCCGGACAGGGCGGTGCCACAGGCCGGGCACAGGGCCGGGGAGCGGCTGAACTGCCCGCTGCCGTGCTGGTCACAGAACACGTGCGAACAGGCGGTGACCCAGGCGAAGCCGGACAGGCGGGAGCGGCAGCCGGGCAGGTTACAGAGGAGGGAGTCCTCACACAGCGCCATGGCGGGAACCAGGCCCCGCCCCCGGCCCTGCGCACAGAGCCCAGCCCCGCCCCCCGGCAGCCGGGCAGGTCACAGAGGAGAGAGTCCTCACACAGCACCATGGCGCGAACCAGGCCCCGCCCCCGTCTCCTGGGTCTGGCCCCGCAACCGGACCCCCGCACTGAGCCCAGCCCCGCCCCCCGGCAGCCGGGCAGGTTACAGAGGAGAGTCCTCACACAGCGCCATGGCGGGAAACAGACCCCGCCCCCGGCCGCCTCCTGGGGCTGGCCCCGCCCCCGGCCCTGCGCACTGAGCCCAGCCCCGCCCCCCGGCAGCCGGGCAGGTTACTGAGGAGCGAGTCCTCACACAGCGCCATGGCGGGAACCAGGCCCCGCCCCCTGCCCTGCACACTGAGCCCAGCCCCGCCCCCCGGCAGCCGGGCAGGTCACAGAGGAGCGAGTCCTCACACAGCGCCATGGCGGGAACCAGGCCCCGCCCACTGAGCCCGCCCCGCCCCCAGGCAACCGGGCAGGTCACAGAGGAGGGAGTCCTCACACAGCGCCATGGCGGGAACCAGACCCCGCCACAGCGCCACCGCAGCCCCACCCCGCTCGCTGTGACTGGCCCCACCCACTGAGCCCGGCCCCGCCCCCAGTCCCGCCCCCCGGCAGCGGGGCAGGCTGAAGAGAAGGGAGTCCTCTCACAGCGCCATAGCGTGTGCAGGCCCCGCCCCCTGGGGCTGGCGCCGCCCGCTGAGCCCGGCCCCGCCCCCTGTAACCTCAGGCCCGCCCCCAGAGCCCGCCCCGCCCCTAATACCCCCAGCCCCGCCCCTTGTACCCTCAGCCCCGCCTCCTGTAGCCCAGCCACCCTGGCCCCAATCCCCGGCCCCGCCCCTTCAACCCCCAGGCCCCTGTACCCCAGCCCCGCCCCCAATAACCCAAGCCAGAAATCGAGTCTTGTGGCTGAGGTCGCAGTGTTAACCCATTGTATGTGGGAAATTCCCCAGGCCTGTCCTGTACTCAAGAAACAGGACAATTATCTCTCTTTCCCCCCCCCCCCCCCCCCCCCGCCCCTCCATTAGCCTAACCTTCATTATCAGCAGCGCCGGCCCTAGGGTTGCTGGCGCCCCGGGCAAGCTGAACTTCGGCGCCCTTTGGGGGGGGCGGGGCCAGGGGGTGTAGGGGCCGGGAGGGGGTAGGGGCCGAGGGGGGGCAGGGCCGGCTCGAGGCGGGGGGGGCGGGCCGGCTCGAGGCGGGGGGGGGCGGGCCGGCCTGAGGCGGGGGGGGCGGGCCCGAGGGGGGGGACGGTCGGAAGGGGGGGGCGGAGGGGGCCGCCCTTGGGGAGGGCGGCCACCGCGCATGCGCTGGTTGGCACCGGCCCAACTGCGCATGCGCGGGACCCGAGTCTCTGGCGCCCCCTAGCACATGGCGCCCCGGGCGACTGCCCGAGTTGCCGGTGCCTTGGGCCGGCCCTGATTATTAGCAAAGTGATGAAAGAGGTCATCAACAGCGCTCTCAAGCAGCCATAGGGACTGGTTTAGCACAGTGGGCTAAACAGCTGGCTTGTAATGCAGAACAATGCCAGCGGCGTGGGTTCAATTCCCGTACCGGCCTCCCCGAACAGGCACCGGAATGTGGCGACTAGGGGCTTTTCACAGTAACTTCATTGAAGCTTACTCGTGACAATAAGCGATTATTACAAAGAACAAAGAAAAGTACAGCACAGGAACAGGCCCTTCGGCCCGACCATGCTGCGCATCTAAACTACAATCTTCTACACTTCCTGGGTCTGTATCCCTCTATTCCCATCCTATTCATTTATTTGTCAAGATGCCCCTTAAACGTCACTATCATCCCTGCTTCCACCACCTCCTCCGGCAGCGAGTTCCAGGCACCCACTACCCTCTGTGTAAAAAACATGCCTCGTACATCTCCTCTAAACCTTGCCCCTCGCATCTTAAACCTCTGCCCCCTTGTAATTGACCCCTCTACTCTTGGGGAAAAGCCTCTGACTATCCACTCTGTCTATCCCCCCCCCCAACATTCCCAATGTTTTGTCCCCCCAAACTCTCAAGTGCCCTCAACGATGTCTGTTCCTATATCCACTGCCCCCCCCCCCCACCAGCACAGTGGGCGGACCTACACCACGTGAGACAGCAGCGTTTCAAGATGGCGCTCCACCGCCACCTTCTCGACGGCAACTAGGCAACCGGTTGAGCACCGAGGCACGTTTCCGTGGCTATTAATCCCCGGAGCCGGTCGCGAGTCTGTCGCCGGGGTCCTTTATTTTGTTTGGGGCCCCACTGTGATCAACCAGGTGTCATGATATGCAGAAATGCAGATAATGATTTACAGACAGGCAGCTGATGAACACAGAGAACAGGACATGCCCAATGAGCAGGTTCTGTTGTGCGTCGAAACAGACGGGCACTGCGCAAAGTTGCCTGCCCGCAACCGTTTTCTTCTCCGTTTCCGTCTGTTGTTTTGCCACCTCCTGATACCTCGACTCACGAGGCCATCAGACAGGCTTCCATCCCACCAGTCAAGGTACCGTCGTCCCCACCACCACCTTTCTCCGGCGGTCAACCAGGATCAGACGCCAGCCCCAGAGACTGGACTTATGAACATTTGCTTTGTTTGCTATGTTCTGTTTTCTCACATTAGACAACTGTCTTCACATGTAAATACATTCACATATGCCATCGCTTGTAAATATGTTAATATATGCCACCACATGTAAGTATGGTCACATGTGCCAACAAAACATAAAAAAAGGGGAGATGTCATGATATGCAGATAATGATATACAGACAGGCAGCTAATGAACACAGAGACCAGGACATGCCCAATGAGCAGGCAGGACACTTAGGGGTGGGATCTGACGATAAAAGGCACGAGACACTCACACTCCGCCTCTTTCCACCGATGAACATAGACAGAGTGAGTCAGGGTGTATGTACAGTATCACACCTCCAGCACGTCGCTAAGAGGTAGTCTGGTTCAGTCAGACAGAGTAACCACACTCAGGTTAGCAGAGAGTCGAACTCATAGAGAACTATGCTAACTGTGCGACAGGTTCAATAAATCAGATTGAACTAACTTCAAGGTCTGGAGTATCTTTTGGTGAAAGCTGCATCCAGTTGCAGCCCGTGTTTCCCCAGAGTACATAACACGACACCGGGAACCTCTCCTGCTCTTACCATCTGTTATTGGCGTGTTCGTAAACGTTGCCCAGGTTGACACTCACCCTCTTTTGGTCGCCTTGCGAACACGCCTTGCTTGGTCACCAAGTCCTGGGGCGGGATTCGAACACGGAACTTGTGCCTGTAGAGGCAGGGATGCTACTCCCCTTACTACAAGGCCCTCCCTTCAGAACTGAACCCTTTCTTCTGACCAGAATCCATCACTTCACATTTCATCCTGCACTCTACCCTGGAACACCCAGAGACACCTATTTCCCACTCCCTATTTATCGACTGAAGCTCAGCCTCCAGCACCATCATTCTGACAAAACCCATCTCCAAACTCCGTGGCCTTGGCCTTGGCTCCTCTCTCTGCGACTGGATCCTGAACTTTCTAACCCACAGGCCACAATCAGTGAGGATAGGCAACTTAGAGCACCCACTATACTCCTTACACACCTATGACTGTGTGGCCAAATTCCCCTCCAACTCGAGAAATGAGTGGGGGGGGGGGGGGTGTGGGGGGGGGGGGGGGGGGTTGTCTGATCATGGCCAACCTATGGGTTTAAAGGGACTGTGTGTCCACTGAGAACATTAAAGCAAAAGATATGTAGTAACCTGTGTTGTCCTTGAAATTTGTGCACGTTTGTGAAGATAAGTAGGAGTGAAGGAATTTTGTATCTTAGCCAGACTTTTCATGTTTAATAAATGTTTGTTTTTGAAAGCTAATTGGCAATCCTGTGACTCTGTTGCTTCACATTTTCTAAACAAAGTTAGAGTCTTTTGAGCCAGGGTTCCCATTCTGGGATCTTCCCATTCAGTTATTACATCACTGGGATTGTAACACTCACCATCTTGCTGTGGAAATATATCGCCGTTCCTTCACTGTCCCTGGGTCAGAATCCTGGTACTTCCTCCCTAACCACACTGTGGGTGATACCATAGGGACTGCAGCAGTTCAAGAAGTCAGCTCACCACCACCTTCTCAAGGGCAATTAGGGATGGGCAATAAATGCTGACTTAGATAGAGACACACACCTTTGTTTCATTCATTAACGGGATGTGGGCTTTGACCTCGGTAAAGGAATAAAAACTATTAGGTAAGACCTGTTTTAAGCCCATTTAATTGGTTTTCAATGACATCATTGTCTTCTCCATTGTTCTTATGTCCTGGGCCTCTTACAAGGTGATGTCTGAACGAATTGAGTGAGCCTAACTCTACTTTGTGACCTCTGACACTGTTATCAATCCACAGATGGATGGATGGATGGATGGATTTGTTTATTGTCACGTGTACCGAGATACAGTGAAAAGTATTTTTCTGAAAGCAGCTCAACAGATCATTCAGTACATGGGAAGAAAAGGGAATTAAATAAAATTCAAGAAAATACATAATAGGGCAACATAAGATATACAATGTACTATATAAGCATTGACTGCTCCAACCACTTTTATCACGTCAAACAAACACATCTTTCTCACAGGTTGAGGCTAGTTCTCCTGCACAATTCAACTCATTTGTAGCCATTGCTAATTCTGGAAAGGCTGTGACTTGACTAAATTGACCACCATACTTTGCATTTTGAGCCTACAGTGCAGTTTGGTATAGTTCTTCAGATATCCACGGTCTGGGTTCTTCTATCACCTCGATGTTCAATGTTACCGCCATGAGACAAACTCCAAACACAGGGTTACACCACAGCTCGTCAATACTGATTAATATTAAAGAAATAAAGAGAGGTAAAAATTGATTGCACATTAACAAGGTGGATATTAATAATAATCTTTATTAGTGTCACAAGGCGGCTTACATTAATACAGCAATGAAGTTACTGTGAAAATCCCCTCGTCACCACATACTGGCGCCTGTTCGGGCACACTGAGGAAGAATTCAGAATGTCTAATTCACCTAACAAGCACATCTTTCGGGACTTTTGGGAGGAAACCGGAACACGCGGAGGAAACCCACGCAGACACGGATAACATGTAGAGTCGTTGAGTTAAAAGCAGGTAAAGCGGGCAGCACGGTGGCACAGTGGTTAGCATTCTGCCTTACGACGCTGAGGTCCCAGGTTCGATGCCGGCACTGGGTCACTGTCCGTTTGGAATTTGCACGTTCTCCCCGTGTCTGCGTGGGTTACACCCCCACAACCCAAACATGTGCAGGGTAGGTAGATTGACCATGCTAAATTGCCCCTTAATTGGAAAAAATGAGTTTGGTACTCTAAATTTATTTTTTTTAAAAGCAGGTAAGTTATGCTGAACCTTTATCAATCACTGTTTAAATCACAATGGTACGCCGCGCCACGTATCGATGGCCTCAGAACTTTGCCTGAGATCTGCCTCCGGATGCTCCGCCCCCGACCAGCCAAGTTCCCGACGGTGTGGGTCGCGTGTGGTCCCATCCTGTTGGGAACTCGGCATGGCAGCTGTGGACTCAGTCCAGCATCGCCACAGTCGGGGGAGGGCTGATCCATGGGCAGGGAGTTCTTTATTTGTGGCTGGGGGCACTGTCGGGGTGGTCCGGGACGTGCGAGCCAGCCAAAGGGGAGGCATTATTTTGCAAGCCGGGTCCGCAAGCGGCCGTTGCCAAGTAGCACAGCGCAGCCGCTCAGGGGCCGCCAAGCGCATGTGCGGCCACAGACCCGGCAATTTTCCAGGACATATTGGCAGCTAGAGCCGTGTGCTCTACGCAGCCGACCTGCTAGCACCCAGCAAAACAGGGAATCAGTAGCCGTTTTACACCATTCTGTCTGGTGTAAAATGCCACCGTTCCCACGCCGGCGTGGGGATATAACCCCAGAATGGGAGAATCCAGCCCCATATGTTTCAATCAGATCCCCTCTCATTCTTCCAAACTCAAGTGGATACAGTCACAGCTTCGCCAAGTTTTCCTCCTATGATAACCCCTCACCCGGTCAAGTAAATCTTCTCTGACCAGTTTCAAATTAAATTATGTCCTTTCTGAAATAAGGAGACCAAAACCGTACACAGTACTTTGGATGTGGTCTCACCAATACCCTGTACAACTGCAGTACTTTCCCCTTGCAATAAACAGCAAAATTCCCTTTACCTTCCCGATCATGTACTGTATCTGCACAGTAACTGATCCTGATTCATGTATCAATACACCCAGATCCCTCTGTACCTCGGAGCTGCAATCTCTGTGTATTTAAATAAGCAATGCAAGATGGTGCCGGAGTGTGGTGACTCTCTGTGAGCTCTCTCACACAGATCCACTTCTTACATCTCCGATAATCATACTATCTCTTAAAACTTAATTCTAACACTAACACTATCACTAACCTTTCTCTTTTACATTCTCTTCACACATCTTCTCTACTGAGTAATACTACACTCCTGTATGCTTCACCCGATGGCTGTGTCTATATATTTACATTGTGTATTTTATGTTCGCTCTATGTATTTTCTTTTCATGTACGGAATGATCTGCCTGAGCTGTGCGCAGAGCAATATTTTTCACTGTACCTCGTTACGCGTGACAGTAAATAAATTCAATCCAATATGTTGCTTTTTTATTCTTCCTGCCAAAGTGAACAAATTCACATTTCTCCACATTATGTTCAATCTGCCAAATTGTAGCTCACTTATTTCGCCTATCTGCACCCTTTACAGACTCCTTATGGTCACTCACAACTTATCTTACTCCATACCTTTGTAGCAACAGTAAATTTTGCAACAGTACTTTTGATCTTGTCAACCAAGTCCTGAAAATAGTTGAGGCCCAGTCCTGATCCCTGTGGTAGTCCACAGGTTACATCAAAAATGACTCGTTTTTACCTCCACAATGTTTCCTGTTTGCTAACCAATCCTCTGTCCATGCTGTTACCAGCTACACAATGGGCTTTTATTTTGTGGAGTGAACATTAAGTGGCACCTTGTCAAGTGCCTGCTGGAAATCTAAATACATCGCATCCACAGGTCCCCCTTTATCCACATTGCTTGTTACTTCCTCAAAGAACTTCAATAAATTAGTCAAACATGATTTCCCTTTCATAAATTATATTGATTCTGCCTAATTGCACTGAGATTATCTAAGTGCCCACTCCAACCTCCTTAATAACAGAATGAACATAGTTCAGTCCTGCATGGGATTAACAGCAGCAGCTAAAGCAGAATCTAACCCCTGCAGTGACTTGTGCACTCGCTGATGTCTCAGCAGATTGGATGACCGAGCAAATCTCTTCCCACATATGGAGCAGGTGAATGACATCTCTCCCGTGTGAACCTGCTGGTGGCTCAGCAAGTGGGAAGACTGAGCAAATCTCTTCCGACATATCAGGCAGGTGAATGACCTCTCCCCAGTGTGAACTTGTTGGTGTCTCAGAAGGTCCTTTGTGCTCTTAAAGCTCTTCTCACAGTCAGAACATTTAAAAGGTCTGTGATCAGTGTGAACAAGTTGATGCACAGCGAGCTGGGATGGCTGAGTGAATCCTTTCCCACACATGGAGCAAGTGAACGGTCTCTCCCCAGTGTGAATTCGCTCATGTATCAGAAGGTGGGGTGAATCAATAAATCCCTTCCCACACACAGAGCAAATGAATGTCCTCTCTCCAGTGTGAACTCGCTGGTGTCTCAGACGGTGGGATGAATGGGTGAATCCCTTCCCACACACAGAGCAGGTGAATGGCCTCTCTCCAGTGTGAACTCGCTGGTGTGTCACCAGATCCTGTTTGCTTTTAAAGCTCTTCCCACAGTCAGAACATTGAAATGGTCTCTGATCAGAGTGAACTCGCTGGTGTGTCTGTAGCTGAGATAAACGTCCGAATCTCCTCTCGCAGAGAGAACAGGTGAATGGCTTCTCCCCAGTGTGTGTGCGCTGATGGGCTTGTAAATCATTTTTACTTTTAAAACACATCTCACAGTGCGAACATTGAAAAGGTCTCTTATCAGAGTGAACAAGTTGGTGTGTTACAAGGTGGGATGACTGAGTGAATCCCTTCCCACACACTGAGCAGGTGAAAGGCCTCACCTCCATATGAGTGCGCTGGTGTCTCAGCAAGTCCTTTGTGCTTTTAAAGCTTTTGTCACAATCAGAACATTGAAATGGTCTCTGATCAGAGTGAACTTGCTGGTGAATCAGGAGGCTTGATAAAGCATGATATCCCTTCCCACATTCGAGGCAAGTGAATGGCCTCTCGCCAGTATGAACACGCTGATGTGTATACAGGCTGGATGAGTAAGCAAATCCTTTCCCACACACAGGACAGGTGAACAGCCTCTCTCCAGTGTGAATACGTCGATGAATATCCAATGCAGATGGGTAATTGAATCCCTTGCCACAGTCCCCACATTTCAAAGGTTTCTCCATGATGTGAATGTCCTCGTGTGTCTCCAGCTTGGATAATGTTGAAGCCTCGTTTAGACAGAATATGTCCAGGGTGACTACTCACTGTGAATGCTGTGGTTTTTCTTTCAGGCTGGTGAAAGCTCTTTCCAGGTTCAGCACATTGGAAACTCTCTCTCGGGTATTTGTGTATCTCGGTGCTTTCTCAGTAACACTGATGGATCAGATCTTTTCCCACAGGCGGAACAAAAATTTCTCCTTCTGTATACAAAGGTTGATGATATTCAGGTTCTGGTGAATCAAATCACTGAAGCATCTTGATGTGAAGTTTGGTTTGAGTTTCACATCCGAAAATTCTGCTAACATCCTGTAAAAATAATTTCACAAAATCCATCACCGACAGTCAAAGGGGGGTTTGGAGCCTCAAGCCAGTGTTTGTGAATCCTCCCCGCCCACCTGCCAGGGTTTCCTTCCTTGCCAGAGATCAGAGTCCTCATTGATTTGAGTGCAAAGTGTCAGCTCTTATTTATTATCCCACCTCCCCCATCCTGTGATGTGAACCACCCTCCAGTGTGTGAAGCAGGATGGTGCCCGTTAACCTGGGCCTGTTCCCGGGAGGGAGGGAGAAGCCCCGCAGCTGCAAACCAGGGAGCTGACAATGATGGTGAAGGGTTTGCGGACCCACAAAGTGTTTCCAAATCCTCCCACCCACCGCCTGATGCTGACTCCGCTTCTCCGGGACAAACAAGGGCCGAGGCATCAATCACACTGCGCATGCTCGAAATTCTTTGCCAATGCGCCTGCGCACCGTTGTCCAGCTCCAGCAGCGACACTGCGCATGCTTCAAGTTGCCGAGGAATGATTGGCGGCAGATCTGAACCAATAGGAGGCGGGGGAGGGCGGGAAGACCGAAAGGGAGCGGCTGGTCCTCCAACCAATCGGACTGAAGAAGGGGCGGGACCAAGCTGGGAGATGGGAATACGCAGTGTGCGTAATGGCGGGGGTGAGATGTTTGTTTTTCTGATCCGCAATCGGTGCGTATGGCGGTTCAGAGGGAGCAAAGGACCCAGTGGGTGGGCGAAACGGCTTCCTAAATATGTTCTGCAAACCGCAAATCCTAAAAAAGAACCGATCAACCCTCTCTTTCCCCCCCCATTTGTATGATTGGGCGTGTTGACGGCCGCCATCTTAATTGGGGTAATGTGCAGCAGGGCACATGCGTGGTCGCCATCTTTATAGGGGGCAACGACTGGGAGGAGCTTGTTACCCATTGTTCAGAATGGAGACACAGGGCGAAATTCTCCGCAACGGCCGACGCCGGAGTGAAACTTGGAGTGTTTCACTCCGGCGTCAGAAGCCGCTCCTCGCCCTCTATTCTCCCCCCCTATTCTCCCCCCCTCCTCTTCTCCCCCCCCCCATTCCCCCCTTCCCCCCCCCATTCCCCCCTCCCCCGGGGGGCTAGGAGCGGCGTTGCGGGAAACTCGGCCGCCGGGCCTTGATGCTTGCCTCAAAGCCGCGCGCCAAGAATGACGCGGCCGGCGTCAGCCCCGCATGCGCAGGTTGACCGGCTCAAACCCGATAATGCGCGGTTGCCGTCTTCCCCTCCACTGCCCCGCAAGTTGTCAGGCCGCTCGGCCCATTTGGGCCGAAGAATCGCCGGTCGCCGGGAAAAACGGCGAGCGGCGATTCTCCAAGCAGCGTGTCGCGGGGGGGGGGGGGGGGGAGAATGGCGGTGGGGTGAC
Source organism: Scyliorhinus canicula (assembly GCF_902713615.1). Lineage (NCBI taxonomy): Eukaryota > Metazoa > Chordata > Chondrichthyes > Carcharhiniformes > Scyliorhinidae > Scyliorhinus > Scyliorhinus canicula. Next base: position 309,390 of record NW_024055654.1, on the reverse strand, counting down.
ACAGCGGCTCTCCCGCGATTCTCCCACCCGGCGTGGGGAGCGCAGAATCACGCCCACAGTATTAGCCTTTAGTCCCAATGTCTTATTGTTGAGGAAAATACAGAAGGAAGAGGAAGCAAATCCTGCTGTCCAGATTGAACTACCTCATGGAGTTAAAGGCATCTTATTCGGATGCTGGAATCTGAAACAAAAACAGAAAATACTGAACAATCTTGTCATGTCAGGGCTGTTTAGCACAGGGCTAAATTGCTGGCTTTAAAAGCAGGCCAGCAGCACGGTTCGATTCCCGTAACAGCCTCCCCAAACAGGTGCTGGAATGTGGCGACTGGGGGCTTTTCACAGTAACTTCATTTGAAGCCTACTCGTGACAATAAGCGATTTTAATTTCTTCATTTTCATGTCTGACAGCATCTGTGGAGAGAGGAGGGAGCTAATGTTGAGTCTGGATGACCCTTTGTCAAAGCTAGAGAATTGGAAATAGGGTCAAATTTATACTGTGTGGCTGGCGTGGAGCGATGGGGCTGGATAGCGGGTCAGCAATAAGTGGAGTGTGTCCAAAGATCTGCAGTCACAGTTAAGTCACATGGAGATCCGTAGCAGAAAAACACGACCCTGAGGAGATATCATCCTTGAATCAAGGGTCTGCTGATGATAATGACAAGGGGCCAAGTGCAGCAAGGAGCATGCATTGGCAGCAGGAGGAGAGAATGTAGTGAATTTCTATCCCAGACTGACAGAGATGGATTTTGGAAACTCCTTTTACAGGGGATTACAAGGGGAGGATTTACACATAGAAAACTCCAACCAAGAGAAATATTTGTCTCTTCTGAATTTCATTTTTGGACTGACAGTGATGGCTTTTGTAAATGTATTTTACAGGATATTGGAAGATGATTTGCAGACAGGAAATTCAAACCAAATCTCACATCTCAGTCTGACTGCATCGTTCGATTTATCAGGAGCTGAATATTATCTCCCTTTGAGTGTAAGCATTGAGTTCAAGTTATTACCCCACACTGAGTAAAACTTCTTCCTCACATTCCCCCATGTAGATATTGCTCAAAATATTAAATCTGTGTCATGTAATCTTTTACAATCAGCGGATAGGAACAGCATTTGTTGAACACCCTTATCTAAACCTAACAATCTTGTGCACTTCTATCAATTTCCCCTCAATCTCCACAAGACCATAAGAAATAGGAAGAGGGGTATGACATTCAGCCCTTTGAGTCTGCTCTGCCATTTACTAAGATCATAGATCAACCACTCACTGAGTCCACTTTCCTGCCTTCTCTCTGTAACCCTTCATTCCCCAACTGATTAAAAACCCATCGATCTTGGCCTTGACAATGCTCTCTCGTTGGTTCCTCGGCATATTGGTCGAGAAAACCATCCCTTACAAATTCCAAGAAATCCTTCTCCATCGCATTGCTACCAGTTTGATTAGCCTAATCAATGTGCAGATTGAAGTCACCCAAGATCACAGATTCCCTGATCACATGTATCTCTGATTTCCTGTCTGATGCTATTTCAACATTACCAGTGCAGTTTGGTGGTCTGATTACCTCCCCTATGAATGCTTTTTGACCCTTGGTGTTTCCTAACTCGATCCACACACATTCCACACTATCGGTGCTAATATCTTTCCTCAATATGATATCAATATCTTCTTTAATCAATTATACAACTTCACTGCCTTTTCCTTTCTGTCTGTCCTTCCTAAAAACTGAATAGCCCTCAATGTTTAGTTCCCATCCTTGGTTGGGATTACAGAGCCTACAGTTGGGATTACAGAGCCATGTCTCTGTAATCCCAACTGTACATACTCCTTTACATCTATCTGCGCAACTAATTAATCCATTTTAGTTCCAGTGCTCCGAGCATTCAGGTACAAAACCTTAAACATCCCTTGACCGGTCTCTACTATTTTAAAAATAAATTTAGTGTACCCAATTCATTTTTTCCAATTAAGGGGCAATTTAGCGTGTCCAATCCACCTAGCCTGTACATCTTTGGGTTGTGAGGGCGAAACCCATGCAAACACGGGGAGAATGTGCAAACTCCATACGGACAGTGACCCACAGCCGGGATCGAACCTGGGACCTCGGCGCCGTGAGGCTGCAGGGCTAACTCACTGCACCACCGTGCTGCCCTTTCCTACTATTTTTTTTACTGTGTTCTTATCTGATTCTGGCCCTTGTGGCCCAGCCAGTGTTTTATACAGCTCCATCATAACCTCCCTGCTCTTATATTCTCAATCTCAGCTAATACAGACAAATATCACATAAGCCTTCTGAACTACCTTCTCCACCTGTCCTGCTGCCTTCAGGTATCAATGGACATGCACCCCAAAGTCCCTCTGGTCCTCTATGCTTCCTCATGCCCTACTGTTCAGTGTGTATATCCTTGTCTTGTTCATCTTCGCAAAATGCATCACATCAGACTTTTCAGAGTTAAACTCCATTTGCTCCTGTTCTACCCATCTCACTAGCCCGACTATATTGTCCTGTATTCTAAGGCTTTCCTCCTTGCAATTTACCACACCACCATTATTCATGTCATCTGCAAACTTACCTCCCACATTCACATCCAGATCATTAATGTACAGTACAAACAGCAAGAGACCCAGCACTGATCCCAACAGTACACCATTGGACACAGTGATCCAGTCACAAAACAACGTTCAACCATCACCCTCTGCCTCGCACCAATTTTGGATCCAATTTGCCGAATTGCTCTGTATTCCATGGGCTTCTTCACCAGTCTCCCAGAGAAGACCTTGTCAATAGCCATACTGAAGTCCATATAGACTGCGTCATCTACACACCTAGTCACCTCCTCAAAACATTCAATCAAATCTGTTAGATATGATCGCCCCCTGAAAAAGCCATGATGACTATACTTGACTGATCTTTGCCTCTCCAAGTGGAGATTAATTCTGTCCCTCAGAATTCTTTCCTATGTTTTCCCTACCACTGTTGTATGACTCACACTGAAATTTCCTTGTTTATCCCTACTTCCCTCCTTGAATAATGCCATCACATATTCTGTCCTCAAGTCCTCTGGCACCTCTCCTGTGGCCAGAGAGGATTTTAAAAATAGTGTTAGAGCCTCTGCAATCTCCTACCTTGCCTCATACAGCAGCCTGGGACACATCGCCTCTGAGTCTGAGGATTGGTCCACTTTTATACCTGCAAAAATGCTCACTCCTCCAACCTCTCTGTGCTAACCTGTTCAGCTATATCACAGTGGACCTCCCTGATTTCAATATCTACATCGTCCTTCTCCACAGTGAACACAGATGCAAAATACTAATTTAAAATCTCACCCACATCTTCCGGCTCCACATACAGATTACCACTTAGGTCCTTAACGGGCCCTTCTCTTTCCCTTGTTACCCTCTTGCCCTTAATATATTCTAAAACACTTTGGAATTCTCCTTTATTTTATCCGCCAGCATTTTTCATGTCACCTCTTTACTCTCCGAATTTATTTCATTAAGTTCTCCTCTGCACTTGCTACAATCCTCAGGCATCCACCGTCTTGGGTCTCCTGCCTCCCTTTTTTTCCTGATCCAATTCTGTGTACCCCTTGACCCCCAGGGTACTCGGAACATTTTGGTCCCAGCCTTTAGCTTCATGAGAACATGTTGGCCCTGTACTTTCTCTATTTCCTTTCTGAATGACCCCCACTGCTGGAAAGATTTCCCTGTCAGTAGCTGCTGCCAGTTTGCTTTGGTCAGATCCTGTTGTATCACATTGAAATCAGCCTTCACCCAATTCAGAACCTTTATTTCCAGTGAGTTTTCCTTTTCCATAACAACATAAACCTTATCAGTTATGGTCACAATCACTAACACCTCTACCACTTCCCTGACTTTTAATACCCTATTATTTTACACTTCTCTGGGATTTGCCTACATATCTGCTCTTCCACCTCTCCCTTACTGCTTGTTTGGGGACCAATGACGCACTCCCAGAAACATGATTGTCCCCTTTTTGTTGTTATGTTCCACCAGGATGGCCTCAGTTGAGGTCTCTGCTGAGATATCATCCTTCCCGAGTGGCCTCAGTTGAGGTATCTGCTGAGATATCATCCTTCCCGAGTGGCCTCAGTTGATGTGTCTGCTCAGATATCATCCTTCCTGGATGGCCTCAGTTGAGGTGTCTGCTGAGATATCATCCTTCCCGGATGGCCTGAGTTGAGGTACCTGCTGAGATATCATCCTTCCCGGATGGCCTCAGTTGAGATGTCTGCTGAGATATCATCCTTCCCGAATGGCCTCAGTTGAGATGTCTGCGCAGATATCATCCTTCCCGAGTGGCCTCAGTTGAGGTGTCTGCGCAGATATCATCCTTCCTCACTGCAGTAATTAGCTCCTTGATCAATATTGCAGCTCACGTCATCTTTTACTCCTCCGCCTTTATCACCTGATGATTCTATACCTTGGACAGCTGCCAATCCTGTTCCTCCCTGAACCATGTCTGTATTCTGTCCATCTAACCAGCCCGTCTGTCTATATCATCCTGTAATCTAAGGCTTTCCTCCTCACTATTTACCACACCGCCAATTTTCATGTCATCTGCAAACTTACTGATCATGCCTCCCACATTCACACCCAGATCATTAATGTACAATACACACAGCACCGATTCCTATGGTACACCACTGGACCCAGGCTTCCAATCACAGAAACAACCTCCAACCATCACACTCTGCATTCTGCCATTTTACCCATTTTGTATCCAATTTTCCAAATTGTCTCGAAACTGAACTGAGCTCGTCATATAAATACTGTGGCTGCAAGAGCAGGTCAGAGGCTAGAAATCCTACGGTGAGTAACTCACCACCTGGGACTGAAGACAGCGGCTTCAGTCTTCCCCATATGTAAATGGAGGAAAATTGTGCTCATCCAGTGCTGGACGTGGACAAGTCAGGATAGTGTGTAACTTGGAGAGCGTGGAGGTGATGTTGTTCACACACACCTGACACCGTGCTCCTTCTAGGAGATGATGGTTGAGGGTTTGGGAGATTCTGGTACAGTCCTGATTGATTTGTACAAATATAAAATCCCTCTCTTGCTTCTGCTCCCAATCCTCCCTCACTCCCCTGCCCCCATAGAGGCCAGAGTCTTGAGTCGGCCCAGACAGAGGAGGCGGGGAGGGGGCAGGTTCCCTTCACTGAAGGATAGTAAGAAGTCTGAGACCAGGTTAAAGTCCAACAGGTTTGTTTCAGATCACTGGCTTTCAGAGCACTGCTCCTTTCTCAGGTGAATTCACCTAAGGAGCAGTGCTCCGAAAGCTAGTGATTTGAAACAAACCTGTTGGACTTTAACCTGGTGTTGTAAGACTTCTTACTGTGCTCACCCCAGTCCAAAGCCAGCATCTCCACATCGTCACTGAAGGATATCAGTGAATCAGTTGGATTTTTACGAAAATCCAGCAGTTTTCATGGTCACTTTTTCCCAGTGCCGGCCCCATAAATGACCAGATTCATTCAGCTCAATTCCAGAAGCTGCCTTTGTGATTTTTGTGGGTTCTCTCTCACTGTTTTTCTGTTTTAAATCAATTTCACAGGGCATTAGACGGGGAGGATTTGCAGTCAGGAAACTCAAACCACATCGGGAGCTGACAGTTATCCAATTTATCCTGCCCTGAATATCATCGAGTTTGAACATGGAAGGGAAAAGCACCGATCATACTGGGGAGAAATCGTACACGTGTTCTGTGTGTGGACAAGGCTTCAGTCAATCGTCAGGCTTGAGGAGACACAAACACATTCACACTGGGAAGAAACGGTGGAAATGTGGGGATTGCGAGGAGGCATTTCGTTCCCCGTCTGAGCTGGAAACTCATCGATGCAGTCACACCGGGGAGAGACCATTCACCTGCTCCACATGTGGTAAGGGATTCACTCAGTCATCCAACCTGCTGGCACACCAGAGAATTCACACTGGGGATAAACCATTCAACTGCTCCGAGTGTGGGAGGGAATTTGCTCATTTATCTAGCCTGCTGAGACATCAGCGAGTTCACACTGGGGAGAGGCCATTCACCTGCTCCACATGTGGGAAAGGATTCAATGATTTATCCAACCTATTGAAACACCAGCGGGTTCACACTTGGGAGAAGACATTCACCTGCGCCGAGTGTGGAAAAGGATTCACTGATTCATCCAACCTGTTGAGACACCAACAAGTTCACACAGACAAGAGACCATTTAAATGTCAGAACTATGGGAAGGGCTTTAAAGGTTCTGGGGAACTGATGTCCCATCAGCGAGTTCACACTGATGAGAGACCTTTTAAATGTCCAGACTGCGGGAAGTGCTACAAAAGGACCTGGGATCTGGTATTCTATCAACGTGTTCACACTGACGAGAGACCGTTTAGATGCTCTCACTGCGGGAATGGGTTCAGACGATCATCTGAACTCACTATGCATCAGCGAGTTCACACTGGGGAGAGGCCATTCACCTGCTCTCAGTGTGGGAAGGGATTCATTCGGATATCCAACTTGCTGAGACACAAGCAAGTTCACGAGTAACGACAGTGATTGGATCTTGCTTTGAATCACATCCAGGACTCAATCATGTTCATTGGAGTCTGTTTCTGTGTGAATAAACCCCACATCTGTTACAGTTGTTACTATTACTGATGAAAGAAAAATAAATCAGCTTTGACTTTTTAATATCTCGACCTCACGTGAATTTCTTTTGAAGTGGTCTCCCTTTCCCCCTCACATCCTCCATCCTCACATCCAACAAGTGTGAGGAGCTCATGGAGTTTTGTTGTCACGGGCATCATCATAGAATCCTTACAGTGCAGAAGGAGACTATTCGGCCCATCAAGTCTGTACCGACCCTCTGAAAGAACACTGTACCTGGACACAATTGCCCACCCTATCCCTATAACCCCACCTAGGGACAATTTAGCATGGCCAATACATCTAACCTGCACAGCTTTGGACTGTGGGAGGAAACCGGAGCACCCGGAGGAAACAACACGGGAATAATGTGAAAAGTCCACACAGAGAGTCGCCCAAGACCGGAATCGAACCTGGAGCTGTGAGGCAGCAGTGCTAACCACTTGCCACCATGCCACTAAGATTGAGACAATCTGATCAGCTGCTTCCCTCTCTCCACGAACACAGCGAACCAGTCTGCGTCTAAAGTTCCTCATCCAAGTCCTTGTCCCACATCTTACATAAGACCTGACGATATAGGACCAGAATTTGGTCATTCAGCCCATCGAATCTGCTCCACCAGTTAATTATGTCTGATTTGTTTGTCATCTCCATTCTGCTGCCGTATCCCTATAACTCCTAATCCCCTTATTAATCAAGAACCTATCTGTCTCTTTCATAAACACACTCCATGATTTGGCCTCCACAGTCTTCTGCAGCAAAGAGTTCCTCAGATTCCCCACCCTCTGGCTGAAGAAATTCCTCCTCATCTCTGTTTTAAAGGATCATGCCTTCAGTCTGAGATTCTGTCCTCTGCTTCTAGTGTTTATACCAGTGGAAACATCCTCTCCACGTTCACTCTATCCAGGCCTCTCAGTATTGTGTAAGTTTCAATTAGATCCCCTCTCATTCTTCTAAACTGCATCGCGTACAGACCCAGAGTCCTCAACTGCTCCTCATATGACAAATCCTTAATTCTCGGGATCTTTCTTGTAAACATCCTCTCGACCCCATCCAAGGCCAGCATATTCTTCCTTAGAGACGGGCCCAAATATGCTCGCAATATTCCGAATGGAGTCTGACCAGAGATTTAAACTGTCTCAGCAGTACATCCCTGCTCCTGTATTCTGGCCCTCGTGAAATGAATGCTAACATTGCATTTGCCTTCCTGGCTGCCAACTAAACCTGCAGGTTAACCTGAAGAGAATCCCACACTGGGACTCCCAAGGCTCTTTGTGTGTCTGATTTCTGAAGCCTTTTCCCATTTTACAAAAGTCTCTGCCTCTATTCCTGGCAAAGTGCAGAACCTCACACTTTCCCAAATTATATTCCATCTGCCACTTTGCCCACTCTCCTAGCCTGTACAGATCCTTGTGCAGCCTCCCTGCTTCCTCAAGACGACCTGTCCCTCTACATATCTTTGTATCATCTGCAAACTTAGCAACAATTCCCTCAGTTCCTTCTGCCAGATCATTAATGTACATCATATAAACAATCTCCAGTTTCTCCTGTATCTCACTTTATCCTAATAATCTTGATTGTCACAAGTAGGCTTACATTAACAGTGCAATGAAGTTACTGTGAAAACCCGTAGTCGCCACATTCCGACACCTATTCGGGTACACGGAGGGAGAATTCAGGTTGTCCAAATTACCTAACAGCACGTCTTTCGGGACTTGTGGGAGGAAACTGGAGCACCCGGAGGAAACCCACGCAGACACGGGGAGAATGTGCAGACTCCGCATAGACAGTGACCCAAGCCGGGAATCGAACCTGGGACCCTGGAGCTGTGAAGCACCGGTGCTAACCACTGTGCTACCATGCCACCCTCGCAGAGCTCATACTGTCCATGAGACCTGCCTTCTGCTGTTTTTTTTTCCTTTTTTTGTAAATTTAGAGTACCCAATTCATTTTTTTCCAATTAAGGGGCAATTTAGCGTGGCCAATCCAACCCTGCACATCTTTTTGGTTGTGTGGGTGAAACCCACGCAAACACGGGGAGAATGTGCAAACTCCACACGGACAGTGACCCACAGCTGGGATCGAACCTGGGACCTTGGCGCCATGAGGCAGCAGGGCTAAACACCGTGCTGCCCTCGCCTTCTGCTGTATTGGCCCTATTCCCACTAAAGTATTGAGCACCCAACTTCCCCATGTTAGCTGATACTGTTTCCAGTTCTCTATCTCTTTTGGTCCTCTGCCATCGCCTTTAAATTCACCATTATCACCCATCCTAAAAAAACATTGATCACCCCGTCGTTGCCAACTACCATCCCATCTCACATCACTTTCCTCTCCAATGTCCTTGTACTTGGTGTTCCCCAAGGATCCATCCTCGGCTCCTCCTATTTCCCATCTGGTGACATCATCCAAAAGCACCATGTTAGTTTTCACATGTAAACTGACAACACCCAGCTCTACCTCACCCCCATCCCTCTCCATTCCTCCACTGTTACTAAATTATCAAACTGCTTATCCCACATCCAGTCCTGGATGAGCTGAAATTTCCTCCAATTAAATATTGGGAAGACCAAAGCCATTGTCTTCAGTCACCATTACAAATTCCGTTCCCTAACTCCCGAGTCCATCCCTCTCCCTGGGAACTGTCTGAGGTTGAACCACACTCTTGGTCCACATTGTCACTAATACCAGATATTTCAGTCTCCACAATGTCACCTGTCTCCAGCCCACCTGCTGCTGAAACCCTGGGACCTCTGTGCCGTGAGGCAACAGGGCTAACCCACTGTGCCACCGTGCTGCCACTGTTACCTTTACACTTGATGGTTCCAATGCATTCCTGACCAGCCTCTCACATTCACCCCATCCCCACATGGAAATGTGAGTTTACCTAAAACTCTGCTGTCCATGTGCTTTCTCACACCAGGTCCTGTTCAACCATCACCCTGTGCTCACTGACCAACACTGGCTCCTGATCAAGTCATGCTGAGACCTTCTTGTATTCAAATCCCTCCATGGACTTGTCCCTCTGTGTCTTTGCCGAGTTTCACAACCTGCTGAAGTATCTGCACTCTCTCATTTTAACCTCATGAATCGCTGATTATAATTTATCCACCATTAGTGGTCAGTGCAGACATGAAACTCCGAAATTCCCTCCCAACCCTCTCCACTCCTCTATCTTTCCTGATTAAAAATAGTTGTTAAAATCTGTCTCTCCAATCAAGCTTTTGACCATCTGTTCAAACATCGTCTTATGTGATTTTCTGTCAATTTTTTGTCTTTCTGAAACTCCTCTGACGGGCTTTGGGATGTTTATTACATTAATTTTATTGTATAAATACAAGTTGTCACTGTTTGTCAACAGCTAGTTTGTACAAAGTAAGATTCCACAAATGGCAATCAGACCAGTGACTGATTACTCCAGTTTTTTTGTGGTGTCAGTTAAAACACGAATCTTGGTCCCGCTGGACCAGGAGATCTCTCCTGTGGACAGTGTGTGGAGCTGCTGAGCTCTCCTGAGCTGAGAGTGGAGCTGATTGAGTTGTCGGGCCTGCAGTGAACCTGGGAGACCCACTGTCTGGGATCTTTCCTCTTTCCTGTAAAAACGTTAACTTTGAATATCAATCCCAATTTAACCTTTGGAGCAAAATGTACAGCTTTAAGTCAGCTGTAAAAGAAATTTCTTGTGTTCATTTAGAACCTTTCAAACCCTCAGAACATCCCAAAGTGACTGACAGTCAATTATGAATTTTGGAAGCAGGAATTAGGAGAGACAGTAAAAAACTAAATGCTGCAATTTTAAACAGAGTGACCTGGGACTGGATATACACAAACTTCAGAGTCCGACAGGACAGGCTGATCAAATTGTTGTAAAAATCTAATAGGATCCTCAGTTTATCACTGGAGACTTGGAGAATAAAAGCAAGGCCGTTCTACTGAATTTTACAAATCACTGATTAATCCTCAACTGAAGTATTGTGTTCAGTTCTGAGCACCTCACTTTGGGAAAGATGTCAAGGCCTTGGAGAGGAAGCTGGGAAAAGTTACCAGGATAGCGTCAGGGATGAGGGGTTTCAGTTCATTCAGGAGAGATTCCATTCTTGAGAAGTTTACATGGAGACAAATTGTTTCCATTGGGAGGATGGTTGGTAATCTCAGAACACAGCTTTAAAATAATTAACAATTTGAGATTGAAGTAAAAGTTCAGAAACTTGTTGTAAACTAATTTCTGATGAGGGTTCCTGAATTATGGGGAAAGATCACAGACAGTGTTTCCTAAAGGGACACCACAGCCCCGAGAACACAATCAGCTACAGATCCAGAATATTAAACTCCAGCCCAGTTACAGGGATTAATAACATCAGGAACAACAAATCCCAACTGTCAGAATGAACAAGGTTCAGTTCCGGATGTGATTAATAGCAGCAATAATTTTGATTTGATTTATTATTGTCACATATATTAGTATACAGTGAAAAGTATTGTTTCTTGCATGTTGTTCAAACAATGCATACCTTACATAGGGAAGGAAGGAGAAACTGCAGAATATAATGTTAAAGTTATAGCATGGTGTAGAGAAAAGATCAACTTAATACGAGGTAGGTCCATTCAAAAGTCTGATGGCAGCAGGGAAGAAGCTTTCTTGAGTCAGTTAGTACACAACTTCAAACTTTGGAACTTTTTCCTGATGGAAGAAGGTGGAAGAGAGTATGTCCGGGGTGCATGGGGTCCTTAATGATGCTGGCTGCCTTTCCGAGGCAGCGGGAATTATAGATAGTCAGTGGATGGGAGGCTGGTTTGCGTGATGGATTGGGCTACATTCACAACATTTTGTAATTTCCTGCGGTCTTGGGTAGAGCAGGCTCCATACCAAGCTGTGATACAACCAGAAAGAATGCTTTATATGGTGCATCTGTAAAATTTGGTGAGTCGTAGCTGACATGCCAAATTTCCTTAGTCTTCTAAGAAAGTAGAGTCGTTGATGGGCTTTCTTAACTATTGTGTCGGCATGGGGGGATCAGGACAGGTTGTTGGTGATCTGTACACCTAACAACCTGATGCTCTCGACCCTTTCTACTTCATTCCCATTGATGTAGACAGGGGCATGTTCTCCACTATGCTTCCTGAAATCGATGACAATCTCCTTTGTTTTGTTGACATTGAGGGAGAGATTATTGTCGACATACCAGTTCACCAGATTCTCGATCTCATTCCTGTACTCCGTCTCGTTATTGTTTGAGATCCGACCCACTACGGTGGTGTCATCAGCAAATTTGAAAATCGAGTTTGAGGGGAATTTAGCCACACAGTCACAGGTGTATAAGGAGTATAGTGGTGGGTTGACGACACAGCCTTGTGGGGCACCGGTGTTGAGGATGATCGTGGAGAAGGTGTTGTTGCCTATCCTTACTGATTGTGGCCTGTGGTTTAGGAAGTTCAGGTTAGGAGTTCAATAGCAACAAAATCAAATCCCTGCAGTCACTTGTGAACTCGCTGGTGTCTCAGCAGGCTGCCAGACTGAGTGAATATCTTCCCACACGTGGAGCAGGTAAATGGCCTGTTCCCTGTGTGAACTCGCTGGTGTCTCCTCAAGTGGGATGAACAAGTGAATTTGTTGCCACACTCAGAGCAGGTGAATGGTCTCTCCCCAGTGTGTATTCGCTGGTGTGTCTGTAGGTGAGATAACTGAGCAAATTGCTTCCTACACTCAGAGCAGATGAACGGCTTCTCCCCAGCGTGAACTCGCTGGTGTACACTGAGGTGGGCTGAAGTCCGGAATCTCTTTCCACAGGATGTACAGCTGAACAGCCTCTCCTCACTGTGAATCCGCTGGTGACTTAGCAGGTCAGAGGACCCAATGAATGCTTTTCCACATACAGGACAGGTGAACGGTCTCTCCCCAGTGTGAACTTGCTGGTGTCTCAGCAGATTGGATGACTGAATGAATTCCTTCCCACACTCGGAGCAGCTGAAACGAGTCTCCCCAGTATGAACTAGCTGGTGTCTCCGCAGGTCAGATAACTGAGTGAATCCCTTCCCACACTCAGAACAGGTGAACGGTTTCTCCCCAGTGTGAAACCGTTGGTGTGTTAGCAGTTGGGATGACTGAGTGAATCCCTTTCCACACTCGGAGCAGGTGAATGGTCTCTCCCCAGTGTGACTGCGTCGATGAATTTCCAGCAGGGCTGGGCAACTGAATCCTTTCCCACAGTCCTCACATTTCCAGGGTTTCTCCATTGTGCGGGTGTCCTTGTGTTTTTCCAGGTTGAATGATCAGTTAAGTCTTCGTGCACACACACTTGTAAAATCTCTTCCCACTGTAATGGTGTGTTTTTTTCAGACTATGTAACTGGTTAAAGCTCTTTCCACAGTCAGTTCACTGGAACTCTCTCAGTTGAGTGTGCGTTGTGTGGGTCTCGGTGCTTTTCCAGTCACACTGATGTTTCCACAGTCAGTTCACTGGAACACTCTCACTCGGGTGTGTGTTGTGTGGGTCTCGCTGCTTTTCCAGTCACACTGATGTTTCCACGGTCAGTTCACTGGAACACTCTCACTCGGGTGTGTGTGTCTCAATGCTTTTCCAGTCACATTTTGTTTGAGGTCTTTTCCCACAGACAGAACAGATGAACATTTCCTTCCAATTCAAAGCCAGAAGATATTCAGGTCCTGATGAATCGAGTGACTGTGCTGGATCTTTATATGATATTTGATTCAAGTTTCCCATCTGCAAATCCTCTTTTTCTAATTATCTGCAAAAAGAGTTTGCAAAAGTCATCACCCAAAAATAAAAATATAGAATTCCAGTTTCTATGGAACAATTTTTCATCTCTTTCTCACTCTAAATGCCTTTAGATTAAAATTCTCCTCATTGTGTTCACATCTCTCCACGGCTTCATCACCCATCTCTACAACCCTCCGAGATATCTGCGCTTCTCTAATTCGCTTTTTCATTGTTCCACCATTAGTGACCATGCCTTCTGATCTCTCATCCTCAAACTCTGAAATTCTCTCTTTCCATCTCTCTCTCTGTCTCCTACTTTCTCATCCTTTAAGACACTGGAGTATTGCTAAAAGGACGTTGTGTCAAAACCTTTTATATCTGATACACATCGCGACAGACACAGGAATACCAAATTTTGAAGATTCTCAGTCGGGCTCGTAAAGTGTTCCACTAACACTTGCGAGAAGGTCCATATATTCATACTCGGAAAATGGAATGTGTCTAGGAAAGGGGCCTCTTCTGGACCTAAACAACTCCATAGGAGATGATAGCTCCCTGCTGCATTCGCCAGGGCAGCACGGTAGCATGGTGGTTAACATAAATGCTTCACAGCTCCAGGGTCCCAGGTTCGATTCCCGGCTGGGTCACTGTCTGTGCGGAGTCTGCACATCCTCCCCGTGTGCGCGTGGGTTTCCTCCGGGTGCTCCGGTTTCCTCCCACAGTCCAAAGATGTGCGGGTTAGGTGGATTGGCTATGCTAAATTGCCCTTAGTGTCCTAAAGAATAAGGTTAATGGGGGGGGGGGGGGGGTTGTTGGGTTACTGGTATAGGGTGGATACGTTGGCTTCAGTAGGGTGATCATTGCTCGGCACAACATCGAGGGCCGAAGGGCCTGTTCTGTGCTGTATTGTTCTATGTTCTATGTTCTAAAGTCCTGCCCAATCAGAACTGAGTGTCTGACCAATTTACACCTTTTCCTCCTATATTAGTAATTGTTATTCGCTTTTAAATTTGGTATTTTTGCATCAATCCGGATGAACGTAACATGTAAAGTTTCAGATTCCCATCGGCCCTGATGGAAGGTCATTGCCCCGCAAAAAGATGGCGGCCGTTAAATCAGGCCTGTGCTGGAGAAAAGTCTCAGCACCGAGCAATCGCGGGACCCAGAGCTTATTCAGGATTCAGTGTCCATTTAATTAATTTATTAAGTCTCTTTTACCTCCCCATCGGTTCTATCTCGATTCACGGGTTTATTTTCGCCTCTGGATCTGCACTCCGCCTTTAAAAAGCAGCTGGCTCCTGGTCAGAATCTTTCGGCTGCGCATGCTCCAGCACATTGATTGACATCGGCCTCGGACCAATAGGTGATGGAGGTCGGGAGCGGCTGGTCCTCCAACCAATTGGAGTAATAAGGGGCGGAGCTAGGTGAAGCATGCGCAGTGCGATTTCCGGATCAGGAAGAAGGCGGCCAGGTTGAAAGTCCACCGGAGAAACGGGCCGAGTGCAGGAGAGTGGACTGGGAGGGATTGTCAAACACTCGGTGTAGGACTGCAAACCTGAATTACAAAATCCCGCGCTCAGTTTGCACGGAGTGTTTAGAAACTTCAGGATTAAGAGGGAAGGATTTGCAACAGACAAGAAAAATGTCTCTCAATTCCTATCCTGGACTTCCGGTTGCGGCTATGACCAGCTAAGTCGCACGTTTGGCTGCTCCTGCTACAAAGGTGTTTTCGGGCCGATTGGAGGGCCCCAACGGCGCTGTAAGGACAAATCCCGGTGGGGGAAGGCTCCCTGAAGAGAACCAGACCAACTTTATGGTCGGTACCCGGAGTGGGGTGGTAAAGAAAGCAACAGCAGCTCCCAAAAAAAAGCGGGGGAAGAAGACCAAAATGGCGGCCGGTGGCGCACCCGAGGAATGGAGGAAATGGGCGGAGGAGCAGCAGGCCGCTCTCCTGCGCTTCTTTACGGAGCTGAAAATGGAGCTCTTGGAGTCAATGAATGCGACGACCACCAGGCTGATGGGAGCCCAGGCGACCCAAGAGGCGTCGATTCGGGAGCTGCAACAGGAGATGACTGTGAGGGAGGAGGAGGCCACGGTCCTCGTGGGAAAGGTAGAGGTGCACGAGGCACTCCACCTGAAATGGCAGAGCCGTTTTGAGGAGCTGGATACCCGAATGAGGCGGAAGAACCTGAGGATCTTGGGCCTGGCAGAAGGCCTGGAGGGGTCAGACCTCCCGGGATATGTAGCAGAAATGCTGAGCTCCCTGATGGGGGCAGGGGCCGTCCCTTCGCCCCTGGAGCTGGAAGAGGCCTACAGGGTCATGGCTAGGAGGCCAAGAGCAAATGAGCCCCCGAGGGCGGTGCTGGTGCGGTTCCAGCGACTCAGCGACCGTGAGAGAGTGCTGGAGTGGGCCAAGAGGGAAAGGAGCAGCAAGTGGGAGAATTCGACGGTGAGGGTCTACCAGGACTGGAGTGCGGAGGTGGCAAAGCGGCGGGCCCGGTACAACCGGACGAAGGCGGTGCTACATGCAAAACGGATCAGGTTCGGAATGCTGCAGCCAGCGCGCTTGTGGGTCACCTACAGGAACCAACACCACTATTTTGAGTCCCCAGAGGAGGCGTGGGCCTTTGTACAGGAAGAGAAACTGGACTCGAATTAGACCCAGGGGATACTTGGCGGCCGTAGCCGCTCGGGTACTTTCTGCTGAATTCTTTGTTTGGATTTTGAACTCTTGCTGTGGTTTTTCTTCTGATGTTTTTTCCCCCTTTGCCAACTTCCCTTAGTTATTGTTATTGTGGTTATTCATGGTTATTTATGGTTATTTATGCTGTTTGGTAGAGGGCGACTGTTAAGTACATTGTTATTTGTTATTTATCTGTTATTTATAATGTTAAGTTGGGGAGGTGGGACGGGGGGGAGAGCAGATCGGGGATATGGGTTCCTAGGGGGGGTTCTTTTACAGGCATGGACGGGGACGGGGGTGGAACTGAAGATGGCGGGGTGGGGTGTGGCAGGGCGAAAGCGCGGGCTTTCCTCTGTTTTCCCGCGCGCGGGGCAGAGGAGGGGGGAGGGGAGGAGTGTGGGGCGTGGCTAGCAATGGCGACCTTTCCCGCGCTGGAGCGGGGCCAGGGAGGAGTGGCAAGGGGGGGGAGGCCCCCCCCCCCGAGCCGGGGGGAGTCGGAGTGTGGCAGGAGCAGCCGGGTCAGCGTGAACCAGCTGACTTACGGGAGTACGATGGAGGGTACATCGCGGCTAGGAGGGGTCCTAGCCTGGGGGTGGGGGGTGAGGGGGGTTAGGGAGGGATACCGGGTTGCTGCTGAAAAGACCAGAAACGGGAAGTGGAGGGCTGGAGAGGTGGGGGGAGGGGGACATCGCCATGGGGAGCGGGTCAGAAGGGAAGGGTCGACCCGGGGCGAGCAGGGAACAGGACATGGCTAATCGGCAGGGGAAGGGGGCGGGTCGTCCCGCGACCCGGCTGATCACTTGGAACGTGAGGGGGTTGAATGGGCCGGTCAAGAGATCAAGGGTATTCTCACACCTGAAGGGACTGAAGGCTGATGTAGCAATGTTACAGGAGACCCATCTGAAGGTAGTGGACCAGGTTCGCCTGAGAAGGGGGTGGGTGGGACAGGTGTTCCACTCTGGATTGGACGCAAAGAACCGGGGGGTGGCGATTCTGGTGGGAAAGAGGGTGTCGTTCGTGGCGGAGGAGGTGGTGGCGGATAAGGAGGGTAGGTATGTGATGGTGAAGGGTAAGCTGCAGGGGGAGAAAGTGGTGATGGTCAACGTATATGCCCCGAACTGGGATGACGCGGGTTTTATGAGGCGCCTATTGGGCCTCATTCCGGGACTGGAGGCAGGGGGCTTGATCATGGGGGGGGACTTTAACACAGTGCTGGACCCCGGGCTAGACAGATCGAGCTCAAGGACCAATAGGAGGCCGGCAGCGGCAGAAGTGCTGAGGGGGTACATGGAGCAGATGGGAGGAGTAGACCCATGGAGGTTTGGTAGGCCGAGGGCGAGGGGGTATTCCTTTTTCTCCCACGTCCATAGAGTGTACTCCAGAATCGATTTCTTCGTGTTGAGCAGGGGGCTGATCCCGAGGGTACGGGAAGCTGAGTACTCGGCCATTGCGATCTCTGATCATGCACCGCATTGGGTGGATGTGGAAATGGGGGAGGCGCGGGACCAGCGCCCGCTGTGGCGGCTGGATGTGGGGCTGTTAGCGGACGACGAGGTGTGTAAAAGGGTCCGGAAGAGCATTGAAAGCTATCTGGACTTGAATGACACGGGTGAGGTGCAGGTGGGGATGGTCTGGGAGGCCCTGAAGGCAGTGATCAGGGGAGAGCTGATCTCCATAAGGGCGCACAGAGAAAGAAAGGAGAGGCAGGAGAGGGAGAGGCTGGTGGGGGAGCTATTGGAAGTGGATAGGAGATATGCGGAGGCACCAGAGGAGGGGCTGCTGGGAGAACGGCGCAGCCTGCAGGTCAAGTTCGACCTGCTGACCACCAGGAAGGCAGAGACGCAGTGGAGAAGGGCACAGGGCGCGGTCTATGAGTATGGGGAAAAGGCGAGCAGGATGCTGGCACACCAGCTTCGCAAACGAGATGCGGCTAGGGAGATTGGGGGAGTGAAGGAGAGGGGCGGGAAGGTAGTGCAGAAGGGGCAAGAAGTGAACGGGGTCTTCAGGGATTTTTACAAGGAGTTGTATCGGTCTGAGCCGCCGACGAGGAGAGGGGGAATGGAGGACTTCCTAAACAAATTGAGGTTCCCAAGGGTCCAGGAGGGGCTGGTAGAAGGGCTGGGGGCGCCAATAGGGCTAGAGGAGCTAGTCAAGGGAATAGGTCAGATGCAAGCGGGGAAGGCGCCGGGGCCAGATGGGTTCCCGGTGGAATTCTATAAGAAAAATGTGGACTTGGTGGGACCGGTACTGGTACGAGCCTTTAATGAGGCGCGAGAGGGGGGGGTTCTGCCCCCGACAATGTCGCAGGCTCTGATCTCCCTGATATTGAAGCGGGATAAAGACCCCGTGCAGTGCGGGTCCTACAGGCCTATCTCGCTTCTGAACGTGGATGCCAAGTTGCTGGCAAAGATCCTGGCAGCTAGAATAGAGGATTGTGTGCCAGGGGTAATCCATGAGGACCAGACGGGGTTCGTGAAGGGGCGGCAGCTCAACACGAACGTGCGGAGATTGCTGAATGTAATTATGATGCCGGCAGTGGAGGGGGAGGCTGAGATAGTGGTAGCGCTGGACGCGGAGAAGGCATTCGATAGGGTGGAGTGGGAGTACCTGTGGGAGACGTTGGAACGGTTTGGGTTTGGGGAAGGGTTTATTAAGTGGGTGAAGTTGCTCTACTCGGCCCCGACGGCGAGTGTAGTGACAAACGGGAGGAGGTCGGAGTATTTCGGGCTCCACCGAGGGACCAGGCAGGGATGTCCCCTATCCCCCCTACTTTTCGCACTGGCGATTGAACCGTTGGCGATGGCACTGAGGGGTTCAGGGGGGTGGAGAGGACTGACTAGGGGAGGGGAGGAACATCGAGTATCGCTGTATGCGGATGATCTACTGCTGTACGTGGCAGACCCAGAAGGGGGAATGCCGGAGATAATGGAACTATTAGCAGAGTTTGGGGACTTCTCGGGGTACAAACTAAATTTGGGCAAAAGCGAGGTTTTTGTGATACACCCGGGGGACCAGGGAGAGGGTATTGGGAGACTCCCCTTCAAGCGAGCAGGAAAGAGCTTTAGGTACTTAGGGGTGCAGGTGGCAAGGAACTGGGGGACCCTCCACAAGTTGAACTTTTCCAGGCTGGTGGAACAGATGGAGGAGGAATTTAAGAGGTGGGACATGGTACCGTTGTCGCTGGCGGGGAGGGTGCAGTCAATCAAAATGACGGTCCTCCCAAGGTTCTTGTTTTTATTTCAGTGCTTTGCCCATCTTCCTCCCTAGGGCCTTCTTCAAAAAGGTGACGAGTAGCATCATGAGCTACGTGTGGGCGCATGGCACCCCAAGGGTGAGGAGGGTCTTTTTGGAGCGGAGTAGGGACAGTGGAGGGCTGGCACTGCCCAATCTCTCGGGGTACTACTGGGCGGCAAATGTGTCAATGGTGCGCAAGTGGATGATGGAAGGGGAGGGGGCAGCTTGGAAACGATTGGAGAGGGCGTCCTGTGGCAACACAAGCCTGGGGGCCCTAGTAACGGCACCATGGCCGCTCCCCCCCACGAGGTACACCACGAGCCCGGTGGTGGCGGCCACCCTCAAGATATGGGGGCAGTGGAGGCGACATAGGGGGGAAATGGGAGGTCTGTTGGCGGCGCCAATAAGAGGGAACCATAGATTCATCCCGGGGAACATCGACGGGGGATTTCAGAGCTGGTACAGGGTGGGCATACGGCAGCTGAAGGACCTGTTTATAGAGGGGAGGTTTGCGAGCCTGGGAGGGCTGGAGGAGAAGTTTGAGCTCCCCCCGGGAAACATGTTCAGATATCTACAAGTGAAGGCATTTGCTAGGCGGCAGGTGGAGGGGTTTCCCCTGCTCCCCAGTAAGGGGGCGAGTGATAGGGTGCTCTCGGGGGTCTGGGTCGGAGGGGGGAAGATATCAGACATCTACAAGATAATGCAGGAGGCGGAAGCAGCATCAGGGGAGGAACTGAAAGCCAAGTGGGAAGGGGAGCTGGGAGAGCAGATAGAAGACGGGACGTGGGCGGATGCACTGGAGAAGGTCAACTCTTCCTCCTCGTGTGCGAGACTGAGCCTCATTCAATTTAAGGTGCTGCATAGAGCTCACATGACGGGGACAAGGATGAGCCGGTTCTTTGGGGGTGAGGACAGGTGTGTCAGATGTCTGGGAAGCCCAGCGAACCATGTGCATATGTTCTGGGCATGTCCGGTGCTGGAAGGGTTCTGGAAGGGGGTGGCAAGGACGGTGTCGAAGGTGGTGGGGTCCAGGGTCAAACCAGGATGGGGGCTTGCGATCTTTGGGGTCGGGGTAGAACCGGGGGTACAGGAGGCTAGGGAGGCCGGAATACTGGCCTTTGCGTCCCTAGTGGCTCGACGAAGGATATTAATTCAATGGAAGGACGCGAGGCCTCCAAGCGTTGAAACTTGGATTAATGATATGGCTAGCTATATTCAGCTAGAAAGGATCAAATTTGCCCTGAGAGGGTCGGTACAGGGATTCGCCAGGCGGTGGCAACCTTTCCTTGACTTTTTAGATCAGAGATAGACGTTCGGGGTCGTGGCAGCAGCAACCCGGGGGGGGGGGGGGGGGGAGGGGAGGGGGGGGCAGCAAGGGCCGTGGGGGGACATGCACGACTGTAACGCGGGCAAGTCTGCTCGCTGCTCATGTCTGAAACTGTAGGCTGCCTTGTTTGTTAAGGTTGCCTGGGGGGGGGGGGGGGAGGACTGGTGCGCGCGAGAGGGCGGGCGAGGGAGGGACATTTGCCTAGAGGGATTGTGTTGTAAATAATTTAAAAATTAGTAGGGGTAAATGTTTGTATGGAAAAACTCTTTCAATAAAAATTATTTAAAAAAAAAATTCCTATCCTGGACACAGTGATGGCTTTTTTTAGTAAAGTCCTTTTTATAGGATATTAAATGGGAAGGACTTGCCGACGGGACACTCAAAGCAACCATCACATGCAGGACCTGACTGAGTCACTCAATTCATTAGGGTGTATCGCAATCAGGGTGTATCACAGTGAGACGGTTACAGAAGTGTGTCCTGCTGTCAGTGTAGCAGTGAAGCAGACTGGGAAGAGTGTCCTGCTGTCAGCGTAGCAGTGAAGCAGACTGGGAAGAGTGTCCTGATGTCAGCGTAGCAGTGAAGCAGACTGGGAAGAGTATCCTGCTGTCAGCGTAGCAGTGAAGCAGACTGGGAAGACTGTCCTGCTGTCAGCGTAGCAGTGAAGCAGACTGGGTAGATAATCCTGCTGTCAGCGTAGCAGTGAAGCAGACTGGGAAGAGTGTCCTGCTGTCAGCGTAGCAGTGAAGCAGACTGGGAAGTGTCCTGCTGTCAGCATTGCAGTGAAGCAGACTGGGAAGAGTGTCCTGTCAGCATCGCAGTGAAGCAGATTGGGAAGAGTGTCCTGCTGTCAGCATCACAGTGAAGCAGACTGGGAAGAGTGTTTTGCTGTCAATATCGGAGTGAAGCAGACTGGGAAGAGTGTCCTGATGTCAGCATCACAATGAAGCAGACTGGGAAGATTGTCCTGCTGTCAGCATCACAGTGACGCAGACTGGGAAGAGTGTCCTGCTGTCAGTATCGGAGTGAAGCAGACTAGGAAGAGTGTCCTGCTGTCAGCATCGGAGTGAAGCAGATGGTGAAGAATGTACTGTTGTCAGCATTGCAGCGAAGCAGACTGGGAAGTGTCCTGCTGTCAGCATCGTAGGGTAGTACTCTGAGAACCTGCTGATTGATAAGTAGGAAGTGGTGAGTATCTATTCAAATGGGGACATAGGTGTTCAGGATCATTTGACTTTTGGGACGAACAGGCAGGAAGGAATAGGTGGCGGGGTAGTTCTGCTAATAAGGGAGGAAATAAGTACAGTTCTGAGGGACGATCCGGGCCCCAAGAATGTGGAGTCGATTTGGGTGGGTGATGAATATCAGAGGAAATCAATGATATGATCATTGCCCTTCTTTGGACTGTGGATGGTGACCGCAGCACCCGGAGTCAACCCACACAGACACAGAAGAATGTGCAAACTCCACCCAGTCACCCGAGGTTGGAATCAAACCCATGTCCCTGGCACTGTGAGGCAGCAGTGCCAATCACCATGCCGCCCACATTATATTCCTGATTTATTCGTTAAATTCAACTTCCACCAGCTGCCTTGGTGACACTTGAACCCATGTCCCCACAGCATTAGATGAATGACATCACCAAACCTTGTCCCCAGTGAGCCTAGAATCATAGAATTTACAGTGCAGAACGAGGCCATTTGTCCCAAGCCTGCGAAACAACTGTGCTAACCACTGTGCTATGTTGCTGCATCATACTCCGTAATCCAGTGACTTTCATGGTCACTTTCTCCTAGTGTCGGCTCCACAAATGACCAGATTAATTCAGCTCAATTTCACAACCTGCCTTTGTGTTCTAACGGGTTCTCTCTCACTCACTCACTTTGGAAGGACAAATCTGAATGCGGAATACAGGGTTAATGGTAGGGTTCTTGGCAATGTGGAGGAGCAGAGAGATCTTGGGGTCTATGTTCATAGTTCTTTGAATGTTGCCACTCAAGTGGATAGAGCTGTGAAGAAGGCCTATGGTGTGCTAGCGTTCATTAGCAGAGGGATTGAATTTAAGAGCCGTGAGGTGATGATGCAGCTGTACAAAACCTTGGTCAGGCCACATTTGGAGTACTGTGTGCAGTTCTGGTCACCTCATTTTAGGAAGGATGTGGAAGCTTTGGAAAAGGTGCAAAGGAGATTTACCAGGATGTTGCCTGGAATGGAGAGTAGGTCATACGAGGAAAGGTTGAGGGTGCTAGGCCTTTTCTCATTAGAACGGAGAAGGATGAGGGGCGACTTGATAGAGGTTTATAAGATGATCAGGGGAATAGATAGAGTAGACAGTCAGAGACTTTTTCCCCGGGTGGAACACACCATTACAAGGGGACATAAATTTAAGATAAATGGTGGAAGATATAGAGGGGATGTCAGAGGTAGGTTCTTTACCCAGAGAGTAGTGGGGGCATGGAATGCACTGCCTGTGGTAGTAGTTAAGTCGGAAAATTTATGGACCTTCAAGCGGCTATTGGATAGGTACTTGGATTAGGGTAGAATAAGGGAGTGTAGGTTAACTTCTTAAGGGCAGCACGGTAGCATTGTGGATAGCACAATTGCTTCACAGCTCCAGGGTCCCAAGTTCGATTTCGACTTGGGTCACTGTCTGTGTGGAGTCTGCACATCCTCCCCGTGACTGCGTGGGTTTCCTCCGGGTGCTCCGGTTTCCTCCCACAGTCCAAAGATGTGCAGGTTGGGTGGATTGGCCATGAAAAATTGTCCAAAATTCTATGATTAACCTAGGACAAAAGTTCGGCGCAACATCGTGGGCCAAAGGGCCTGTTCTGTGCTGTATTTCTCTATATAACTCCCTATTTTTCTGTTTGTAATTAGTTTCGCAGGGCATTAGAAGGGAGCATTTGCAGTTGGGAAACTCAAACTAAAAAACTCATCAGGATCTGATGGAGTTGGCTAATTTATTGAATCCTGAATATCATCGGATTTTGAACATGGAAGGAAAGCGCGTTGTTCACAGTGGGGAAAAATCATACACGTGTTCTTTGTGTGTACAAGGATTCAGCCAATCATCTGACCTGTCAGTACATAAATGCTGTCACAACGGGGAGAAGCCGAGGAAATGTGGGGATTGTGGGAAGGGATTCATGATCCCTTCTGACCTGGTAAAGCACTGGCGTTGTCACACTGGTGAGAGGCTGTTCACCTGCTATACATGTGGGAAGGGATTCACTCAGTCAACTGATCTGCTGAGACACCAGCGAGTTCACACTGATGAGAGACCGTTTAAATGCCCAGACTGCAGGAAGTGCTATAAATGTTCTGGGGAACTGAAGTCTCATCAACGTGTTCACAATGATGAGAGACCGTTCAGGTGCTCTCACTGTGCGATGGGATTCAAGTGATCGTCTTAACTCGCTGTACACCAGCGAATTCGCACCAGGGAGAGGCCGTTTACCTGCTCCAATCGTGCGAAGGGATTCGCTCAGTCAACCGACCTGTTTTCACACCAGAGAATTTACACTGGGGAGAGGCCGTTCACCTGCTCTGATCGTGGGAAGGGATTCACTGTCATCTAACCTACTGGCCCAACAGCGAGTTCACAGAGGAGAGAGGCCATTTGTCTGCTCCAAGTGTGCAAAGGGATTCACTACCTTGTCCACTCTGCTGAGACACCAAAGGGTTCACCACGTGCATTGTGCAGCAGAAGTCAAAATCCAGGAAAATATTAACACCCAAATCAGCAAGTATGGACTGATATAAAATTTATTAATGGTAAATCATCTTTTATTAAACAACTTTTTTGATGAGGTAAGAATGTGGGTGAGGTTCGTGCTGTAGATGGTGTATACAGGAACTTTCAAAACGTGTCTAGTAGAATTGAAGTTCATGGATAAAGACATAAAAGGGTCAACAGCAGAAAGGATACAAAATTATTGAGAGTAAGACTACACAGTTATTTCGAATAGTATTTTATTATAAAATACTTTCAATTTATACATACAAAATTGCAGAGTTAAAATTATGAATTGGTTAACAGTCCTTTGTCAGTTAAAAATAGAAATCAGTCAACAGCCTTTTGTCATCTGCTAACACACTAACGTCTCTAAGAGAAGTATATATCTGAACATAGAAAATCCTAAAGTATCTCATATCAATTTCTAATATATTTTGAAGAAGTTCAATAGAAACAAACTTACAAAAACCACAATGGTCTTTGTTTGACGAAGCAGGCTGAGGAACAGAACTCTAACTGCACTCTTAGCTGGAGAGAGAGTGAGTACCGATTCTGTGAATCTGCCCGTTTACAGACACATTTCTTCCTATTTCGTGTAATGTGGTCGGACAGGGAGTGGTTCGAGACACATCGCTACTTTTCTCTATTTTTAATGTGTCAAGATTCTTAAATATATAGATGTCCAGATAGCCACTATTCCAATTGGCATTCTCAAGTGTCAAAGGTTCTATAGCTAAGAAGGAAGTTTGCTTATTTTATTCGACTTGCTATCTCTATATACCTTAGAACATAGAACGATACAGCGCAGTACAGGCCCTTCGGTCCTCGATGTTGCACCGACATGGAAAAAACTAAGGGCCCTTCAAGGGCCCTGGCTTGTGGTTAGAATTGCAGGAAGGTCATTTGAAGAATTTATGGGCTGTCCTTAAGCCCTGAGATGTCTGATCCCAGGGGACTTCTAAAGTTTTTGCAGCTGATACTGACTTTTGAAAGACCTTTCTGTTAAAATGGTTTTATTCCACTTTGAATTAAAACACTTGGTGTATTAATTTCTGCTGCTTATACATGTCCTTATTCTAAACCAAGTCCTGTGGACAGTCTGATATTCATCACAAGTGGCTGACAGCAAAATCCAACTCCTGAAGTCACTTGTGAACTCAGTGGTGTCTCAGCCGGTTGGATGATTGAGTGAATCCCTTCCCACACATGGTGCAAGTGAATGGTCTCTCCCCTGTGTGAACCTGCTTGTATGTCATGAGGTGGGATGTCCCCAGGGTGTTTATATCCCTTCCTGCAGACTAGGCATTTAAACATTTCCTCACTGTGAACTCGCTGGTGTGTCAGCAGACTGGATGACTGAGTGAATCCCTTCCCACACGCAGTGCAGGTAAATGGCCTCGCCCCAGTGTGAACGCGCTGGTGTTTAGAGAGTTGAGATGATTGTTTAAACCCAGTCTCGCAGTGAGAGCATCTGAATGGTCTCTCATCAGTGTGAACACGTTGATGGAGCATCAGTTCCCCAGAACTTTTATAGCATTTCCCACAGTCTGGGCATTTAAAAGGTCTCTCCTCAGTATGAACCAGCTGGTGTCTCCGCAGGGTGGATGACTGAGTGAATCTCTTCCCACACTCTGTGCAAGTGAACGGCCTCTCTCCAGTGTGAATTCGCTGGTGTTCAGTTAGGCCAGACGATTTCCTGAACCCAGTCCCGCAGTGAGAGCACCTGAACGGTCTCTCATCGGTGTGAACACGTTTATGGTGCATCAGTTCCCCAGAACTTTTGTAGCACTTCCCACAGTCTGGACATTGAAAAGGTCTCTCGTCAGTGTGAACACGTTGATGAGACATCAGTTCTCCAGAACTTTTATAACTCTTCTGGCAGTCCAAGCATTTAAATGGTTTCTCCTCAGTATGAACACGTTGATGACGCATCAGTTCCCCAGAACTTTTATAGCACTTCAAACAGTCTGGACATTTAAAAGGTCTCTTGTCAGTGTGAACACGTTGATGGGACATCAGATCGCTCAAGCTTTTACAGCACTTCCCGCAGTCTGGGCATTGAAAAGGTCTCTCGTCAGTGTGAACTCGCTGGTGTCTCAGCAGGTGGGATGACTGAGTGAATCCCTTCCCACACTCAGGACAGGTGAACGGCCTCTCTCCGGTGTGACTGTGTCGATGAGTTTCCAACTCAGATGGGTGATTGAATCTCTTCCCACAGTCTCCACATTTCCACGGTTTCTCTCCGCTGTGATTGCATTTATGTTTCAACAGGGCAGGTGATTGATTAAAGCCTCGTCCACACACACAACATGTGTACAGTTTCTCTCCGCTGTGAACGGGGCTTTTTTCTTCCATGTTCAAATTCCGATGATATTCAGTTTAGGATAAAGTGGGTGATGGCATCAAACACAAATGTTATATTGGGTTTGAGTTTCTTTACTGCAGTCCTCCCCTTCTAACACCTGTGAAATTGATTGAAAACAAAAAAGAGGGAGTGAAACACACAAAGACAGGCTGTGAAACAGCAAAATGAAGCTGGTCATTTGTGGGACCATCACTGGGAAAAAGTGACTGAAAACTGTCGGATTGTTATAAAAACCCAACTGGTTCATTGACATTGATCAGAGATGGACCCTTCCATCTGAGGGAGAGGTGAGGGGGGAAAACAGTGAGAGACAGAGAGGCAATGTGAGAGACAGAGAGAGAGAGGCAATGAGAGAGAGAGAGGACAGAGAGAGGCAATATGAGAGACAAAGATAGAAAGAGGCAATGTGAGAGAGGCACGGAGAGACAGAGATGCAATGAGACAGAGGCAGAGATAGAGAGGCATGAGAGACAGAGGAAATATGAGAGACAGACAGAGAGAGGCAATGGGAGAGAGAGAGGCAGAGAGAGTGTGAGGCAATGAGAGAGACCAAGAGAGAGAGGTGGACAAAGAGAATTAGAACGAGGGGTGGGTCAGTGAGAGGGAGAGGCGATGAGAGAGAGGAGCACAGAGAGAGGTGCTATGCGACAGATAGAGAGTGAGAGGCAAAGAGAGAGAGAGAGAAAAAAAAATGGAAATAGAAAAAGAGAGGGTTAGGGGATGGACTTTATATAGCTGGGATTATATAATTCCAGCCCCTTGAACATTTCCTATTTTAATCACTTTGCTATTAGCGACCATTCTTTCAGTTGCCTGGGCCTCAGGCTCTGGAATTTCATCATTAATCCCCTCTCCCTCACTATCCTCATTAATCCTCTCACCCTCACTACCTCACTATCCTCATTAATCCTCTCCTCCTCACTAATCCTCTTTAACCCTATACCCTCACTACCTCACTCACCTCATTAATCCTCTCCCCCTCACTTCCCTCATTAATCCTCTCCCCTCACTACCTCTTTCCTCATTAATCCTCTCCCCTCACTTTCCTCATCAGTCCTCTCCCCCTCACTATCCTCATTAATCCTCTCCCCCTCACTATCCTCATTAATCCTCTCCCCTCACTATCCTCATTAATCCTCTCCCCCATACTACCTCATTAATCCTCTCCCCTCACTACCGTCATTAATCCTCTCCCCCTCACTACCTCTTTCCTCATTAATCCTCTCCTCCTCACTATCCTCATTAATCCTCTCCCCCTCACTACCTCACTTTCCTCATTAATCCTCTCCCCTTTCCCCCTCACTTTTCTCATTAATCCTCTCTCCTCTCAAAGGGATGAGGGATTTTTTTTAAATAAATTTAGAACAGCCAATTATTTTTCTTTTCCAATTAAGGGGCAACTGACCCAGGGCCAGGATTCCAACCCAGGTCCTCAGCGCCACAGTCCCAGTGGTAACCACTGTGCCACATGCCGCCAGGATGAGGGATTATAGTTGCAAAATTACATTGGAGAAACTGGGGTTGTTTTCCTTGGAGTAAATGGGACTTAAGATTGATTTGATAAAGGTGTACACGTTTGTCATAGGTTTATCATAGAATTTACAGTGCAGAAGGAGGCCATTCGGCCCATCGAGTCTGCACCGGCTCTTGGAAAGAGCACTCTACCCAAGGTCAACACCTCCACCCTATCCCCATAACCCAGTAACTCCACCCAACACTAAGGGCAATTTTGGACACTAAGGGCAATTTATCATGGCCAATCCACCTAACCTGCACATCTTTGGACTGTGGGAGGAAACCGGAGCACCTGGAGGAAACCCACACACACACGGGGAGGATGTGCAGACTCCACACAGACAGTGACCCAAGCCCGAATCGAACCTGGGACCCTGGGAGCTGTGAAGCCATTGTGCTATCCACAATGCTACCGTGCTGCCCGATTAAAAATAAAGCTGTCCCCATTAGCTATCAAAAAGCATTACGGGACACATTGAAGATTTTGACCAAGATTACATAAGGGAATGTCAGAAAGAAATTTTACACAGTGGTAATGAGCAGGAACTCAATGCTTACTCTGAAAGACCAATAATGTCCAAGTCCTGATGAATCAGTGACGTTGTAAGATTTAATGTGGTATTTGCTTCAAGTGTCCTGTCTGCAAATCCTCTTCTAATATCCTGTGAATGGCGTTTACAAAAGTCAACAGCGTTAGTCCAATATAGAAATTGCAAAGGGATAAGCATTTCTCTTAGTTTAAGTTTGCTGTGTGTAAATCACCCTTCTAGCCGCTTGGAAAAGGAGTTTCCAAAATCCATCATAACCAGTCCAGGATAGAAATTCGCAACATTCCCTCCTCTCCACCCTGGCTATGTAATGAACCAGACTTTATTAAAGATCTTAAAGTAAGGGAACACTTAGGAAGCAGCGATCATAATATGGTTGAGTTCAGTCTGCAGTTTGAAAGAGAGAAGGCAAAATCGGATGTAATGGTGGCTATGTAGAGTTTCGAGGCTATGTCCAAAGTGGTGGGGGTGAGGGTGGAGCCATGCCCGATAGTGGCGGTCTTCGGGGTTTCAGAACAGCCAGATCTATTCCTGGGGAGGAGGGCGGACGCTCTTGCCTTTGCCTCCCTGATCGCCCGCCGTAGAATCCTGTTTGGCTGGCGGTCAGCAACACCGCCCATAGCTGCAGACTGGCTGTCCGACCTCTCGGAATCTCTCCAAATGGAGAAAATCAAATTCGCCATCCGAGGGTCAGACGACGGCTTCCACAGAACGTGGGAGCCATTCATGCAATTGTTCCGGGACCTGTTTGCGGTCAACGAACAAGAGGAAGAATAGTCGGGTAGCCAAGAATCAGGGAAAAATGGACGGGAATCGGGGGAACGTGGGGGGGGGGGGGGGGGGCTACGGGTTCGTTATGAGGGTTTGTTCGCATGGTTTTACGCTTATTTCTTTTTCTTGTTAATTTATTGTTTTTGTATTGGAGGGGAGGGGTTACTTTTTTTCTCTGTTGTGATAAAATTTGTTGTTGAAAACTTGAATAAAAATTATTCCAAAAAAAAAGCGACAGTCTGATGGCAAGGCCCAAAACCAAATTGTAAATAAATGCCTATAAACATGTGCCTCGGCCATATTGGGGAATGTAAAATATGTATGCCGGTTAAAGGGGGCGGCCACAGTTGTTATTATGAAGATGCTTATCTGTAAATATACATGTTAATTTTTGTGTTTTTTTTCTAATAATTTCAAATTTGTTGGATATTAAATATGAAAACTCAATAAAAAACATATCCCAAAAAAATGAAAGGTTAAAATGCCATTTTCTACTAACACGAAAATAAGATGACATTTTGAACGAATCTCAAAGACCGTTTGAAAACAAACCCAGTTTCTGCCATATTGGAAACCAGCCAGATTAGTTCAATTCTGAGACAGTTAAAGAATAAGCCATTGATCAATAGATATAAGGCTGGTGATAGCCTGTAACACAAAGTTTATAATGTTTTAGATTTTATAATTACACATTATATGATTTTCAGCACACTATCATGAGAAGTGTAAAATAATGTTTTTCAAGCCAGTCTCTTGGCCGTGACAAGTTCCATCAAGTTGGGGCGTGAATGGGGCCTGACTCAAACCGTCTCAGTTTTCAGTCGGCCTCTGTACTCAGACATCAGGAAACACGAGTAGATGTCGGGTTGATTATAAATCAGCAGACAGTGAGGTTAACCAATTATTGTTCGACACTTTGGCCAATTAGAGATTCGAAAAGCTGAGTTGAGGAGATAAAGCTAAATGTTTCGATTAGCCATTTTGTGAACAGGTTACCACATTTTGGGATTATTACTTCATGTCTTTCACCTGATAAACTGAGGAAAGTTGGATGAACTCTGTTTAATTGTTAATGATAAATATCTCTTGTCAATTACTGTTCATTAAACTTAGTTTTTTATCTTTCTGACTTGTTACTCTTTTTTCAAAATTTAGAGGACCCAATTATTTTTTCCAACTTAAGGAGCAATTTACCGTGGCCAATTCACCGACTCGGCCCATCTTTGGGTTGTGGTGGAGACCCCGTGCTGACACGGGGAGAACGTGCAAACTCCACATGGACAGTGACCCGGGGCCGGGATCGAACCCGGGTCCTCGGTGCCATGAGGCAACAGTGCTAACCACTGTGCCACCCCAAACTCGTTACCTTTCTACCTTTTAATGGTTCATAAATCTTTTGAATTTACCATTTAAAGTGTTCATTCTGTCAGATAGTTAAATCTTTTAGAACCGGATTTAATTGAAAGTTGGGGATTTATTGCAAACGATCTGAACCCCATTAATTAAACTGGGGCTGGTTTAGCTCACCAGGCTAAATCGCTGGCTTTTAAAGCCAGGCCAGCAGCACGGTTCGATTCCCGGGACAGGCGCCGGAATGTGGAGACTAGGGGCTTTTCACAGTAACTTCATTGAAGCCTACTTATGACAATAGGCAATTTTCATTTTCATTTCATCAACTTCAAAATGTAAATGTTACCTGGATTTGGTGTCTCGGTGTAAGTGGTCCCTGGATTTGGTGCCTCAGTGTAAGTGGTCCCTGGATTTGGTATCTCGATGTAAATGGTCCCTGGATTTGGTGTCTAGGTGTAAGTAGTCCCTGGATTTAGTGTCTAGGTGTAAGTAGTACCTGGATTTGGTGTCTCGGTGCAAGTGGTCCCCGTATTCGGTGTGCCAGAGTAAGTGGTTCCTGGATTTGGTGTGTCAGAGTAAGTGGTCCCTGGATTTGATGTCTCAGTGTAAGTGGCCCCTGGATTTGGTGTGTCAGAGTCAGTGATCTCTGGCTTTGGGGTCTCAGTACAAGTGGGCCCAGCTCTGCTTCCAACACAGTCTCTCATCTTTCAATAATTTCAATTGAACGGAATCTGACAGTTGGAACCTGTCAGCATTTGAAAGATATTTGCAAATGGTTCGAGAGTTTCTCACAGTTGGGATCTTTATCTGTTTTGTCCATTCGAGGTGTTTGATAACAGACTTTCTCTGTGAATATACAGCTGGAGTTTTGGGCCCTACTGTGTTTCCGTGTTCATCTTGTTGACTCTAAATATTGAATCTTTTGCTTTCAGACACCAGAGAATCAAACTCCCAACAACAGATTGTCTTTTACTGACTTTATTAACAGCTCTGCAATAATACAGACAGCACAGTTACTTGTTCTGGGGAACAGAGATAATACAGGGATTCAGAGCTCCCTTTTCCTCAGCTCTGATTTAACAAGCTGCAGCCACACTGGAGATATTTATATTAAACTTTTCCACTACATTTGTGATCTGACCCTTTCAAACCCTCACCACAGGGATATCTTTGTTCTGAGTGTGAGCACAAGGCTGTGTCTCTGTCACACACACAGATACCATTTCCTAGGTTCACATATCCACACAGAGACCAGCTCTTTACACATCCCCTTTCTACACAACTGCAGCAATATGAGCAAGGATGTGAGGCTCAGTAATATTCACCCACATTTCAGAACAGCAAAGGCTCCACTGGAACAACGATTCAGTCATTTTCTATTACAGGCAAAATACAGAGCAGTACAGGAGCACACTGTCAATGTAACCCAGTCTCATCAGCCTGAAGACTCCTGTTAAATACAGAGCAGTACAGGAGCACACTGACAGTGTAACAGAGTCTCAGTCTGCAAACTCCTGTTAAATACAGAGCAGTACAGGAGCACATTGACAGTGTAACACAGTCTCATCAGTCTGCAGACTCCTGTTAAATACAGAGCAGTACAGGAGCTCACTGACAGTGTAACACAGTCTCATCAGTCTGCAGACTCCTGTTAAATACAGAGCAGTACAGGAGCACACTGACAGTGTAACAGTGTCTCATGGGTGGAATGGTACCACAGTGGTTAGCACTGCTGCTTCACAGCAGTAGCATACCAGGTTTTATTCCCTGCTTTGGTCACTGTCTGTTCCGAGTCTGCACGTTCTCCCCGTGTCTGCGTGGGCTTCCTCTGGGTACTCTGGTTTCCTCCCACAAGTCCCGTAATACATGCTGTTAGGTGAATTGGACATTCTGAAATCTCTCTGTGTGTAATCGAACAGGTGCTGGAGTGTGGGGACTCGGGGATTTTCACAGTAACTTCATTGCAGTGTTAATGTAAGCGTACTTGTGACAATAATAAAGATTATTATGATTATCATCAGTCTGCAAGATATGGAGAGCTGGGAATTGTCCACGCGAGTAACTGATGCCGTGAGATCTGAAATAATCAGATGATAATCAGATAACTAATGATTAGTAAAGAGAAAAGGCCCCAAAAATAAAGCAGTCGGCAACAGGACATCAATTAATCTCCACTTACATTGGAGAAAAATGGAACATAACACTGTGTATTTGCTCAACAACTGACCAAATTGACATTCATCTAGAATTAAAAAGAAATAGATTTAAAGTGCCCAATACTTTTTGTTCCAATTAAGGGGCAATTTAGCGTTACCAATCCACCTGCCCTGCACATCTTTGGGTTGTGGGTGTGAGACCCATGCAGACACGGGGAGAATATCTTCATCTAAAATTTCAATAACCTCCAAGACGGGGCTGACGTTTAACATCAGCAGAAACAAACAGTGAAAGTGATGAACAGCAGAATCCCACCCCTGCAATCACATGTAAACTCACTGGTCTCACAATAGGTGCTGTAACTGAGTGAACCCTTTTCACACACAGAGCAGATGACCAGCCCCTCCCCAACATGAGTGCGTTGGTGTGTCTGAGCCTCACCTGTACTTCTCACATTCATAACAAGAGATCATTTAGCAATGTGAACACGTTGATGTGCAGCGAGGATGCTTAACCGAGTCAATCCCTTCCCACACACAGAGCAGGTGAATGGCCTCTCCCCCGTGTGAACCCGCTGGTGCCTCAGCAGGGTGGATGACTGAGTGAATCCTTTCCCACACATGGAGCAGGTGAACGGCCTCTCTCCAGTGTGAGTGTGTTGGTGTTGCATCAGGTTCTTTCTGCTTTTAAAGCTCTTCCCACAGTCAGAACATTCTACAGGTCTCTTATTGGAGTGAGCACGCTGGTGTGACTGTAGGTGTTGTGACTGAATGAAATCTTTTCCACACACGGAGCAGATGAACGGCCTCTCCCCTGTGTGACTGCGTCGATGAGTTTCGAGATGGGATGGGTAATTGAATCCTTTCCCACAGTCCCCACATTTCCACGGTTTCTCCATGGTGCCGGTGTCCTTGTGTCTCTCCAGGTTGGAAGATAAGTTGAAGTCTTGTCCACACATAGAACACCTGAATGATTTCTCCTCGCTGTGAATGGTGTGATTTTTGTTCACGCTGGTTAAAGCTCTTTCCACAGTCAGTTCACTGGAACACTCTCACTTGGGTGTATGTGCGTCTCAGTGATTTTCCAGTCACACTGATGTTTGAAATCTTTTCCCACAGATTGAAGACAAACATTTAGGCCAATTAGCCTAACCTCGGTTGTTGGTAAAATTCTAGAATCGATCGTTAAGGATGAGATTTCTAATTTCTTGGAAGAGCAGGGTCGGATTAGAACAAGTCAACATGGATTTAGTAAGGGGAGGTCGTGCCTGACGAACCTGTTAGAATTCTTTGAGGAGGTGACAAGTAGGTTAGACCAGGGAAACCCAGTGGATGTGGTCTATCTGGATTTCCAAAAGGCCTTTGATAAGGTGCCACACAGGAGGCTGCTGAGTAAGGTGAGGGCCCATGGTGTTCGAGGTGAGCTACTGGCATGGGTTGAGGATTGGCTGTCTGACAGAAGGCAGAGAGTTGGGATAAAAGGTTCTTTTTCGGAATGGCAGCCGGTGACCAGCGGTGTCCCACAGGGTTCAGTGTTGGGGCCGCAGCTGTTCACCATATATATTAATGATCTGGATGAAGGGACTGGGGGCATTCTAGCGAAGTTTGCTGATGATACGAAGTTAGGTGGTCAGGCAGGTAGTGCTGAGGAAGTGGGGAGGCTGCAGAAGGATCTAGACAGTTTGGGAGAGTGGTGCAGGAAATGGCTGATGCATTTCAACGTGAGAAAATGTGAGGTCTTGCACTTTGGAAAAAAGAATCCAAGCATAGACTACTTTCTAAACGGTGAGAAAATTCATAATGCCAAAGTACAAAGGGATCTGGGAGTGCTAGTCGAGGATTCCCTAAAGGTAAACATGCAGGTTGAATCCGTGATTAAGAAAGCGAATGCTATGTTGTCATTTATCTCAAGAGGGTTGGAATATAAAAGCAGCGATGTGCTACTGAGCCTTTATAAGGCTCTGGTTAGGCCCCATTTGGAGTACTGTGTCCAGTTTTGGGCCCCACATCTCAGGAAGGACATACTGGCACTGGAGCGTGTCCAGCGGAGATTCACACGGATGATCCCTGGAATGGCGGGTCTAGCATATGAGGAACGGCTGGCGTTCCTGGGATTGTATTCATTGGAGTTCAGAAGGTTAAGGGGAGATCTAATAGAAACTTACAAGATAATACATGGCTTAGAAAGGATGGACGCAAAGAAACTGTTTCCGTTAGGCGAGGAGTCGAGGACCCGTGGGCACAGCCTTAGAATTAGAGGGGGTAAATTCAAAACAGAAATGCGGAGACATTTCTTCAGCCAGAGAGTGGTGGGCCTGTGGAATTCATTGCCGCAGAGTGCAGTGGAGGCCGGGACGCTAAATGGCTTCAAGGCAGAGATAGATAAATTCTTGATGTCGCGAGGAATTAAGGGCTATGGGGAGAATGCTGGGAGGTGGAGTTGAAATGCCCATCAGCCATGATTGAATGGCGGAGTGGACTCGATGGGCCGAATGGCCTTACTTCCACTCCTATGTCTTATGGTCTTATGGTCTTATTTCTCCTTCCACATTCAAAGGCAAATGAGATTGAGGTCTTGAATCGAGTGATTCTGTTGAATTTTGTTGTGATGCTTAATTTTAATTTCCCATCTGTAAATCATCCACTTCGAATATCCTATAAATGAAGATTACCAAAGTGAAAGATGTAAATTTCTATCCCACACACCCTCCCTTTCCTCCCTGGGCTGTAATCCAAACCCATCTGCACCATTTCTTTCCTCTAATCCCAGTTTTCTCCCTCTGCCTGTGTTCAGTTCTCCAGCTCCTGTCTGCAGACAGACAATAAAATCAATGGGTCTTATTGGGAGTTTGGGGTCTCCTCTTACCCACCTGAGTCCAGAGCAAGAACCTGCA
The DNA here is from genome assembly GCF_902713615.1 of Scyliorhinus canicula. Classification (NCBI taxonomy): domain Eukaryota; kingdom Metazoa; phylum Chordata; class Chondrichthyes; order Carcharhiniformes; family Scyliorhinidae; genus Scyliorhinus; species Scyliorhinus canicula. The sequence continues at coordinate 273,449 of NW_024055654.1, read as the reverse complement.
CTGCGCGTGTTCCAGCTCACAATGCCCGAGTTGTGATTGACGGCATCTCTGAACCTACAGGAAGCAGCAGTGGGGCTGGAGGACTGAGCAGGAGCAGCTGGTCCTCCAACCAATCGGAGTGAATGAGGAGTGGGGCTGAGCCCGGATCTCCCTCAGTGGCTGAAACACTGCATCATTTTGAAAACTGATTTTTCTCAAACTCCAAGAGAAAAGTGGACTTTTCTGTCTGTGTTCGGAGACACCCTCGAGCCTGCTCCACCATTGAATAAGTATCTGGCTGATCTGACTGTAACGCCCACTACACAGGCTGGTTTGGCACAGTGGCTAAATAGCTGGCTTGTAAAGCAGACCCAGGCCAGCAGCGTGGGTTCAATTCCCGTACCGGCCTCCCCGAACTGGCGCCGGAATGTGGCGACGAGGGGCTTTTCACAGTAACTTCATTATGGGCTGGTTTAGCACACTGGGCTAAATCCCTGGCTTTTGAAGCAGTCCAAGGCAGGGCAGCAGCACGGTTCAATTGCCGTAACAGCCTCCCCAAACGGGCACCGGAATGTGGCGACAAGGGTCTTTTCACAGTAACTTCATTGAAGTCTACTCGTGACAATAAGCAAATTTCATTTCATTTTCACATGCAGCGAGCAGGACTGTCCTGGAGCTCAATTATACTCACATTCTGATAATGTTCAGGGTGACTCTGTTAGATCTTGATGTAATCTTTGATTTGAGTTTTCTGTGTAAATCCAGCCATCCCAACCCCCTGTAAAAGTAGTTTGCAGAATGCATCCCTGTCAGTCCAGGATAGAAATTCACAACATTCTCACCTCCTGCTGACAGGGAGCACCGCGCATGCGCCCTGAATCCGGGCCTCTCACTGCAGACGCGGTTCAGCTGCTGCCTCCGCCGCGCAGATACAAACCCGGAACCGGCAGCTTCTTCTTCCGGGGTCAGAGCCGCACCCCGGGACTCACGGACCCTCCCCAGGCTCCGCCTCTCCCTCCATTCCCCTCACCGTCTGTGGATCTGACAAACAAGCTTCTGTCCCAGCCCGTTGCCTGCGTCACAATGCCGGCGAGTGATTGACGGCGCCTCCGCGCCAATCGGAAGAAGGGGCGGGGCAAGAAGACCGAGCGGGAGCGGCTGGTCCCCCAGTCAATCGGAGTGAATGAGGGGGCGGGGCTAGGCAGTGACTGACGCAGGCGCAGTGCGGGGGATCGATGAGCAGAAAATTGCGGAAAGCCGGCAGCGGTCCATCTGCCGGGTGTGTGCAGTGTTTTTGTCAACATGTTGCGCAGCACAATCTGGGGAAAAGGGCGTCCTGGACTCCCATTTGAACCGAACACGTCCTCACCGGCCCGTGTTAAAGATCACCATCTTTAATGGGGGCAATGATTGCAGAGACTGAGACAGAGAAGAGCATGGAGGGGATTACAGACAGAGAGGGACCACAGCATGGAGGAGATGATAGAGAGACCAGATCATGGAGGAGATTACAGACAGACAGAGACCAGAGCATGGAGGAGATTACAGAGAGAAAAAAAACCATGGAGGGGATTACAGACAGAGAGGGACCACAGCATGGAGGAGATGACAGAGAGACCAGAGCATGGAGGAGATTACAGACAGACAGAGACCAGAGCATGGAGGGGATTACAGACAGACAGAGACCAGAGCATGGAGGAGATTACAGAGAGAAAATAAACCATGGAGGGGATTACAGACAGAGAGGGACCACAGCATGGAGGAGATGACAGAGAGAGAGAGAGAGACCAAAGCATGGGGGAGATGACAGAGAGAGACCAGAGCATGGGGGAGATGACAGAGAGAGAGAGAGAGAGACCAAAGCATGGGGGAGATGACAGAGAGAGACCAGAGCATGGGGGAGATGACAGAGATAGAGAGGGGCATGGAGGAGATTAGACTTGGAGGAGGAGGAGGGGGGGCGCGGTGCAAGAGCATGGAGAAATTTGAAAACAAGGATGAGAATTTCTAAATGTATCTGCTTCTTAACTGGGAGCCTTTGGAGGTCTGTGAGCATGAATGAAAATTGGGTGTGATTAAGCAATAAAGTTTATGATCTCAGGTTAATAGGGAGGTTTAATGTGGGAGACCAACCAGCCAGACCAGCATTAGAACAGTTCAGTCCACAGGGAACAAAGGAATGGGTGAAGGTTTCAGCAGCAGATGAGCAGAGAGTCTGGTGATGTTATTGAGCTGGAAATAGGCAGTGTTGGTGATGATGTAGATATGGGATTATCACAAAATATTTTGGGATATGTATGAACCATGGTTCAGTCTCAGGCTGTTATCGGGGAGATGGGTGGAGCCGGTGCTGAGTAAATGGAGTTTGTAGGAGAGAAGCAAAGACAATGGGATCATTTTTTGCAATGTTTAAATGCAGTAAATGTTTGCTCATCCAGTTCAGTATGTCAGTACGGTGTGTGACTGGGAGAGGAATTTGTAGGTGAATGCGTTGTCATACACATGCTGCCCTGGTCCTTTATGGTGATGGAGGCTGAAGGCTTGAGAGATTTGTAAACGTCTGGTCAAGCTGTAGATGGATAAAAACCCTTTCCTTCATTCCCTACCTCTCCCACCTCTCCTCTCACTCTCTCTTCCATTCTCCCTCCTCCTATAGAAGTCTGAATCTTGTGTTGGCCCAGACCAGTTGGCAGGATTCCTTCCCTGAAGGACATTCCTGAACCAGTTGGTTTTCATGACAATCCAGCAGTTTTCATGGTCACTTTTTCCGAGTGTTTCCCAAACTGACCAAATTAATTCAGCTCAATTTCATTCTCACACTTTTCTGTTTTCTGTCAATTTTACAGGAGGTTGAACATTGGAAAACTGAAACTCAACATCACATCAGAATCTTACATAGTCGCCCAATTCATCATCATCCAAATGCTGACGGATTTTGAACATGGAAGGGAAACAACACCGTTCACAGTGGAAACTGTGCTCAGGTTCTGTGTGGCTGAGATTTCAGCCGATCAGCTGTCCTGTTGAGCCAAACGCAGTTACAGCAGAGAGAACGTAGAAACGTGTGGACTGTGGGAAGGGATACAATTACCCATTGAAGTGGAAATTCACAGTGACACACACAGGGAGAGATCGCTCACTTGCTCTGAGTGTGGGAAGACATTCACTACCTCATCCCACCTATTGACCCCAATGAGTCCACACTGGGAAGAGACCGTTCAGCTGCTCCGAGTGTGGGAAGGGATTAGCTCACTCAGCCAACCCGTTGAGACACCAGCGAGCTCACACCCACGAGAGACCTTTTAAATACCCAGACTGCGGGAAACACTGTCGGGGTTCTGGGGAACTGATGTCCCATCAACATGTTCACACTGACATGACACCGTTCAGGTGCTCTGACTGTGGGACTGGGTTCAGACGATCATCTGATCTGACTGTACATCATTGCAGTCACTCCAGAGAGAGGCCGTTCACCTGCTCTGAGTGTGGGAAAGGATTTATTACCTCATCCTACCTGCTGACACACCAGTGTATTCACAGTGGGGAGAGGCCATTCACCTGCTCTGAATGTGGGAAGGGATTCACTCAGTCATCCCACCTGCAGACACACCAGCGAGTTCACACTGGAGAGAGACCATTCATCTGCTCCAAATGTGGGAAAAGATTCACTCAGTCATCCAACTTGCTGACACACCAACGCATTCATACTGGAGATAAACCATTCATCTGCTCCAAGTGTGGAAAGGGATTCATTTGTACAGCCTACTTACTGAGACACCAGCGGGTTCACACTGGGGAGCGACCATTCACCTGCTCCAGGTGTGGGAAGCGATTTAGTCACTCACACAACCTCCAGAGACACCAGCACATTCACATTGGGGAGAGGCCATTCACCTGCTCAGACTGTGGGAAGAGATTCACTCAGAGATATAGTCTTCTGGAACACCAGCGAATTCACACTGGGGATAGGCTGTTCCCCTGCAGTGAGTGTGGGAAGGGATTCAGTGCCTCATCACAACTGCAGACCCACCAGCGCACTCACACTGGGGAGAGACCATTCAGCTGCTCCGGGTGTGGGAAGAGATTCACTTGTTCATCCCATCTGCAGACCCACCAGCGAGTTCACACCGGGGAGAGGCCATTCATCTGCTCTGAGTGTGGGAAGGAATTTGCTCATTCATCCAACCTGCTGAGACACCAGCGAGTTCACAGTGAGGACAGACCTTTTAAATGTCCAGACTGTGGGAAGTGCTATAAAAGTTCTGAGGAACTGATGTCCCATCAACGTGTTCACACTGATGAGAGACCGTTCAGGTGCTCTGACTGTGGAACTGGGTTCAGGCGATCATCTGACCTCACTGTACATCAGCGTATTCACACGGGGAAGAGGCCATTCACCTGCTCTGTGTGTGGCAAAGGATTCACTACCTCATCCTACCTGCTGACACACCAGCGACTTCACACTGGGGAAAGGCCGTTCAGCTGCCCCTTGTGTGGGAAGCGTTTCACTCAGTCATCCCACCTGCTCACACACCAGCGAGTTCACACTGGAGAGAGACCATTTACCTGCTCTCAGTGTGGGAAAGGATTCACTCAGTCATCCAACTTGCTGACACACCAGCGCACTCACACCTGGGAGGAGCTGTCTGATGTCATATGTGAGTAGAGAGTCTATCAGACATACGCCCTTCTGAGATATTAGTGAGTTCATACTGGGGAAAAGATGTATGTGTGTAGGGATTCAGTCAGTTACACAGTCTCCTGTTGGACAGTCTTTCACTTGCCCCGTGTGTGGAAATGTTTCAACTGACCTGATGAATCACCAAATTGTTCACACTGGGGGAAAGGCTGGGCAGTGATCTGACATGAGATTGATTCATTAATCATCTAATCTGTGGACACACCAGCGAGTTCCCACTGGGCTGAGATTGTTCACCTGCTCCGTGTGTGGGAAGGGATTCACTCAGTCGTTTAAACTTCTGACTCGTCAGTGAGTTCACACTGCACAGAGGGTGTTTGTGTGTGTGTGTGTGTGTGTATAAAAGGATTTGATCATCATCACAACTGTAAATTTGTCAATTACAAAGTGGAGAGAGGATATTCACCTGCTTCCTGTCTGCAAACACATTTCCTGAAAATGAATATCGTTTTGATCAGAGATCCTGGAATTCATTTCAAATTGTTGCAGATTTGCTGTCTTAATGGCTGAATATACTTTTTTGTTTTTACACAATGATTTATTGCTTTAAACAAGCAACAATGAGACATTGGTTCAATGTTTTTATTTCTATCACATAAGCCATTCCAGACAGGAACCATGAGATTACTGGATACTGATAGGAGGTCTCATCAGAAAGATCTGGGAGCACGTTATTCTAATCTGATCAATCTGCTCAAAGGTAGACCTGGTCAGGAACACCGAGATTTTATATTGGTCCTTTCTGACTTCAGTCATGTTGTGTTTTTTTTTAATAAACATTTTATTGAGGTATTTTTGGTATTATAACAACAAAATAAACATCTCGCTCCTCAATGTGGATGCTAAGTTGCTGGCGAAGATCCTGGCTACCAGGATAGAGGACTGTGTGCCAGGGGTGATACACGAGGATTAGACAGGATTTGTCAAGGGAAGACAGCTTAACACGAATGTGCGGAGGTTGTTAAATGTTATCATGATGCCGGCGGTGGAGGGGAAGGCGGAGATAGTGGTGGCGCTAGATGCAGAGAAGGCGTTTGATAGAGTTGAGTGGGGGTACCTGCGGGAGGTGCTGGAGCGGTTTGGATTTGGGGAGGGGTTCATCAAATGGGTGAGGTTGCTTTATGAGGCCCCGATGGCGAGTGTAGTTACTAATGGAAGGAGATCAGAGTACTTCAGGCTCTACCGTGGGACCAGGCAGGGGTGCCCCCTGTCCCCCTTGCTTTTTGCACTGGCAATTGAACCTTTGGCTTTGGCGCTGAGGGAGTCGGGGAGGTGGAGGGGCCTGGTGCAGGGTGGGGAGGAACATTGAGTATCGCTGTATGCGGACGACCTGCTGTTGTATGTGGCGGATCCAGAAGGGGGAATGCCGGGGGTGATGGAGCTGTTGGCTGAGTTTGGGGCTTCCCGGGCTGAATCTGGGCAAGAGCGAGGTATTTGTAGTGCACCCGGGTGATCAGGAGGAGGGAATTGGGAGACTCCCATTTAAGAGGGCAGTGAAGAGTTTCAGATACCTGGGGGTGCAGGTGGCCAGGAGTTGGGGGACTCTCCACAAGCTTAATTTTACCAGGCTTGTGGAGTAGATGGAGGAGGAATTTAAAAGGTGGGACATGGTGCCGCTATCGCTGGCGGGTAGAGTGCAGTCCGTCAAAATGACGGTGCTCCCGAGGTTCTTGTTCCTTTTTCAGTGTTTGCCCATCTTTATCCCTAGGGCCTTTTTTAGAAGGGTGACTTGCAGCATCATGAGCTTTGTTTGGGCGCATGGGACCCCGAGGGTGAAGAGGGCCTTCTTGGAGGGGGGTAGAGATGGTGGGGGGCTGGCGTTACCCAATCTTTCTGGGTATTATTGGGCGGCCAATGTGTCGATGGTGCGCAAGTGGGTGATGGAGGGGGAGGGGGCAGCACCGAAAAGGTTGGAGATGGCGTCCTGTGGAGGCACAAGCCTGGGGGCCCTGGTAACGGCGCCGTTGCCGCGCCCTCCTACGAGATATACCACGAGTCCGGTTGTGTCGGCTACCCTCAAGATTTGGGGGCAGTGGAGGCGACATAGGGGGGAAGTGGGGGGCTCGATGGAGGCTCCGCTAAGGGGGAACCATCGGTTCATCCCGGGGAACATTGATGGGGGGTTCCAGGGTTGGCACAGAGCGGGCATCGGAAAGCTGAGGGACCTGTTGATTGATGGGAGGTTTGCGAGCCTGGGAGAGTTGGAGGAGAAATTTGAGCTCCCCTCAGGGAACATGTTTAGGTACCTGCAGGTAAAGGCGTTTGCTAGGCGGTAGGTGGAGGGATTCCATTTGCTTCCCGCGAGGGGGTGAGGGACAGGGTGCTTTTGGGGATCTGGGTCGGGGATGGGAAGATATCTGATATCTACAAGGTATTGCAGGAGGTGGAGGAGGCGTCAGTAGAGGAGCTAAAGGCTAAGTGGGAGGGGGAACTGGGGGAACAGATCGAGGATGGGACATGGACGGATGCCCTGGAGAGGGTTAACTCTTCCTCCTCATGTGCGCGGCTTTGCCTCATCCAATTCAAGGTGCTGCGCCGGGCCCACATGTCCGGGTCTAGGATGAGTACGTTCTTTGGGGGCGAAGACAGGTGTGTCAGATGTTCGGAGAGTCCAGCGAATCATACCCATATGTTCTGGGCATGCCCGGCACTGGAGGATTTCTGGAAGGGGGTGGCGAGGACGGTGTCGAGGGTGGTAGGATCCAGGATCAAGCCAGGCTGGGGACTTGTGATTTTTGGGGTTGCGGTGGAGCCGGGAGTGCAGGAGGCGAGAGAGACCGGTGTTTTGGCCTTTGCGTCCCTAGTAGCCCGGCGGAGGATCTTGCTACAGTGGAAGGATGCGAGACCCCCAAGCGTGGAGACCTGGATCAATGACATGGCGGGTTTTATTAAGCTGGAGAAGGTCAAATTCGTCCTGAGAGGATCGGTACAAGGTTCTTTAGGCGGTGGCAGCCTTTCCTCGACTTTCTGGCTCAGCGATAGGGAACTGGGTCAGCAGCAGCAGCAACCCGGGGGGGGGGGGGGGGGGGTGTCGTTGACTATGTTTATTTAATTTTAATTTATTTTTAAGTTATCTTGTTATTTACTGGGTTTGGGGAGGGTGGGGGGGGGTGCGATATATGCGTTGCTACTGTCTTGGGGGTGTTATACTTATTATGTTGTTTTATTGTTGCTTGTTACTGTTTGTTGTTATATTTTTTGTTAAAAATTTCAATAAAAATTATTATTTTTGAAAAAAACAACAACAAAATAAACAATGTACATGAAACTATAAACATAGTGCAAAAGCCGTCTCCCTCTCTTACAGGTCCCAGCTTTAGTAATGTTGTATTAACCTGACGATAACATCTCAATAAATTCTGGTTACTTGTTTATTAAAACATAACATATTAACCCATTAATTCAGCTGATAAATGATATCATGCTCTTTAGTAGTCTTGTGTGATATTATCATTACTTTTTTCATGGTTTGTACCTAAATATCTCATCTCTTTCTGAAGGATGTAATAATGTCTTTGTATTCAGTCCATCTCCTGACCCTCTGTCTCAGTGTCGACAACTTACATTCATAGAATCATAGAATCCCGACAGTGCTGAAGCAGGCCATTCGGCCCATTGTCTGTCCTTTCAGATCATTTATCTCTTCATGTCTAATCTTATCCTCAGTGTGACCTCTGAGAACCTGTTTCTATTGTAGGTCCTTAGTTTTAATGTATGCAAGTGTCATTACTGTTGAAAAATGTTTATTAAAGTTATTCAGATCTTCTTGCGTTGCCTCCCTCTGTCTACATTCCCCACCTCGAGGCTCAATAAGGTGCTTCCTTTTGTAGCTTTAGAGTTTTCTCTTGCCAAGTACAAACATTTCTATTATATTCTTTCCCTTTGTAACCTGTTTACTTGAATTTGTACTTGTAATTGAGTGCGGCACGGTAGCACAGTGGTTAGCACTGTTGCTTCACAGCACCAGGGACCCGGGTTTGATTCCCGCTTGGGTCACTGTCCGTGCGAGTTTGCACGTTTTCCACGTGTTTGTGTGGGTTCCTGCGGGTGCTCCGGTTTCCTCCCACATGTCCCGAAAGACGTGCTGTGAGGTGAATTGGACATTCTGAATTCTCCCTCTGTGTACCTGAACAGGTGCTGGAGTGCAGCGACTGGGAGATTTTCACAGTAACCTCATTGCAGTGTTAATGTAAGCCATCTTGTGACACTAATAGATTATTATAATTTCCGTAACGCTGTGGTCTTTCCAGACACTGGTACTTTAACCCCAGGATTGGTCAGGTTGGATGGGACTGTCCACCTTATGGGACAGGAGGTATTCCTGTGTCAGTGTGTGTGACTGTCGCTCTCTGTGTTTCAGAATGTGGTTGTGTATTCAAAGGTGTGTGTCTCTGCAGACTGTGTGTGTCTGCAGGCTGTGTGTGTCTGCAGGCTGTGTGTGTCTGCAGACTGTGTGGGTCTGCAGGCTGTGTGTGTCTGCAGCCTGTGTGGATCTGCAGCCTGTGTGTGCCTGCAGGCTGTGTGTGTCTGCAGACTGTGTGTGTCTGCAGCCTGTGTGTGTCTGCAGGCTGTGTGTGTCTGCAGGCTGTGTGTGTCTGCAGCCTGTGTGTGTCTGCAGGCTGTGTGTGTCTGCAGACTGTGTGTCTGCAGGCTGTGTGTGTCTGCAGGCTGTGTGTGTCTGCAGGCTGTGTGTGTCTGCAGACTGTGTGTGTCTGCAGGCTGTGTGTGTCTGCAGGCTGTGTGTGTGTCTGCAGGCTGTGTGTGACTGCAGGCTGTGTGTGTGTCTGCAGGCTGTGTGTGTCTGCAGGCTGTGTGTGACTGCAGGCTGTGTGTGACTGCAGACTGTGTGTGTCTGCAGACTGTGACTGCAGACTGTGTGTGTCTGCAGGCTGTGACTGCAGGCTGTGTGTGACTGCAGGCTGTGTGTGTCTGCAGGCTGTGTGTGACTGCAGGCTGTGTGTGTCTGCAGGCTGTGACTGCAGACTGTGTGTGTCTGCAGACTGTGTGTGACTGCAGGCTGTGTGTGTCTGCAGGCTGTGTGTGTCTGCAGGCTGTGTGTGACTGCAGGCTGTGTGTGTCTGCAGACTGTGTGGGTCTGAAGGCTGTGTGTGTCTGCAGCCTGTGTGGGTCTGCAGCCTGTGTGTGCCTGCAGGCTGTGTGTGTCTGCAGACTGTGTGTGTCTGCAGCCTGTGTGTGTCTGCAGGCTGTGTGTGTCTGCAGACTGTGTGTGTCTGCAGGCTGTGTGGGTCTGCAGGCTGTATGTGTCTGCAGCCTGTGTGTGTCTGCAGACTGTGTGTGTCTGCAGGCTGTGTGTGTCTGCAGGCTGTGTGTGTCTGCAGACTGTGTGTGTCTGCAGGCTGTGTGTGTCTGCAGGCTGTGTGTGTCTGCAGACTGTGTGTGTCTGCAGGCTGTGTGTGTCTGCAGACTGTGTGTGTCTGCAGGCTGTGTGTGTGTCTGCAGGCTGTGTGTGACTGCAGGCTGTGTGTGTGTCTGCAGGCTGTGTGTGTCTGCAGGCTGTGTGTGACTGCAGGCTGTGTGTGACTGCAGACTGTGTGTGTCTGCAGACTGTGACTGCAGGCTGTGTGTGTCTGCAGGCTGTGTGTGACTGCAGACTGTGTGTGTCTGCAGGCTGTGACTGCAGACTGTGTGTGACTGCAGGCTGTGTGTGTCTGCAGGCTGTGTGTGACTGCAGGCTGTGTGTGTCTGCAGGCTGTGACTGCAGACTGTGTGTGTCTGCAGACTGTGTGTGTCTGCAGGCTGTGTGTGTCTGCAGGCTGTGTGTGACTGCAGGCTGTGTGTGTCTGCAGACTGTGTGGGTCTGCAGGCTGTGTGTGTCTGCAGACTGTGTGTGTCTGCAGCCTGTGTGTGTCTGCAGGCTGTGTGTGTCTGCAGGCTGTGTGTGTCTGCAGGCTGTGTGTGTCTGCAGGCTGTGTGTGTCTGCAGGCTGTGTGTGTCTGCAGACTGTGTGTGTCTGCAGGCTGTGTGTGTCTGCAGACTGTGTGTGTCTGCAGGCTGTGTGTGTGTCTGCAGGCTGTGTGTGACTGCAGGCTGTGTGTGTGTCTGCAGGCTGTGTGTGTCTGCAGGCTGTGTGTGACTGCAGGCTATGTGTGACTGCAGACTGTGTGTGTCTGCAGACTGACTGCAGGCTGTGTGTGTCTGCAGGCTGTGTGTGACTGCAGACTGTGTGTGTCTGCAGGCTGTGACTGCAGGCTGTGTGTGACTGCAGGCTGTGTGTGTCTGCAGGCTGTGTGTGACTGCAGACTGTGTGTGACTGCAGACTGTGTGTGTCTGCAGGCTGTGTGTGTGTCTGCAGGCTGTGTGTGACTGCAGGCTGTGTGTGTCTGCAGGCTGTGTGTGTGTCTGCAGACTGTGTGTGACTGCAGGCTGTGTGGGTCTGCAGGCTGTGTGTGTGTCTGCAGGCTGTGTGTGACTGCAGGCTGTGTGTGTCTGCAGGCTGTGTGTGACTGCAGGCTGTGTGTGTCTGCAGGCTGTGACTGCAGACTGTGTGTGACTGCAGGCTGTGTGTGTCTGCAGGCTGTGTGTGTCTGCAGGCTGTGTGTGACTGCAGACTGTGTGTGTCTGCAGACTGTGTGTGTCTGCAGGCTGTGACTGCAGACTGTGTGTGTCTGCAGACTGTGTGTGTCTGCAGGCTGTGTGTGACTGCAGGCTGTGTGTGTCTGCAGACTGTGTGGGTCTGCAGGCTGTGTGTGTCTGCAGACTGTGTGTGTCTGCAGGCTGTGTGTGTCTGCAGGCTGTGTGTGTCTGCAGGCTGTGTGTGTCTGCAGGCTGTGTGTGTCTGCAGACTGTGTGTGTCTGCAGGCTGTGTGTGTCTGCAGACTGTGTGTGTCTGCAGGCTGTGTGTGTGTCTGCAGGCTGTGTGTGTCTGCAGGCTGTGTGTGACTGCAGGCTGTGTGTGACTGCAGACTGTGTGTGTCTGCAGACTGACTGCAGGCTGTGTGTGTCTGCAGGCTGTGTGTGACTGCAGACTGTGTGTGTCTGCAGGCTGTGACTGCAGGCTGTGTGTGACTGCAGGCTGTGTGTGTCTGCAGGCTGTGTGTGACTGCAGGCTGTGTGTGTCTGCAGGCTGTGACTGCAGACTGCGTGTGACTGCAGGCTGTGTGTGTCTGCAGGCTGTGTGTGACTGCAGACTGTGTGTGACTGCAGACTGTGTGTGTCTGCAGGCTGTGTGTGTGTCTGCAGGCTGTGTGTGACTGCAGGCTGTGTGTGTCTGCAGGCTGTGTGTGTGTCTGCAGACTGTGTGTGACTGCAGGCTGTGTGGGTCTGCAGGCTGTGTGTGTGTCTGCAGGCTGTGTGTGACTGCAGGCTGTGTGTGTCTGCAGGCTGTGTGTGACTGCAGGCTGTGTGTGTCTGCAGGCTGTGACTGCAGACTGTGTGTGACTGCAGGCTGTGTGTGTCTGCAGGCTGTGTGTGTCTGCAGGCTGTGTGTGACTGCAGACTGTGTGTGTCTGCAGACTGTGTGTGTCTGCAGGCTGTGTGTGTCTGCAGGCTGTGTGTGCCTGCAGGCTGTGTGTGTGTCTGCAGGCTGTGTGTGTCTGCAGCCTGTGTGTGCCTGTAGGCTGTATGTGTCTGCAGCCTGTGTGTGTCTGCAGGCTGTGTGTGTGCCTGCAGGCTGTATGTGTCTGCAGGCTGTGTGTGTCTGCAGGCTGTGTGTGTCTGCAGGCTGTGTGTGTCTGCAGGCTGTGTGTGTCTGCAGACTGTGTGTGACTGCAGACTGTGTGTGTCCGCAGGCTGTGTGTGCCTGCAGGCTGTATGTGTCTGCAGCCTGTGTGTGCCTGCAGGCTGTGTGGGTCTGCAGGCTGTGTGTGCCTGCAGGCTGTGTGGGTCTGCAGGCTGTGTGTGCCTGCAGGCTGTGTGGGTCTGCAGGCTGTGTGTGCCTGCAGGCTGTGTGTGTCTGCAGGCTGTGTGTGACTGCAGACTATCTGTGCTGCTTCTAATCAGCTGTAACATAAACCTTCCTCTCTCTGAGCAAATGCTGTTGGTTCACTGAGAATCCCACCCAGTGATTTGAATGGTGCCACTCCGATTCTTCATAAAATCCCTACAGTGCAAAAGGAGGCTATTCGGCCCATCGAGTCTGCACCAACTCTTCGAAAGACCCCCTTACCAATCCCCTGCCCTATTCCTGCTACACCATCCTAAGGGATAATTTAGCTTGGCCAATCCCCCTAATCTGCACATCATTCGACTGTGGGCAGAAACCGGAGCACCCAGAGGAAACCCACGCAGACATGGCGGGGAATTGTACCATCTCCATACAGTCACCCGATGTTAAAATCAAACCCGGGCAGCACGGTGGCCTAGTGGTTAGCACAACCGCCTCACGGCGCTGAGGTCCCAGGTTCGATCCCGGCTCTGGGTCACTGTCTGTGTGGAGTTTGCACATTCTCCCCGTGTCTGCTTGGGTTTCGCCCCCACAACCCAAAAATGTGCAGAGTAGGTGGATTGGCCACGCTAAATTGCCCCTTAATTGGAAAAAATAATTGGGTAATCTAAATTTAAAAAAAAATCAAACCCAAATCCCTGGTGCAGTGAGGCAGCAGTGCTAGCCGCTGTACCACCATGCTGCTGCAGGACAGGAAACCTACACCACCTCTAAAATAAAACCAGAATCAGTCCGACCTCAGTCACCGAGCTCCAGTTTGCAGATGCCTGAACTCTGGTAAAGCTATCCAGCTCCATTGATTCTATAACCATTAATACTCTCACCTCACAAATTACTCGCAATCTCAGCGCTTTAAATATTTTCTATTGACAGAATTGCAGATTTCACTATATTTTGTGAAGTGATTTCTGACATTGCTCCTGAACAGCCCAGTCTCAGTTAGACAAATAAATCTCACTGATTTAGACATTTAAATAGCGACAATTATTTTACTCTTAACTGGTTATGTGACAAAATTTGAAAAGCATAATAAGTTTGAGTAAAACACTGCAGAAGCTGGAAATGCGAAGTGAAAACAGAAAGTTGTGGAAATCCTCAGCAGGTTTGGCAGCTTCTGTGAAGAGAGAGAAAGAGAGTTAACATTTCCAATGCAATCTGATTCTTCTTCAGAAGTGAGAGTTTGCAGCATTGTGGTTTAATTTGACAAACATAATGAATGTGAACTTTGTGGTTCTTACAGATATCTGGCTGTAAATCTGATTTCAGACCTTCCTCTGAACACTTTGCAACCTCAGCTCCAGCTCATTGTCCTTCACTAAAGACCCGGATAGAAAATCCCGCCACAAGATGGCGGCAGCCACCGGGTGACCCGGGAGGAAGTCCCGCCCACTCCCTCTACCCATACCAAGATGGCCACCCCCAGCACTCAATCTCTGAATGAAACATTCGCCTTCCTGTCCCAAGATGGTGGCTGGTTGCCACGGAAAATCCAGACCTTGATTACTAGCTTCCTATTGGTCCGGAGCTGCCACCCATTACTCCACAGCCATTTTGGATTGGAGCATGCGCAGTGCGGGTATGAAGCTGGACCCCCCAATAAGACCCATTGATTTTATTGTCAGTCTGCAGACAGGAGCTGGAGAACTGAACCCAGGCAGAGGAGAGGGAGGGAGAAAACTGGGAGTGGAGGAAAGAAATGGTGCAGATGGGTTTGGATTTCAGCCCAGGGAGGAGGGAGAGTGTGTAGGATGGGGATTTACAGCTTTGGGGGAACAAGAGAGTAACAAATGTTCCAGAGAAACTAGAATTGCCTGTTCAGAATTTCTAATCTGGACTGACAGTGATGGCTTTTATAAACTCCTTTTACAGGATATTGGAAGTGGAGCATTGGCCGACAGAAAACTGAAACCAAATATCGAAATCTGACAGTCACTCAATTTTTTAGAACCTGAATATCATCGGCCTTTGAATGTGGAAGGAGAAATGTTTCTCTGTACTGTTTGTGGGAAAAGATTTCAGACATCAGTGTGACTGGAAAAGCACCGCGACACAGACTCCTCGAGTCAGAGTGTTCCAGTGAACTGACTGTGGACAGAGCTTTAACCAGTTACACAGCCTGAAAAAACATTGCACCGTTCACAGCGGGGAGAAACCATACACGTGTTCGGTGTGTGGATGAGTTCTATATAACTGTAACATAATTTCCAAGCTTTTATATTCTATACCCGTCCTATGAAGGCAAGCATGCCATATGCTTTCTTTACCACCATTTCCACCTGTGCTGTCATTTTTAAGGATCTGTGGTCCTATACACCCAGCTCTCTCTGTGTATCTATGCACCTGATGGTTCTGCCATTTATTTTATAGCTCCCACCTGAATTGGATCGACCAAAATGCATCACCTCGCATTTGTCTGGGTTAAATTCCATCTGCCATTTCCACGGCCAATTTTGCAGCCTATCTATATCCTGTTGTATTCTCTGACAATCTTCATCACTATCCACAACTCCTGCAATCTTAGTACCATCCGCAAACTTGCTAATCAGACCCGCTACGTTTTTTACTAAATCATTTATATATATTACAAAGAGCAGAGGTCCCAGAACTGATCCCTGCAGAACACCACTCGTGACAGACCTCCATTTGGAAAAACACCCTTTCACTGCTACCCTCTGTCTTCTATGGCTAAGTGAGTTCTGGATCCATCCAACTAGTTCACCCCTGACCCCATTTGATCTAATCTTTTGCACCAGCCTGCCATGAGGGACCTTATCAAATGCTTTACTAAAGTCCATGTGGACATCCACAGCCCTTCCCTCGTCAATCATTTTGTCACCTCCTCAAAAAATTCAATCAAGTGAGACATGACCCCCCTTGCACAAAACCATGCTGTCTGTCACTAATAAGACCATTCACTTCCAAATGTGCATAGATCCTATCTCTGAGAATCTTTTCCAACAATTTCACTATCACTGACGTCAACCTCACTGGCTATAATTACCCACATTATCCTTGCAACCCTTCTTAAATAACGGCACAACATTGGCTACCCTCCAATCATCTGGGATCTCACCTGTGGCCAATAAGGAGACAAAGATTTATGTTAGAGGCCCAGCGATTTCCTCTCTTTTCTCCCTCAGTAATCTGGGATAGATGCCACCTGGCCATGGGGATTTGTCTACCTTAATGCTTTTTAACAAACACTTCCTCCCTCGAAATAATGACTTGTTCAAAAGTTTTTACACATCCCTCTGAGACACCACCAATCAACGTGTCCCTCTCCATTGTGAATACCGATGCAAAATACTCATTAAGGACTTCACCTCCTTCCTTTGGTTCTACACCATAATTTCCCTCCTTTGTCCTGGAGTGGACCAACTCTTTCTCCAGCTACCCTTTTGTTCCTAATATACGTATAAAATACCTTGGGATTCTCCTTAATCCTATCTGCCAAGGACACTTTGTGACCCCTTTTTGCCCACCTAACTCACAGCTTGAGCTATTTTCTACTTTCCTTCTATTCCTCAAGTGCTTCATCTGTTTTTAGTTGCGTTTACGTAACATATGCATCTTTTTCATTTTGACCAGATTCTCAATTTCCCTGGTCATCCATGGTTCCCGAACCCTGCCTTTCCTGTCCTTCCTTTTTACCGGCACATGCCTGTTCTGCATTCCCATCAACTGCTCCTTAAGAGACTCCCACATGTCAAATATGGATTTCCCCTCAAACAGCCTCTCCCAAACAACAGCCACGAAATCCGGCCGAATCTGGTTGTAGTTAGGCTTATCCCAATTTAGCACCTTAACCCGAGGACAACACTCGTCCTTTTCCATGAATATCCCAAAGCTTACGGAATTGTGGTCACTGTTCGCCACATGTTCGCCTACTACAACTTTGATGACATGGCCGGGCTCGTTCCCTAGTATTAGGTCCAATATAGACTCCTATCTAGTCGGACTATCCACATATTGTTCCAAAAAAAACCATCTTGGACACAGTTAACAAATTCCTCACCATCCAGACCTCTCGCCCTCAGGGTTCACCACTCAATGAGGAAAATTAGAGGCTCATGGAAGGGAGGGAAGCAGCAGAGGCAGCTGATCAGATTTACTTAATCTCAGTCACAAAGAAGCTCCACCAGCTCCTCCCACTTCTTGTTGGAGGGGAGGATGGAAGAGACAGGGGAGAACGAGAGTACTTCAAAAGGGACTGACTTGTGTTAGAGATATTAAAAAGGTTCAGCACACTGCGTATTTCACACAAATCTAATTTATTTGACTTTTAGCCAGTATATTAGCCCCTGTAAATGGGCTTGAATTTATCAGCAGAAAAAGACCCAACTGAACATCGCAAAATCTAATCACTGTGGTTACTTGTGGCCACATTGGTGTCTCAGTAGGTGGGATGAAGTGGTGAATCCCTTCCCACACTCGGAGCAGGGGAATGGCCTCTCCCCAGTGTGAATTCGCTGATGTACAGTGAGTTGAGATGATCGCACAAACCCAGTCCCACAGTGAGAGCACCTGAATGGTTTCTCCTCAGTGTGAACACGTTGGTGACGGGTCAGTTCCCCAGAACTTTTAAAGCACTTTCCACAGTCTGGACATTTGAAAGGTCTCTTGTCAGTGTGAACTCACTGGTGTGCAGCGAGTTGAGATGTTCGCCTGAACCCAGTCCCACAGTGAGAGCACCTGAACGGTCTCTCGTCAGTGTGAACACGTTGATGGAGCATCAGTTTCTCAGAACTTTTGTAGCCTTTCTCACAGTCTGGACATTTAAAAGTTTTCTTGTTTGTGTGAACTCGCTGGTGTGCCAGCAAGATGGATGATGTAGTAAATCCCTTCCCACATTTGGAGCAGGTAAATGCCCTCTCCCCAGTGTGAATTCGCTGGTGCTTCTGCAGATCGGATGACTGAGTGAATCCTTTCCCACACTTGGCGCAGGTGAATGGCCTCACCCCTGTGTGAATTCGCTGATGTACAGTGAGGTCAGATGATCGCCTGAACCCAGTCCCGCAGTGAGAGCACCTAAACGGTCTCTCGTCAGTGTGAACACGTTGATGGCGCATCAGTTCCCCAGAACTTTTATAGCACTTCCCGCAGTCTGGACACTGAAACGGTCTCTCATCAGTGTGAACTCGCTGGTGACTCAGCAAGTGGGCTGAAATAGTAAATCCCTTCCCACACTCGGAGCAGGTGAATGGTCTCTCCCTGGAGTGAACTCGCTGGTGTGTGGACAGTGAGGATGACTGAGTGAATCCCTTCCCACATTTGGAGCAGGTGAACGGTCGCTCCCCAGTGTGACTGCGTCGATGAGTTTCCAGCTTGGATGGGGAAGTGAATCCTTTGCCACAGTCCGCACATTTCCACGGTTTCTCCTCAGTGTGACTGCATTTGTGGCTTGTGAGGCTTGATGGTTGAGTGAATCCTCGTCCACACACACAACACGTGTACGGTTTCTCCCCACTGTGAACAATGCTTTTTGCTTCCATGTTCAAAATCCCATGATATTCAGGATCTGATAAATTGAGGACTCTGTCAGATCCTGATGTGATGCTTGATTTGAGTTTCTGGACTTTGAAGCCTCCCCTTCGAACACCCTGTGAAACTGATTTAAAACAGAAAATAGGGAGTGAGAGAGAACCCACAAAAACACAAAGGCAGGTTGTGAAATTGAGCTGAATGAATCTGGTCATTTGTGGAGCCGGTCATTAGGGCAGCACGGTAGCATGGTTGTTAGCATAAATGCTTCACAGCTCCAGGGTCCCAGGTTCGATTCCCGGCTGGGTCACTGTCTGTGCGGAGTCTGCATGTCCTCCCCGTGTGTGCGTGGGTTTCCTCCGGGTGCTCCGGTTTCCTCCCACAGTCGAAAGATGTGCGGGTTAGGTGGATTGGCCATGCTAAATTGCCCGTAGTGTCCTAAAATGTAAGGTTAAGGGGGGGGTTGTTGGGTTACGGGTATAGGGTGGATACGTGGGTTTGAGTAGGGTGATCATGGCTCGGCACAACATTGAGGGCCGAAGGGCCTGTTCTGTGCTGTACTGTTCCATGTTCTATGAAACAAGGGATAAAGGCCATGAAAACTGCTGGATTGTCATAAAAACCCAACTGGCCTCTTTGGGAGGAGAAAGGGGTAAAGAGGGATTTTGTATATCTACAAGACATATTACGAGAGAAGTTGGCAAAGCAAATGCGATCTTGACCTTCATAAACAGTAATATTGAGACTGAAACTATGCTTCTGGTGGCACAGTGGTTGGCACTGCTGCCTCACAGTGCCAGGGACCTGGGTTCAATTCCGGCCTTGGTGACTGTCTGTGTGGAGTTTGCACTTTCTCCCTGTGTCTGCGTGGGTTTCCACCCGGTGCTCAGATTTCCTCCAACAGTCCAAGAACAAGTTAAGTGAATTGGCCTTTATAAATTGTCTCTTAATTGGGAAAAGAAAAGAATTGGCAACTCTGTATTTAAAGGGAAAAAAATGGAAAATAAAATAGGTAATCAAAATTTATTTTTGAAAATTAGATGAGCCATAATCTCATTGAATAGTGGAGCAGGCCTGAGGGGCTGAGTGGCCGACTCCTAGTTTGTATGTAAGGAGCAGGCTTGAGGGGCCGACTCCTAGTTTGTGTGTAAGGAGCAGGCTCGAGGGGCCGACTCCTAGTTTGTATGTAAGGGGCAGGCTCGAGGGGCCGACTCCTAGTTTGTGCGTAAGGAGCAGGCTCGAGAGGCCGACTCCTAGTTTGTATGTAAGGAGCACGCGTGAGGAACCGACTCCTAGTTTGTGTGTAAGGAGCAGACTCGAGGGGCCGACTCTTAGTTTGTGTGTAAGGAGCAGGCTCGAGGGGCCGACTCGTAGTTTGTGTGTAAGGAGCAGGCTCGAGGGACCGACTCCTAGTTTGTGTGTAAGGAGCAGACTCGAGGGGCCGACTCCGAGTTTGTGTGTAAGGAGCAGGCTCGTGGGGCCGACTCCCAGTTTGTATGTAAGGAGCAGGCTCGAGGGACCGACTCCTAGTTTGTATGTAAGGAGCAGGCTCGTGGGGCCGACTCCTAGTTTGTATGTAAGGAGCAGGCTCGTGGGGCCGACTCCTAGTCTGTGTGTAAGGAGCAGGCTCGAGGGGACGGCTCCTAGTTTGTGTGTAAGGAGCAGGCTCGTGGGGCCGACTCCTAGTTTGTATGTAAGGAGCAGGCTCGAGGGGCCGACTCCTAGTCTGTGTGTAAGGAGCAGGCTCGAGGGGCCGACTCCTAGTCTGTGTGTAAGGAGCCGGCTCGAGGGGCCAACTCCTAGTTTGTGTGTAAGGAGCTGGCTCGAGGGGCCGACTCCTAGTTTGTATGTAAGGAGCAGGCTCGTGGGGCCGACTCCTAGCCTGCATGTAAGGAGCAGGTTCGAGGGGCCGACTCCTAGTCTGTGTGTAAGGAGCAGGCTCGGGGGGCTGACTCCTAGTTTGTGTGTAAGGAGCAGGCTCGAGGCGGTGACTCCTAGTTTGTGTGTAAGGAGCAGGCTCGAGGCGGTGACTCCTAGTTTGTATTAAGGAGCAGGCTCGAGGGGCCGACTCCTAGCCTGCATGTAAGGAGCAGGCTCGAGGGGCCGACTCCTAGTTTGTGTGTAAGGAGCAGGCTCGAGGGGCCGACTCCTAGTTTGTATGTAAGGAGCAGGCTCGAGGGGCTGACTCCTAGTTTGTATTAAGGAGCAGGCTCGAGGGGCCGACTCCTAGCCTGCATGTAAGGAGCAGGCTCGAGGGGCCGACTCCTAGTTTGTGTGTAAGGAGCAGGCTCGAGGGGCCGACTCCTAGTTTGTGTGTAAGGAGCAGGCTCGAGGGGCCGACTCCTAGTTTGTATGTAAGGAGCAGGCTCGAGGGGCCGACTCCTAGTTTGTATGTAAGGAGCAGGCTCGAGGGGCCGACTCCTAGCCTGCATGTAAGGAGCAGGCTCGAGGGGCCGACTCCCAGTTTATGTGTAAGGAGCAGACTCGAGGGGCCGACTCTTAGTTTGTGTGTTAGGAGCAGGCTCGAGGGGCCGACTCCCAGTTTGTGTGTAAGGAGCAGGCTCGAGGGGCCGACTCCCAGTTTATGTGTAAGGAGCAGACTCGAGGGGCCGACTCTTAGTTTGTGTGTTAGGAGCAGGCTCGAGGGGCCGACTCCCAGTTTGTGTGTTAGGAGCAGACTCGAGGGGCCGACTCGTAGTTTATAGAACAGTACAGCACAGAACAGGCCCTTCGGCCCTCGATGTTGTGCCGAGCAATGATCACCCTACTCAAACCCACGTATCCACCATATACCCGTAACCCAAACAACCCACCCTTAACCTTACTTTTTAGGACACTACGGGCAATTTAGCATGTCCAATCCACCTAACCCGCACATCTTTGGACTGTGGGAGGAAACCGGAGCACCCGGAGGAAACCCACGCACACACGGGGAGGACGTGCAGACTCCACACAGACAGTGACCCTGCCGGGAACCGAACCTGGGACCCTGGAGCTGTGAAGCATTTACGCTAACCACCATGCTACCCTTACACACAAGTTTGTGTGTAGGAGCAGGCTCGAGGGGCCAACTATTTTTTTCAAAGATCCAAAAATCTTTTTTACTGTTCTAATGATTTTCCAGAGACCCATGCATGAATCTCACCAAGGCAGAAGGTAAAATTTTAATTCATTGGAAGTCTGCTGATGACCGTGATGGCATGCGCTGCGAGCCTGGACCGGATGCCAACTCTCCCGGATTGACTGACTGGAGACTCCAGGGTTTTATTTTATGATTTGTAGGAGTCACTGGCTGGGCCAACATTTATTGCCCATCCCTAATTTCCCTTAAACTGAGTGGCTTGGTCAGCCAATTGTTGATTGTTATAATGACCCATCTGGTTCACTCATGTCCTTCAGTGAAGGAAATCTTCTATCCTTACCTGGTCTAGCCTACACATGACACCAGATCCAGTCAGCTGGTTGACCCTTAAAATGCTCTAAGATTCACTCAGTTCAAGGGCAATTAGGGCTGGGCAGTGAATGCTGGCCCAGCCAGCAACACCCACATCCCGTGAATGAACAGAAAAGAAAATCTGCCGTCCTTACCTGGTCTGGCCGACATGAACATAGAGTGCAGAAGGAGGCCATTCGGCCCATCGAGTCTGCACCGACCCACTTAAGCCCTCATTTCTACCCTATCCCCGTAACCCAATAACCCCTCCTAACCTTTTTGGACAATAAGGGCAATTTAGTATGGCCAATCCACCTAACATGCACACCTTTGGACAGTAGGAGGAAACCGGAGCACCCGGAGGAAACCCACGTAGACACGGGGAGAACATGCAGACTCCGCACAGGCAGTGGCCCAGCGGGGAATCGAAGCTCGGACTCTGGTGCTGTGAAGACACAGTGCTATCGACTTGTGCTACCCAATCCATTCTCTTATTTCCTCTAGATCCAACTATCCTAACGCACCCTCAGATGACCTCCCACATTCAACCTCCCTGTAATATTGAGTTAATCCAGTGGCTCAGTGACCTATAACATTTCCTGTTTAAGAAGCACCTTTTCCTCCAGGGTTGTGTCTCCCTATCTCTGTCATCTCATCCAGCCACCGAGATGTTTGCTCTGATCTAATTCTGGACTCAGACTGAGATAGACAATTGCAAATCAGGAATGGAATCAAGGGTGGTTAGCACAACCGCCTCACGGCGCTGAGGTCCTAGGTTCGATCCCGGCCCTGGGTCACTGTCCGTGTGGAGTTTGCACATTCTCCCCGTGTCTGCGTGGGTTTCGCCCCCACAACCCAAAAATGTGCAGAGTAGGTGAATTGGCCAAGCTAAGTTGCCCCTTAATTGGAAAAAATGATTGGGTAATCTAAATTTTTTTTGAAACAAAAAAGGAATGGAATCAAGGGAATTATGGGGATAAGACGGGAAAGTGGAATTGAGGATATCAGATCAGCCACCATTTCATGGAATGGCAGGGCAGACTCGATGGGCCGAATGTCCTACTTTGCTCTATATCTTACATGTTATGGTCATGAGCAGTCTCAATATTTTTTGCTTCTTTAAAAATAAATTTAGAGTACCCAATTAATTTTTTCCAATTAAGGGGCAATTTAGCATGGCCAATCCACCAAAGATGGGTTGTGGGGACGAAACACACTAAAACACGGGGAGAATGTGCAAACTCTACACGGAGAGTGACCCAGAGCCGGGATCGAACCTGGGACCTCAGCGCTGTGAGGCAGCAGGGCTAACCCACTGCGCCACAATGCTGTACTCAGCATTTGCAATATTAATCACTATGACTGGTGCCTATTTTTTCAGTTGCCTGAGAGCCAAGCTGTGGAAATTCTTCCTTAAAACTCTCCTGCTCACTCCTTCACTTTCCTATTTTCAGAATCTCCTTAAAACCTACCTTATATACAAGCTTTTGTCCACCTGCTCTGATATCTCCATGTATGGCTCAGTGACAAATGTTGCTGAGAATTGGGCGACACCTCGATGCCTCATAAATAAAAATGCATCAAATTGGGGCATGTTTCTCTCTTTCAAATCCTCGACATGTTGCATAATTACTCTCGGTGACTGAGGATGCACCAGGATGTCCATCACCACCTGAACCAGTTTTGCCTCTGAGTCCACCTGAATCCAGCTCTGAGAACAGAAAGGTCCCAAAGGAGACTGTCCCCGGTCACCGGAACCCTGAGGCCCCGCCCACACTATTGCGTCACATAACGGCGCATGCCCGTCACTCCCCACTGATCCAAGATGGCGGCCGGTCACCTGGGCCTGTTCCCTGGGGAAAAGCCTGGGTGTTACAAACCCGGGGCCTCCAGGTTCCTATTGAGGTTGTGAGACCTGCATTGGGTGTTTATGAAGCCTCGGCTCCCTCCCCACCCCGGCTCAATTCCTCCCTCCGGCCCACCGACTCTCACCCGTTCAGAAAAGCGTCTCCCGCACGCACAGGGCCCCAAGCAAAGTGACACTGCGCATGCTCCACACTAGCTCTGGAATTTCCTCCTTAAAAATCTCCAACTCTCTCACTCACTTTCCTCTATTACGATTATTATTAAAATCTAATATCTCCTCTTGAGGCTCAGTGTCAATTGTTATTTTGTAACATTTCTCTGAAATGTCTCAAAAAACTTTATTCTGTCAAAATAAATTTGAATTATCGTCACAGCCCTGGAAATGTATCATTGTTCTGTCTCATAAATAGGAATTTGTAACTCAGAGTGAAACAGTCTGTCACGATGAAACAATTCTCAATGTTGCCCTCAACAATGATGGCGACTGAGCCTGAACTCCGCTGCTGCTGCCCCCAATAAAAATGGTGGGTGCGGGGGCAGCACGGTGGCCTAGTGGTTAGCACAACCGCCTCACGGCGCTGAGGTCCCAGGTTCGATCCCGGCTCTGGGTCACTGTCCGTGTGGAGTTTGCACATTCTCCCCGTGTCTGTGTGGGTTTCGCCCCCACAACCCAAAAATGTGCAGAGTAGGTGGATTGGCCACACTAAATTGCCCCTTAATTGGAAAAAATAATTGGCTAATCTAAATTTAAAAAAAAAATGGTGGGTGCGCGTGCGCACTGCTAGTGCCCAAATAAAGTTAATGGGTGCGCATGCGCAACCCCGCTAACGCGCGCTAGAGATGGCGGCTCCATCGTCCTGTCTGTGAGAAAGCTGCAGGCCTCGCTCAGGGCCCCCGGTACCGGTAGGTTATTTTTACGGGTTTTCGGTTTATATCACATATTTATGTAGTGTGTCCAACGACGCGCCTGATTCATCTCTCCCTCGGTCCCGTCATTCCCACCTTTACGGATTGTGGATCCGAGAACGAACGTTTTTCTGTGTCGCCATTAATCACACTGCGCATGCTTCATTCAGCCCCGTCCCGCCCCCTCATTCACGCTGATTGGTAGGAGGACTCCTGACTCCCCACAGGTCCTCCGTTCCAACTTATTCTTTGCCTATTGGTCAGTGCTGCCGTCAATCACTTCGCGCATTGTGAGGTGTCAGGCGAGAGGTCTGTCGGGGGGCGGGGTTTACAAACCCCAGTGCGGCCCCAGAGCCGAACAATGAACAGTCTCCACTCTCACAGTCCGTCACTTCCGGCTTCTCTCCATAAACAACATCATAGAGACCAGGGGAGGGAGACACGGACCCAGTGACAATGTCACTGCATTAGTGGGCAAGTCTAATGTAACCTCTCCTGTTCCAAAAGGCAGAAACTAGAAACCTAGTTAGTTTAAAAACTGTTGTTGGGAAACTTGGATCCATTAATGAAAATCGCTTATTGTCATAAGTAGGCTTCAAATGAAGTTACTGTGAAAAACCCCTAGTCGCCACATTGCGGCGCCTGTTTGGGAAGGCTGTAACGGGAATCGAACCGTGCTGCTGGCCTGCTTTCAAAGCCAGCGATTTAGCCCTGTGCAAAACACCCCCGCATTAGTGAGGATGTAGCAACTGGACATTCGTAAAGTCAAACTGCAATCCATCAGAGTCAGTGGAAAAGTCTAATGTAAACCCGTCCCCACTGGTTAATGATTTGCCGCACAGAGCCACTGGTTAATGATTTGCTGCACACAGAGCCACTGGTTATTGATTGCCCGCTCTAATTGACTTTCATGAATGGAGGCGGGTATAATATATGTCCCCACAGGCCAATTTGAAAGGCAGGCCGGCTTTGGGGGCTTCCTTGATGGGTGGTTTGCGGCTAGGACCCCATCGGCCCTGGTCCCTGTGGGAAGGGCGGAGGGCTGGTCCCGACGGTGCTCCTTTTCCGGGAAACGGTTCAGATTCGCTCCCTTATTCTTTGGCGGGCAGGGAGCACCCTTTCCCAGGGACACGGTTCGGATTCACTTCCTTACTCTCTGGAGGGAGAGGGTGCTGCTTTCCCAGGGAAAATATTTCAGATTCACTCCCTTACACTCTGGCGGGAGAGGGTGCTCCTTTCCCGGGACACATTTCAGATTCACTCCCTTACTCTCTGGCGGGAGAGGGTGCTCCTTTCCCGGGGACACATTTCAGATTCACTCCCTTACTCTCTGGCGGGAGAGGGTGCTCCTTTCCCGGCGACATATTTCAGATTCACTCCCTTACTCTCTGGCGGGAGAGGGTGCTCCTTTCCCGGGGAAACATTTCAGATTCACTCCCTTACTCTCTGGCGGGAGAGGGTGCTCCTTTCCCGGGGACACGATTCAGATCCAGTCCCTTGGACTCTGGTGAACTCTCTCAATTAACAACAGGGAGGTGACTTTTTAGAAATGAATCCATGGACTATAAAGCAATGTGGATGTTGCGGAATTAAAGTCTCTGAATGGGAAGTGGGTGTAATTCTGGATTTAATAATCCTGGAATAAATGTGTTTCAGACTGAAATGTGAGGCTGGAATGAAATGGAGTTTCTGCTGCTGTTGTTAGCACTGTTGGATTGCTGTGTGTGTGAGCCTGGCGACAGGAGAGAGAGGGAGAGGGACGGAAAGCAGCAGTTGAAAAAAAAATGAAAATCGCTTATTGTCATGAGTAGGCTTCAATGAAGTTACTGTGAAAAGCCCCTAGTCGCCACATTCCGGCACCTGTCCGGGGAGGCTGGTACAGTTCCCCTTGTACAAAGGGTCAGTCACAAGGGGACACACATTCATGCTGAGGGGCAGGGGATTTAGAAGGTTTTGAGGTAAGTGAGGAAAGAGGGTGGCGACGGTCTGGAATACACTGCCTGGAAGGATGGTAGAAGCGGGTTGCCTCACATCCTTTAAAAAAGTTCCTGGTGAATAGTTGGCACGCCATAACATTCAAGGCTATGGCCAAATGTTGGCAAAGGGATTAGGTAGGTAGGTCGTGTTTTTCATGTGTCAGTGCAGACTTGATGGGCCCCAAGGGCCTCTTCTGCACTGTTGCTGATGAAACAAATTTAAGTGGCATTGCAGACAGCCAGATGATGGCATTAAATTGCAAGGAGATATTGACAGATTAAGTAAATGGGCAAATTTGTGACAGATCAAATTGAATGTAAGCAATTCTGGACCAAAAAAGGATAGAGCAGTGTATTTTCTAAATGGAAAGAGGTTTGGTACAGTGGATGTTCAAAGAGACTTAGGGTACAGGTGCACAGATCCTTAAAATGTCACAATCAAGTCCAGAACATAATTAAAAAGGCGAAAGCCATTCATATCTAGAGGATTTCAGTATAAAGACTGCAGTTATACAAAACCCTGGTAAGACCCCACTTGGAGAACTGTGAGCAGTTCTGGGCACCACACCTTCGGGAGGATATTTTGGCCTTGGAGGGAGTGCAACTAAGGTTTACTAAAACGGCACCCCACAATACACTGACTACGGGGAGGTTACGTGACAAGGAGAGATTACACAAATTAGGCCTGTTTTCGCTAGAATTTAGAAGGTTAAGGTGTGATCTGATTGAAGTATTTAAGATATTAACAGGGAAAGACAGGGTTGATGAAGATAAACTATTTCCACTGATTGGCGATTCGAAAACTAGGGGTCATTGTCTAAAAATCAGGGCTGGACCATTCAGGAGATGTTCGGAAGAACTTCTTCACACACAGGGTGGGAGAGGTTTGGAACTCTCTCCCACAAACAGCAGGTGAAGCTGGATCACTTGTTAAGTTTATATCTGAAATAGATAGATTTTTGTTGAGCAAAGATACAAAGGAATATGGAGTTAGGTCACAGATCAGCCATGATCTCACTAAATGGCAGGACAGATTTGAGGGGCTGAATGGCCTACTCCTGTCCCAATGTGTATTTCTGTGATTCTGTGAAATTCAGACAACACCATGACAGGGAAAGAGTCCGGATTAGAACCTGAGTTAGTCTGAGCTGCAAACCATCCCTCCAGATCCTTGCCCTTCATGGATTTAGTGAAGATCAAGGCAATAGTTGGGGCAGCACGGTAGCATTGTGGACAGCACAATCGCTTCACAGCTCCAGGGTCTCAGGTTCAATTCCGGCTTGGGTCACTGTCTGTGCGGAGTCTGCATATCCTCCCTGTGCGTGCGTGGGTTTCCTCCGGGTGCTCCGGTTTCCTCCCACATTCCAAAGATGTGCAGGTTAGGTGGATTGGTCATGATAAATTGCCCTTAGTGTCCAAAATTGCCCTTAGTGTTGGGTGGGGTTATTGGGTTATAGGGATAGGATGGAGGTGTTGACCTTGGGTAGGGTGCTCTTTCCAAGAGCCGGTGCAGACTCGATGGGCCGAATAGCCTTCTTCTGCACTGTAAATTCTATGATCTATTGAAAGACTTGACGGAGTTGTTGGATACCGTTTTTCGGGTCTCAGGATAAAGCCTGACGGAATTCACTCCCCACAGCCTTCAACTGCCTTTGAACTTCATCGATGCCTTGACGCTTTGTTTGTGTTGCTGCCGAAAAGTCCTGAATCCTCCCCCTCTCCGGGGGCCAGGTGCCACCTCACCGTACCCATCTCCAGAATCTTCTTTCAGGTTGTGGAAGCGAATGATAACAGGCCTGGGATGAAAACTATCCCTCAGCCTCAGAGACAGGATATGATGCACACTTTCTAATTTTAAACTCCCAGGCTTCAATGATCCCATTGAATGGTTCAGGTTGGATGGGCCGAATGGCTGATTGCAGCTCATATTTCTTGTGACCTCCTGGACAGGAAGCAGTGAGCTGAGCTGGGATCTGTCAATCAGCCTGAATCAGCACCTTCAGGAGAATTGGGAGGATGAATATTAGATACAGCAGAGTGAGAATGGAGGGAGAGTGTGTGGGATGGAGATTTCCAGTTTTCGGGGAATAAGAGAGAGGAACCAAATGTTCCATTTATTGCGAATTATTGTTCTGAGTTTCTATCCTGTACTGACAGTGATGAATTTTGTAATTTTTTTTACAGAATATTCAATGAGGAGGAATTACAGACAGAAATCTCAACAGTCAAGTCTCAATTTGACAGTCACTCGATTCCTTAGAACCAGATTATCATTGGCCTTTGAGTTGATAAGATGAAACATTTACCCAAATTGTCGGCTTCTTAAGATTTGAAACATCAGTGTGACTGGAAAAGCTCCGAGACCCACACAACACACACCTGAGTGAGAGAGTTCCAGTGAACTGACTGTGGAAAGAGCTTTGACCAGTTACACAGCCTGAAAAACAACATTCAGAGTGGGGAGGGACCTTACCCGTGTTGTGTCTGTGGACGAGGCTTCAACTGATTTGGAGACCCAAAAAAATGGAGAAACCGTGGAAATGTGGGGACTGTGGGAAGGGATTCAGTTTCCCATCTCAGCTGGAGACTCATCGACGCAGTCACACTGGGGAGAGACCATTTACCTGCTCCAAGTGTGGGAAGGGATTCACTCAGTTCTCCAGCCTGCAGACACACCAGCGAGCTCACGCTGGGGAGACGCTATTCACCTGCTCAAAATGTGGCAAAGGATTGACTCAGTTTTCCAGCCTGCAGACACATCAGCGAGTTCACACTGGGGAAAGACCATTCACCTGCACTCAGTGTGGGAAGGGATTCAATGATTCATCCAACCTGCAGAGACATCAGCGAGTTCACACTGGAGAGAGGCCATTCACCTGCCCTCGGTGTGGAAAAAGATTCACTGATTCATCCACCCTGCGGACACACCAGCGAGTTCACACTGGGGAGAGGCCATCCACGTGCTCTCAGTGTGGGAAGGGATTTACTCAGTTATCTCACCTGCGAAGACACCAGCGAGTTCACACTGGGGAGAGGCCATTCACCTGCTCTCAGTGTGGGAAAGGATTTACTCGAGCATTCAACCTGCAGTCACACCAGCGAGTTCACACTGGGGAAAGGCCATTCACCCCTCAATGTGAGACGGGATTGCATGTTGCACCACACCTGCTGTGACACCAACAATTTCACAATCTATTACAGGGGTTGGATTCTGCTGTTATTGTTTCTGCTCTACAGCCAGGACTGCATTTTGTTCATTCTGACAGGTGGTCAGTGGAGATGGTCGAAGGGTTTCTTTCTGCTGGACTGGCCGGTCTCACCACTTTGCCTCCAGTGGGCTGATTCTCTTTGAGCCTTGTTGCTAATACCTGGCTTCAAATTGCATAAGGATCACAGGGTGAAAGGGTGTTTGGAAGTGTGAAGATATTTAGTTCCCATTTCTGTTTGGAACCCCCAAAGCATGCCACGTTGCCATGGAGATGGGCCCTGGTGGTTACCTGGTTCTTTTCTTTAATTTATCTGGGTGTTCCTCACAGAAGAAAACTATCAGGGTATGAGGGGCAAGTTGTCTGAGGTGGACTGGGAAATTGATTGGTACAGGGAACACCTAATATTCAATGAATTATTACATATTTATAAGGGGGTCGGTCAGCTCAGTTGGCTGGACGGCTGGTTGGTGATGCACAGCAAGGCCAACAGAGAGGATTCAACTCCCGTACTGGCTGAGTTTATTCATGAAGGCCCGGCCTTCTCAACCAGGCCCCTCGCCTGAGGTGTACTGACCCTCGGGTTAAATCACCTCCAGTCAGCTCTCTCTCTGTCAAAGGGGAGAGCAGCCTATGGTCCTCTGGGATTTTTGCAATTTGTATTTTGCACATATACAACAAATATAGATTCCTTTAAGGAACAACAATCCAACATAAAAAATGATGCAATCTTGGCGAACAAGAAAAGTTAAAGATTCCATGAGATCCATTAGAATTCAGCAAAGGAGGATCAAGAAACTGATGAGAGCAAACTGGTGAGAAACATAAAAACCGACTGGAAAAGCTTCTACATGAATGTGAAAAGGAAAAGATTAGCAAAGACCAATGTGGGTCCATTCCAGGCAGAGACAGGAGAGTTTATAATGGGGAGTAAGGAAATGCAGAGAAACTAAACAATGTGTGTCTGTCTTCACAGAGGAAGATACAGA
This sequence comes from Scyliorhinus canicula, assembly GCF_902713615.1. NCBI lineage: Eukaryota > Metazoa > Chordata > Chondrichthyes > Carcharhiniformes > Scyliorhinidae > Scyliorhinus > Scyliorhinus canicula. The sequence goes on along the minus strand of NW_024055654.1, from coordinate 243,011 downwards.
AACTGTCCCCAAAACACCAGAGAACCAAGGGACTGGCAGAGATTAGTATTGGTGAAAATGTCGTACTGGAGACATTAATGGGGTTGAAAGTGAATAAATCCCCAAAAACTGATGATCTGCATCCCAGAGTGTTGAACGATGTGGCTGTGGAGATCTCTATTCCCCATTATAGACCATACGATGCAGAAGGAGACCATTCGGCCTATCGAGTCTGCACCGACCCACTTAAGCCCTCACTTCCACCCAAACCCAATAATCCCTCCTAACCTTTTTGGACACTAAGGGCAATTTAACGTGGCTAATCCACCTAACTTGCATGTCTTTGACCTGTGGGAGGAAACAGGAGGAAACCCACACAGACACGGGAAGAACGTGCAGACTCAGCACAGACAGTGACCCAGCAGGGGATCGAACCTGGGACTCTGATGCTGTGCTGGTACTGTGCTAACCATTGTGTTACTGTGCTGCCCGATAAATTCTCCTGACTATCTGTGTCGGACAATCCTTTGTCTTAGCAAAACGTTTCCTTTTTACATACCTGTAGGAACTTTTACAGTTCATTTTTATGTATTTTGCTGGTTCACATTCATATTCTGTTCTCCCTCGCTTTCAGTCTTTTGGTCCTTTGCTGTATTCTAAAATCCTCCCAATCCTCAGGTTTATTCCTATTTCTGATAACTTTATCAGCCTTTTCTTTCAATCTTCTACAAAACTTCACTTCCTCTGGTAGTCACGGTTCTCTGATCTTTTGGGGTTCTTGTGCCGTGAAGGAATGTAAACTGTGTAATAATTATTGAAAGTCTATCTATTGCCTGTGGACTGTCACACCTTTTAATGTATTAACCCCAATCCACCTCAGCCAATTTGTCCCTTCTACCTTCATAATTTCCTTCAAACTTAATACCCTGGCTTCGATTGGAATACCTCAGATTCAATATTCTGGTCACTCATCCCTAAAGGTTGTTTTCAGCGCGATTATCAATTAGCCCTTTATCATTGCATAATATTAGATCTGCAAAAGCCTGTTCTCTAGTCGGTTCCTCAACTTACTGCTGTAGATAAATGTCCCTAACACACTCCAGAAACTTGTCCTCCACAGCATCAGTGCCCATTAGGTTAACCCAGTCTATATGCAGATTGAAGTCACCCATTACTGTTTTACCCATGCTACATACTTCTCTAATCTCCGATTAATACCATGTCCCACACTACCCCTACTGTTTTGATCTTGAACACCGATGGGTCAGAGTACAGTAGGGAGACAGAACCTAGTGGAGTGGTGCAATGACATCAATCTCTCCCTCAACATCAGCAAAACTGACGAGCTGGTCATTGACTTCAGGAAGTGTCGTACACACCCCTGTCTGCATCAATGGTGTCGAGGTGGAGATGGTTGACAGCTTCAAATTTCTAGGTGTGCACATCACCAACAATCTGTCCTGGTGCACACACATCAACGCTACGATCAAGAAAGCACAACAGTGCCTATACTTCCTCAGCAAACCTTTGGTCCCGTCATCAAAGTCATTGATATAAATTGTAAAACGTTGAGTCTCCAGCACTGATCCCTGTGACACATCACTCATTACATCTTGCCAGCCAGAAAATGGCCTATTTGTGCCTCCTCTCGGTTTTCTGGCAGCTGGCTAATCTTTCACTGTGAAAGACAATTCTGGGATTCAAGGCTGCCAGACTGTGAAAACAATGGAAGTAAATCCTTGGGAATGAATCATCACTTTGAACAGGTTCTGAGACAATTAAGTTTTGACTTCCAGGACAGTGTGAACTGTAATCGTGGCGTGTGATTTTAGATTGTGTATTGGGCAAAGTTCTATTTTATAGTTTACTGTGTAGGTTTCCGAGTTAAAGTAGCTTCTAGTTTGTTTGTTGCATTAAACATCATGAAACTTGAAGTCTCTTTGTGCTCACTTAGAATTTGATTTTTTTTCTAAGAAGTTGCTGACCTTTATGGAGATCCTAATCCACAGGTTTTGTCTTCCCATTTGAGCCTCGGGCACCTTTCTGTCTCTGTTTCCCGTGTCACTGACAGCCAGGTGATGGAGCTGAGGGCTGAATTTAGCTGAGAATAACGGGGCCTGTGCCCCAGTTGGGAAACTGCCATGGGCGTCGCTAATAGAGACAGGAAGGTGCTGGAGGACTGACAGGGAACTGGACCTCCAGCCAATCAGGGTTCGGGGCTGGAAGGGTGACCAGGGCTGATGGTGATGTGACCCCCAGGGTTCAGTGCCCCTGTGTCCAAAGCGGGGAGTCACGGGAACAGGGTACAGAGGAGCTGAAGGGAAACCATTTGGGACCCAGAACATTGTGAACATCCTGTTACTCTGGTTGTCTTTCATCCTCAAGTAATTTTCTGTTAGTTTTTTTGAAACATGTTCTGTTTCGTCAATGAACTTTTAAAGGAAAATATTTTAAAATAAAATAATCTTTTATTCTCACAAGTAGGCTTACATTAACACTGCAATGAAGTTATTGTGAAAAGCCCCTAGTCGCCATATTCCAGCGCCTGTTTGAGTACAGAGTGAAAATTCAGGATGTCCAATTTACCTAACCTGCACGTCTTTCAGGACTTGTGGGAGGAAACTGGAGAAACCGGAAGAAAGCCGCGCAGACATGGGAGAATGTACAGACAGTAACCCAAGCCAGGAACTGAACCTGGGTCCCTGGCGCTGTGAAGCAACTGTGCTAACCACTGTGCTACCGTGTCCACAGCATTTTCTAATTGAAGATGTTAATCAGAGGAAGCGTTCAGACACTGAATTGTAGCGTTTATATAAAAGACCAATATAGGAGTGGAGGAAAAATTTATAATTTTATTGTCCACCGGTTCCTTTGGAAGTTCTTGAATTGAGGGATAAGATCACAGACGATGCTTTTAAAATGGACACTGTTATTACAAAAAGCAGCGATATATCTGGAATATTAAACACCAGTCAGTTCACATTAGAAGGAAGAAAGTAAATATTGTCAGACTGTCAATCCTGGATGTGATTAACAGCAGAATCCTAACACCGCAGTCACTTTATTTACCTGCTGGTGTGTCACCAGCTGTTGTGACTGAGTGAATCCCTTCCCACACACTGGGCAGGTGAACGGCCTCTCCCCAGTGTGAATTCTCTGGTGTGTCAACAGGTTACACGAGTGACTGAATCCATTCCGACAGACTGAGCATATGAATGCCTTCTCGCTAGTGACTTTGCTGATGTCTCTGCATGCTGTTTAACTGAGTGAATCTCTTCCCACGCACGGAGCAGTTTATCGGTCACTCCCCAGTGTGAACTCACTGATACATCAGCAGAGTAGTTGACTGAGTGAATCCCTTCCCACACACGGAGCAGGTTAACGGTCTCTCCCCAGTGTGAATTCGCTGGTGTGTAGTGAGGTTAGATGAACACCTGAACCTCTTTTCACAGGAAATTCAGCTGAAAGATCTCCTCGGTGAGAGCTCACTGGTGTAACTGGAGGAGAATGACTGTGAAATATGGAACACATGAACGGCCTTTTACTGATGTGACTGTCGATGGTTTTCCAGCTGGTGTCTCGGTGCTTTTCCAGTCACACTGATGTTTCAAATCTTTTCCCACAGACAGAACAGACAAAAATTTCTCCTTCCACATTGCAAGGTCGATGATATCTAAGACCTGATGAGAAGCATGATTCTTAAAGATCTTAAAATCCCCCCTTTCTGATACCCTGTAAAAGGAGTTTACAGAAGTTCCCACTGTCAGTAAAGGGCAGAAATTCTCGTTTCTGTTGGGTATTTTTTTCCCTCTCTTGATTCCCCAAAGGTTTAACTCTGTCTCCCAAACTCTCCTTCAATCATTTTCTCCGCTGGTCACTGGGTTGTTGAAGTTCCACCCAGTCTGTTCCCTCACCAAGATGGTCACACACTTGCCCTGCTCGCTGAACAGTGCCAGCTTTATAAGGTCATATGAAACGGCAACAGCATGGGCCATTCAGCCCCTCATGGCTGATCTGATTCTGCCCTTCATTCCACTTCTCTCCCCGTCCCCATAACCTATGACTGCCCAGTGGATCAAATCTCAGAGCTACTAACTCAGCCGGTGACCCAGTCTTCCCTCCTCTCTGGGGAAGTGAATTCTGTTTTAAAATGCTGCTCAGACCAGTGTGTTCCTGAAGCCCCGCCCACTCCCTCTTTCCTCACAAAGCCCCGCCCACTCCCTCTTTCCTCACAAAGGTGTGGCCACTCCCTCTTTCCTCACAAAGGTGTGGCCACTCCCTCTTTCCTCACAAAGGTGTGGCCACTCCCTCTTTCCTCACAAAGGTGTGGCCACTCCCTCTTTCCTCACAAAGGTTTGGCCACTCATGCAAACTACTTCCTGCCAAGATGGCCGCTGGTTGGCTGGGTAACCTGGGCCTGTCACTGGGGAGGAAGCCCTGCCTCATGATCAGTCCTGACTCCCATCACAGGATGGTGGCCGGTGAACCCCGTTGCCCCGGGCCTGTCATCGTCGGCAGGCAGGGTAAACATGGGGCTTGAGGACTCCATGGAGGCAGCCACTCTCTCCATGACACGGTCTCTGGAAACTCCGACAGCCTCCAATTCTTCAAACATATGAAATAGGAGCAGGAATGGGCCACTCGGCCCCTCGGGTCTGCTCCGCCATTCAATAAGATAATGACTGATCTAATTGTAACCTCAACCCCACATTCCTGCCCACACCTGGATAACCTTTCATCTCCATGTTGATCAAGAACATATCTAACTCTATCTTAAAGATATTCAAAGATTCTGCTTTAATGTCTTTTGAAGACGAGGGTTCCAGAGACTCTCAACCCACGGAGAGAAATAAAATCTCCTCAGCTCCGTCTTTAATGAGAGACTCCTTTGTTTTAAATAGTGACAGCGAGTTCTAGATTCTCCGACAAGAAACATCCTCTCCACACCCACCTTGTAAAACCCCTCAGGATCTGAAAGGATCGCCCAATTCACCATTTACTCTTCTAAACACCAGTAGATATAAACCTAACTTCTCCAACCTTTCCTCAGAAGGCAACCAGAAGGGACAATTTAGCGTGGCCAATCCACCTAACCTGCACATCTTTGGGTTGTGGGGGTGAGACCCACGCAGACACGGGGAGAATGTGCAAACTCCACACGAACAGTGACCCAGGGCTGGGATTCAAACCCAGCTCCTCAGTGCCATAGTCCCAGTGCAAGCCATTGCGCTACATGCCACCTGATCAAACGTTTAATAACCTGTGAAACAGCTTGGGACATTTTATGATGTTAAAGTTTCAGACTATAAACTTAAAGCTGCTGTTTCACTTTCAGTCAGGAACAGGTCCTAGTTTTACACCAATCTCGGATCTGACAGCACGTTTCCATCATTCTCCAATGTCCTTCCTGACTCTGAACACAGTGGTAAAGGAGCTTCTGTTCTGTGTCTAGGAGCTCTGAACCCTAGAGAGAGCGGCTGGGACACATTTCTTACATACCTCAGGATTAACCCACACATTTAGTCCTCAATCTGGTTACAGCAGCAATAACACAAGAATCCAATCACTGCAGTCACCTGTGAACCCGTTGATGTGTCAGCAGGTTAGATGACTGAGTGAATCCCTTCCCACACACTGGGCAGGTGAACGGTCTCTCCCCAGTGTGAGAGCGTTGGTGTTTCAGCAGGTGGGATGAACAAGTGAATCCCTTCCCACACACAGAGCACGAGAACGGCCTCTCTCCACTGTGAACTCGCTGGTGTGTCAACAATGCGGCTGATCGAGTGAATTCCTTCCCACACAGGGAGCAAGTGAATGGCCTCTTTCCACTGTGAGTGCGTCGATGTCTCAGCAGATTGTCGCTGCTTTTAAAGCTCTCCTCACAATCAGGACATTTATAAGTTCTCATATCGGAGTGAATACGCTGGTGTCTCAGCAGGTTGGATGAATTAATGAAGCCCTTCCCACACATGGAGCAGGTGAACGGCCTCTCCCCAGTGTGAATTTGCTGGTGTACGGTCAGTTCAGATGATTTCCTGAACCCAGTCCCGCAGTGAGAGCACTTGAATGGTCTCTCGTCAGTGTGAACACGTTGATGGGACATCAGGTCCCCAGAACTTTTATAGCACTTCCCGCAGCCTGGGCATTTAAAAGGTCTCAGGTCAGTGTGAACTCGCTGGTGTTGCAGCAGGTTGGATGACTCTCTGAATCCCTTCCCACACATGGAACAGGTGAACGGCCTTATCCCAGTGTGACTGCGTCGATGAATTTCCAGCTGGGATGGCCAATTGAATCCCCTCCCACAGTCCGCACATTTCCATCGTTTCTCCATGGTGCCAGAGTCCTTGTGTCTCTCCAGGTTGAAAGATCAGTTAAATCCTCGTCCACACAAAATACATGTTTCTCCCGCTGTGAATATTTTTCAGGCTGTGCAACTGATTAAAACTCTTTCTACAGTCCACCTACTGGCACACTCTCACTCGGGTGTGTGTGTCTCGGGGCTTTTCCAGTCTCCTTCCATATAAAAATCCTGATGCATCAAATAGCTCTGTCAGATCTTGAATCCTCTTCTAATATCCTGTAAAAGGAGTTGACAAATGTCATTATTCTAAATCCTGGATAGAAATTCAAAACAGTAATTCCAGTTTCAGTGGAACATTTTTGTTCCCCATCCCTCTTCCTGATGCAGAATGCAGTTAAGTTTATTTCCTCCACTCCCAGTTTTCCCTCTCCCACTTCTCTAACTGGGTTTACTTCTCCAGCTTCTGTTTGCAGACTGAGAATAAAATCAATGAGTCCATCATTTTCTCTCCAGGTTACTGGGGTCTGAAGCCCACCTACCCAATATCCCTTCACTAAAATGGCCACACATGTACCCTGCTGGCTGGACAAGACTCCCCAAGCTCAGGGCAGTACGGTGACACAGTGGTTAGCACTGCTGCTCCAAGGCGCCGAAGACCCGGGTCACTGTCCATGTGGAGTTTGAACATTCTCTCTGTGTCTGCGTGCGTCTCACCCTACAACCGATGGCGGCCGGTTTCCAGGATAAATTTCCTGCCGAGCCACCTCAGAAATCACCGAGTCGGAGCGGAAACAAGTTATTCACGGTACCAAGGAATTGCCTATGGGTGCTCCGGTTTCCTCCCAAAAGACGTGCTGTTAGGTGAATTGGACATTCTGAATTCTCTTTCTATGTACCCGAACAGGCACCGGAATGTGGTGACTAGGGGCTTTTCACAGTAACTTCATTGCAATGCAAATGTAAGACTACTTGTGACAATAAAGATTATTAAAACAAAACCAGAATCAGTCCAACCACAGACATTAAGCTACAGCGTGCAGATGTCTGACGTGTCTGCCCACCCAGCTCCCTTCATTTAATAACCCTCAATACCCTCATCTCACAAACTTCAATCAATCTCAGTTTTTAAACTTTCTACTGACAGAATCTGAATAGAATTCCAGGTTTCACGATATTTTCTATGATGTGATTTCTGACATTGCTCCTGAACAGCCCAGTCTCAGTTAAACAAATAAATCTCACTGATTTGGACATTTAAATAATGACAATTATTTTACTCTGAACAGGTTAGAACAGTACAGCACAGAACAGGCCCTTCGGCCCTCGATGTTGTGCCGAGCAATGATCACCCTACTTAAACCCACGTAACCCGTATACCCGTAACCCAACAATCCCCCCATTAACCTTACACTACGGGCAATTTAGCATGGCCAATCCACCTAACCCGCACATCTTTGGACTGTGGGAGGAAACCGGAGCACCCGGAGGAAACCCACGCACACACGGGGAGGACGTGCAGACTCCACACAGACAGTGACCCAGCCGGGAATCGAACCTGGGACCCTGGAGCTGTGAAGCATTGATGCTAACCACCATGCTACCGTAACAAAATTTCAAAAACATAATAATAATTTGAGTAAAACCCTGCGGAAGCTGGAAATGTGAAGTGAAAACAGAAAGTTGTGGAAATCCTCAGCAGGTTTGTCAGCTTCTGTGAAGAGAGAGAAAGAGAGTTAACATTTCCAATGCAATCTGATTCTTCTTCAGAAGTGAGTGTTTGCAGCATTGTGGTTTCATTTGACAGACAGAATGAATGTGAACTTTGTGGTTCTTACAGATATCTGGCTGTAACTCTGATTTCAGACCTTCCTCTGAACACTTTGCAACCTCAGCTCCAGCTCATTGTCCTTCACTAAAGACCCGGATAGAAAGTCCCGCCACAAGATGGCGCCGGTTGCCTGGGTGACCCGGGTGTTGTCACCGGGAAGGAAGTCCCGCCCACTCTCTCCCTAACCAAGATGTCCGCCGCAGCGCTCTTCCTTTCCCAAGATGGCGGCCGGTAAAGCCAGACCCGGACTGCACTCTTCCTATTGGACAGCAGCCAACGTCAATCACTCCCCAGCCATTGTGAGTTCGAGCATGCGCCGTACGAGTATGAAGCTGGACTCAGGCGGGTGAGTGGAGGCCCCAAACCCCCAATAAGACCCATTGGTTTTATTATCAGTCTGCAGACAGGAGCTGGAGAACTGAACCCAGGTAGAGGAGAGGGAGGGAGAAAACTGGCAGTGGAGGAAAGAAATGGTGCAGATGGTGAGATGGGTTTGGATTTCAGCCCAGGGAGGAGGGAGAGTGTGTGGGACGGGGATTTACAGCTTTGGGGGAACGAGAGGAAAAATGTTCCAGAGAAACTAGAATTGCCTGTTCAGACTTTATATCCTGGACTGATAGTGATGGCTTTTGTAAATTCCTTTTACAGGATATTGGAAGCGGAAGATTGGCTGACAAAAAACTCAAACCAAACATCAAGATCTGACAGAGTCACTCAATTGTTTAGAACCTGAATATCACAGTCTTTGAATGTGGAAGGAGTAATTTTTGTCTGTTCAGTTTGTGGGAAAAGATTTTAAATATCAGTGTGATTGGAAAAGCACTGAGACGCACACACAGTGAGTGTTTCAGTGAACTGACTGTGGAAAGAGATTCCACCATTCACAGTGGGGAGAAACTGTACATGTGTTCTGTGTGTAGACGAGAGTTCAACTTGTCATTCAACCTGGAGAGACACAAGGACACCGGCACCATGGAGAAACCGTGGAAATGTGGGGACTGTTGGAAGGGATTCAGTTACCCTTCTGAACTGGAAATGCATCGACACTATCACACTGGGGAGAGGCCATTCACCTGCTCCACCTGTGGGAAGGGATTCACCCAGTCATCCAGCCTACTAGCACACCAGTATGTTCACACAGAACAGACACCTTTCAAATGTTCTGACTGTGAGAAGAAATTTAAAAGCAAAAAGTATCTGTTGAGACACCAACGCATTCACAGTGAGGAGAAGCCATTCATCTGCTCCTTGTGTGGAAAGGGATTCACTGCTACATCAAACCTGCAGAAACACCGAGTTCACACTGATAAAAGACCTTTTAAATGTCCAGACTGTGGGAAGTGCTTTAAAACTTCCGGGGAAGTGACCTGTCATCAACGTGTTCACACTGACGAGAGACCATTCAGGTGCTCTCACTGCAGGACTGGCTTCAGGCGATCATCTGAACTTACTGTACATCAGCGAATTCACACTGGGGAGAGACCGTTTACCTGCTCTGTGTGTGGGAAGGGATTCATTCAGTCATATCACCTACTGAAACACCAACAAATTCACTCTGATCTAAAACCGTTTAAATGTTTTGTCTGTGAGCAGAGCTTTAAAAGCAGCAACGGTCTAGTAATGCATCAGCGGATTCACACTGGGGAGAGACCATTCACCTGCTCTGTGTGTGGGAAGGGATTCACTCAGTCATACAACCTGCTGAAACACCAACAAATTCATTCTGATATGAAACCTCTTCAATGTTTTGCCTGTGAGCACAGCTTTAGAAGCAGCAGTAGTCTAATGAAACACCAGCAAGTTCACACTGGAGAGAGATTGTTCATCTGCCCTGAGTGTGGGAATGGATTCACTGACTTACAGCTTATGCTGAAACACCAGCGACTTGATAAGTGTCTGCAGGGATTGGATTCGGCTGTTTTTGCTGCTGTCAATCAGATCCAGGACTGAATGTGTGGGTTAATACTGAGGTGTGTAAGAAACGTGCCACAGTCGCTCTCTTCCATGGTTCAGAGCTCCTAGATATAGACAGAAGGCTCCTTTACAACTGTATTTAGAGGCGACAAGATTAATGATGAATGCTGGAAATTTAAGATTTTAGTCCGGGAGTCAGAGTTTACCCAAAAAGGGGGGTCCATGTCATTGATAATTTTGAAGAGTTTATGAAAAAACAACAGGTTAGATATGGTACACCAGCTAAATTGGCAGAAAATACATGTGACCCATAACAGTTGTAAGGCTCCTTCCTGTTTATTCCCTTATTTTCACTATCTCTTATTTTGTCGTTATTATTTTTGATCCATGGATGATTAATGGACATGTATTTTTAAATCATGCAGGATTAATGGACACATATCTTTACACCAAGCAGGATTAATGGACATGTATCTTTACGTCAAGCAGGATTAATGGACATGTATCTTTAAATCAAGCAGGATTAATGGACATGTATCTTTACGTCAAGCAGGATTAATGGACATGTATCTTTAAATCAAGCAGGATTAATGGACATGTATCTTTACATCAAGCAGGATTAATGGACATGTATCTTTACGTCAAGCAGGATTTTTTTCTAAAAATAATTTTTATTCAAGTTTTTCAATAACAAATTTTCTCCCCACAATTTAAAACAAACAAGGCGTGTTTCCACACCAACACAAGAAAATAACTCACCCCCGCAAAATAAATAATAACAAAAAACCAACAGCAATACAAGACCGAAGAAAATAACAACATAGCAAACCCACCGCCGTAAAAAAAAAAAAAACCCCTAACCATCCCCAAACCCCCCCCCCAAAGTTGCTGCTGAGACTGACCACTCTCGACCCCTTCACCAGGAAGTCGAGAAAGGGTTGCCACCGCCGAAAGAACCCCTGTACCGACCCCCTCGGGGCAAACTTCATCCTCTCCAACTTGATGAACCCAGCCATGTCGTTGACCCAGGCCTCCGAACTCAGGGGCCGCGTATCCCTTCACTGAAACAGAATCCTGCGCCGGGCTACTAGAGACGCAAAGGCCAGAATGCCGGACTCTCTCGCCTCCTGCACTCCCGGCTCCGAAGCTACCCCAAAGATTACGTCAAGCAGGATTAATGGACATGTATCTTTAAATCAAGCAGGATTAATGGACAAGTGTCTTTAAGTTAAGCGGTAGAATTCAGAAGTTACTGGAGAGAATACTAGTTCCTGCTGGTTTGAATGCTGATCTCTGGGGCTGGAAGTGACAGTCTACTCGGAATGGATTACTGATCCCGGATCAGGAGGATGGTGATATCCGGAGCTGGAGGTGACGATCTCCTCGGAATGGATTACTGATCCCGGATCAGGAGGATGGTGATATCCGGAGCTGGAAGTGACAGTCTCCTCGGAATGGATTACTGCTCCCGGATCAGGAGGATGGTGATATCCGGAGCTGGAGGTGACGATCTCCTCGGAATGGATTACTGATCCCGGATCAGGAGGATGGTGATATCCGGAGCTGGAAGTGACAGTCTCCTCGGAATGGATTACTGATCCCGGATCAGGAGGATGGTGATATCCGGAGCTGGAAGTGACCGTCTCCTCGGAATGGATTACTGATCCCGGATCAGGAGGAAGGTGATATCCGGGGCTGGAAGTGACCGTCTCCTCGGAATGGATTACTGATCCCGGATCAGGAGGATGGTGATATCCGGAGCTGGAGGTGAGAATCTCCTCGGAATAATTTACTGATCCCGGATCAGGAGGATGGTGATATCCAGGGCTGGAGGTGACAGTGTCCTTGGAATAATTTACTGATCCGGATTAGGAGGATGGTGATATCCAGGGCTGGAGGTGACAGTGTCCTCGGGATAATTTACTGATAAAAATTAGAGTACCTAATTTTTTTTTTTCCAATTAAGGGGCTATTTCGCCTGACCAATCTACCTATCCTGCACGTCTTTGAGTTGTGGGGGTCAAACCCACACAGACATGGGGAGAATGTGCAAACTCCCCATGGACAGTGACCCAGAACCAGGATTTATTTATCTATTTATTAGAAAGGAACAGATATTCAAGGTAATCCTTCCTATTGCCATCAGAAACCATGAAGTTATGGAATGAAGAACCTCTTTTATATGAGGAGCGGTTGAGGTCTCTGGGTCTGTGCTCGATGGAGTTCAGAAGGATGATGGGGGATAGAATTCTAATAGTGCAGAAGGAGGCCATTCAGCCCATTGAGTCTTTATGGACCCTCTGAAAGAGCACCCTATCTCGGCCCATGCCTCCATCCCATCCCCCGAACCCTACTTCACCTAACTTAATTGAAGCCTACATGTGACAATAAGCGATTATTATTATTATTATTATTAAGGGCCAATTTAGCAGGGCCAATCTACCTAACCTACACATCTTTGGACTATGGGAGGACACAGGAGCACCCGGAGGAAACCCACGCAGACACTGGGACAAAGTGCAAACGTCACAGACAGCCACCCAAAACTGGAATTGAACCTGTGGCGCTTTGAGGCAGCAGTGCTAACCCCTCTGCCACCATGCCATTCTCATTGAAACTTACAGAATAATGAGAGGCCTGGATAGAGTGGACATGGAGAGGATGTTGCCACCAGTAGGAGAAACTAGAACCCGAGGGCACAGCCTCTGACGGAAGGGACGAACCTATCAAACTGAGATTAGGGGAATTTCTTCAGCCAGAGGGTGGTGAATATTCTCACTCTCTCTTTCTCACTCTCTCTCTTTCTCACTCTCTCTCTTTCTCACTCTCTCTCTTTCTCACTCTCTCTCTCTCTCTTTCTCACCCTCTCAGGGTAGCACAATAGTTAGCACTGTTGTTTCACAGCGCTAGGGACCCGGGATTGATTCCCGGCTTGGGTCACTGACTGTGTGGAGTCTACTCGTTCTCCCTGTGTCTGCGTGGGTTTCTTCCGGTTGCTTCGATTTCCTTCCACAAGTCCCTAAAGACATGTTTGTTAGGTGAAGTGGACATTAATTCTCCCTCAGTGGACCCGAACAGGCGCCGGAGTGTGGCGACTAGGGGATTTTCACAGTAACTTTACTGCAATGTTAATGTAAGCCTACTTGTACCACTAATAAATATTATTATGTGGTACTCTTTGCCACAGAAGACTGTGGAGGCTAAATGACTGGGTGTCTTTAAGACAGATATAGACAGGTTCTTGTTCATAAGGGGGTTGGGGGTTATGGGGAGGAGGCAGGAGAATGGGGATGAGAAAAATGTAAGCCATGACTGAATGGCAGAGCAGACTTGATGGGCTGAATGGCCTAATTCTGCTCCTATATCTTGTGGTCATTTTGTGGCTCATTGCTTGCTCGGATCTATGTTTAGCACTGGGTAGCACTGTAGCTTCACAGCGCCAGGGTCCCAGATTTTCTCAGTGACCCTCAGTCACCATCATTGAGACTAACTTTAAATTCCAGATTTTATTAATTGAATGGATTGGAGCCGATGTCCCCAGAACATTTTCCTGTCTCTCTGGGTGACTAATGCAGTGACATTGTCACTGGGTCAGTGTCTCCCCCCCTGATCTCTATGAGGTTGTTTGTGGAGAGAAGCCAGAAGTGACGGATAGTCACTGACCTCTCACCTGGTACCTCACAATGTCCAGGGAATGATTGACAGCATCTCTGGGCCAATAGGGAAGGGGGAGGCGGGTCTGGAGGACCGAGCGGGAGTGACTGGTCCTCCAAACAATCCGAGTAAACGAGGGCCGGGCTGGGCTCGTTCGTGTGAGGCATGCGCAGTGATCAGAGGCATGCGCAGTGTGATTAATGGCGGCGCAGAGACGGTGCTTTCTCGGTTCGATAATCCGCAGAGGTGGGTATGGCGGAACCGAGGGGAGGTATGGATCAGGCGGGGGGTAGGAGAAGCTTTGTAAACATGTTATATGAACCACAAACCCATGAAAAACAACTTACTGATATCCGGGATGGTCCCCCGCCCTTTGCACAGAGCAGGCCGCAGCTTTCCTCAATTACACACCCGGGTTAATGTCCGCCATCTTTGTCGGGGGCGGGGGGGGGGGCACTGGTCGCAGGGCGGCGCATCCGCAATGCAGAATCGCCATCTTTGTTAGGGGCACTATTTTTGAAATTTACCCAGTAACAGAGAACAAATTGACCATTAAACTGCTTCACTCTTTCACCTCCAATTTCTTATCGATGACGCCGAACAACGATTTCAGGCCAATGACAATCATTTGTATTCATATTGTGTCTTTAACAGAATAAATCTGTCTATAAAATCAAAAGGAAAGGATGATGGTTTCTCTAGCAGATAAACTAAAGACTAAAGTGGAGCCGGGCTCTGTAACTGAGGGGGAAATAGGTGGTCTTGGAAATGATGTGGATATGTGGTCAAAAGCTGTCCTTTAGCCTCAGACAGTTAACAAGTAGAGGGATGGAGTTAGTGGTTAGAGAGTGAAGTTTGTGGTGGTGACTGGAGAGAATGGCTTCAGCCTTCCCAATGTTTAAAGGCTGGAAATTTCTGCTCCTGCAGCACTTGATGTCAGACAAGCCAGGACAGTGTGTGTGAGTTGGAGATGAACTAGGTGGTGATGATCTTCACTTGCACCTACTTCCCGAGTCCATCCAGACAGTGGAGGTTGATGGGTTAAAAAATTCTCTCAGAGTTCTGGTCAAGCTGTAGTTGTAGAAAATTTGTCTCTTTTACCCTCTGTTTCTTGCACCCCTCTCTCTCTCTGTCTCCCTCTCATCACCTCCCATCGATGCTAGATTATTTGTAATCCCAGATTGGGTGGTAGGATCCATTCCGTGAACAACATTAGTGAACCTGCCTGATTTTTATGACAATCCAGCAATTTTCACAGTTACTTTCCTCATGCCGACCTCAAAAATTACCAGATTCATTCAGCAGAATTTTACAGCTTGCCTTTGTGTTTCTGTTGGCTCTCACTTCCTTTTTTCATTTTTGAAATCTATATCACAGGATATTAGAAAGGGGAGGATTTGCAGTCAGGAAACTGAAACTAAAGATCACATCAGGATCTCATGGATGCGCCCAACCAATCTATTGTAACCTGAATATCATCGGATTTTGAAGATGGAAGAAAAAAGCAGCATTCACAGTGAGGAGAAACCGTACACGTGTTCTGTGTGTGGACGAGGGTTCAATCGATCATCTGGCCTGTCAAAACACAAATGTAGTCATGATGGGGAGAAGCCGTGGAAATGTGGGGACTGTGGGAAAGGATTCAGTTACCCATCAGAGTTGGAAATTCATCAGCGTGGTCACACCGGGGAGAGGCCATTCACCTGCTCGGACTGTGGGAGGGGATTTACTAAGTCATCCATCCTGCTGACACACCAGCGCACACACAGTGGGGAGAAGCCATTCACCTGCTCTGACTGTGGGAAGAGATTCACTCAGTCATCCACTCTGCTGAAACATCAGCGAATACACACTGGGGAGAAACCATTCACCTGTTCTGTGTGTGGCATGGGATTCACTCAGTCATCCACCTTGCTGACACACCAGCGAATACACACCAGGGAGAAGCCATTTACCTGCTCTGATTGTGGGAAGAGATTCGCTCACCAATCCACCCTGCTGATGCACCAGCAGGTTCACACTAAACAGAGACCATTCATCTGCTTCGAGTGTGGGAAGGGATTCATTAATTCATCGCACCTGATGATACACCAAAGAGTTCACACTGACGAGAGACCTTTTAAATGTCTGGACTGCGGGAAGTGTTTTAAAACCTCGCAGGAACTGGTCTCCTATCAACAGGTTCACACTGATGTGAAACCGTTCAGATGCTCTCACTGCGGGACTGGGTTCAAACGATCATCTCACCTCACTGTACACCAGCGCAATCACACAGGAGAGACACCGTACGCCTGCTCCAAGTGTGGGAAGAGGTTCACTCAGTCATCCGCTCTGCTAAGGCACCAGCGAATTCACACGGAGAGAGACCGTTCATCTGCTCTGATTGTGGGAAGAGATTCATTCAATCATCCAACCTACTGACACACCAACACGTTCACACTGGGGAGAGACAGTTTACCTATTCCTAGTGTGGGAAGGGATTTACTCGTCATCCGACCTGCTGAGACACCAGTGAGCTCACTGGTAACTACAGTGATTGAATTTCGTTGTTACTCACATTGAGAATGAGCCCTGTTCATTGAGGTCTGTTTCTGCAGATGTTAATACACTTCAGACCAGTCATAAAGACTAATATTCTGGACAAAAATAAATTATGCCATCTTTATGTTAAACATGCTGCGTCGGGTATTTTTAATATCTGAAGGGTTCTCCTTTTGAACGGCTCTAACCCTCCGATCTCCTCCATCCTCGCCAATAACAAGTGTGAGGAGCTGATGGAGCTTCTTTCTCACTGAGATTGAGACAATCTGATCAGCTGCCTCTGCTGCTTCCTCCCTCTCACACACCCACTGGACCAAACTGTCTCTGAAGCTCCCCCTTGTCCAAGATCTGAACTCACATCTTTCTCCAGTTTCTCTCCTGTCCCCCATCAAACCCTCTCATTGCTCATCCTGTCCATGAGACCTGCCCAAACCCTCTCATTGCTCATCCCGTCCATGAGACCTGCCCAAACCCTCCCATTGCTCATCCTGTCCATGAGACCTGCCCAAACCCTCTCATTGCCCATCCTGTCCATGAGACCTGCCCAAACCCTCTCATTGCCCATCCTGTCCATGAGACCTGCCCAAACCCTCTCATTGCCCATCCTGTCCATGAGACCTGCCCAAACCCTCTCATTGCTCATCCTGTCCATGAGACCTGCCCAAACCCTCCCATTGCTCATCCTGTCCATGAGACCTGCCGCTATCAAACCCTCTCATTGCCCATCCTGTCCATGAGACCTGCCCAAACCCTCTCATTGCTCATCCTGTCCATGAGACCTGCCGCTATCAAACCCTCTCATTGCCCATCCTATCCATGAGACCTGCCGCTATCAAACCCTCTCATTGCTCATCCTGTCCATGAGACCTGCCTCTATCAAACCCTCTCATTGCCCATCCTGTCCATGAGACCTGCCGCTATCAAACCCTCTCATTGCCCATCCTGTCCATGAGACCTGCCGCTATCAAACCCTCTCATTGCCCATCCTGTCCATGAGACCTGCCCAAACCCTCTCATTGCCCATCCTGTCCATGAGACCTGCCCAAACCCTCTCATTGCCCATCCTGTCCATGAGACCTGCCGCTATCAAACCCTCTCATTGTCCATCCTGTCCATGAGACCTGCCCAAACCCTCTCATTGCCCATCCTGTCCATGAGACCTGCCCAAACCCTCTCATTGCCCATCCTGTCCATGAGACCTGCCGCTATCAAACCCTCTCATTGCTCATCCTGTCCATGAGACCTGCCCAAACCCTCTCATTGCTCATCCTGTCCATGAGACCTGCCCAAACCCTCTCATTGCCCATCCTGTCCATGAGACCTGCCCAAACCCTCTCATTGCTCATCCTGTCCATGAGACCTGCCCAAACTCTCTCATTGCCCATCCTGTCCATGAGACCTGCCCAAACCCTCTCATTGCCCATCCAGTCCATGCGACCTGCTGCTATCAAACCCTCTCATTGCCCATCCTGTCCATGAGACCTGCCTCTATCAAACCCTCTCATTGCTCATCCTGTCCATGAGACCTTCCGCTATTTCCCTTTGCCCTGATCACCTGACTCCCCACTTTATCCGATATTGTTAATGGTTCTGTCCCTCCCAGCGTTAAATTCACTCGCATCATCCAACCTAAAAACAAAACCCTTGACCCCATCATCCTGGCAACCTACCGCTCCATCTCCAGTCTCCCTTTCCTTTCCAAAGTCCGTGTACTCGGTGTTCCCCAAGGTTCTATCCTCGGCCCCTCCTATTTCCCATCTACAAGCTGCCACTGGGTGACATCATCCAAAAGCACCGAGTTAGTTTTCACATGGACACTGACAACACCCAGCTCTACCTCACCCCCATCCCTCTCCATTCCTCCACCGTTACTAAATTATCAAACTGCAGCCAGTTTGCGCACAGTAAGATTCCGCAAACAGCAATCAGATCAGTGACCCATTAATCCAATTGTTCGGAAACAAAAAGTAATTTTATGAGATATATATTTGTATTGGTAAATATTAGAAATAAGGTATCATTTTAGGTGGGTTGAATTTCATGTTTCTGTGCCTGGAACGGACCTAAAGTTAAACTCATGCTGGAAAAGGGTGTTTGTGTGAATGGGGGTTGGCTAAGTTCCAATTATGTTTCTATTGTGAAAGAGAGAGCTACGGGATGAAGAATAAATACAGTTGCTCAGCAACTAGAGGCCCTGGTAAGGAAAAAAGTTTTCCTTTGTTCTTTAGTTTCAGTTGAAAGCAACAACAGTTTGATAGGAAGATAGAGAGGGAACATCTCTCTCAGCTTTGCTGTCTTTCATTGTCTGAAAGTCACACAATAGAGTAATGGTTAAGAAAGCCAGTGCCAGAAATTTCAAGGACAGTTACCTAAGGAAACCAGAGAAATGAAATCGTATTTCCAGGGAACCTGAAGTTATCGGAACTGTTGAAGAAAATAATAGTCAGCACTTCGAGTTTTTGCGAAAGGTCCTTTATTTAACACGAAGTTCGTGGGGGGATTAGATAGACCAAAGTCATTCCGAATGTCCCTCCTCTACAGAGGTAAGGTAAGCAATTTATATGTTACAGTAAGGAATATCTTGGACAAAAATGCATTCTTTAGATAAGCAGAAGGACAGAAAAAATGAGCAGGCCTTGAGTTCCTCGCCTAAGAAAAATAATTGTCTTCTGTCAGCAAAACAGTGTGCAGCTGTGTGCTTATTTACATTGTATGACCTTCTGACTGTTTCATACAGAACCTCTTGACTAAAAAATAAGGCAAAAGATCCATCATGCTTTGCCAAGTGCCTATTTCCATGAAATATAGTCAAGCAGCTGGTTAAAATAATACAGAGTATTAAGGCAGCTAATCTGCCAACTAAAGTCCCTTCTACAGGAACAAAAAGGAACTGGGAGCAGAAAAGAAGTCACAGAACTGTAAAGGAACTGGCTACTGCAATGTCAGAAACACGTTAAGTAGTTCTAAGGGTTGTGATATCTTACCGCAGTTTGTGAGACATTAATTGAAATAATTGTGGAGTAATTAGTGACTGGATGTCGAGGTTGTATGTATGTAAAAGCAGACAAGACAAATAAATCCGAAAAGGGTTTGGTGTAAAACCTAGAATTGAGTCACTGATTTAGTGGAGCGCAAGCCCTGTTCAAAAGAGTCCGATGGACAATATGGAGTGGATTTGAGAATGTAAATTGCTAACAGAAAGAATGATAATGACTGAATTATTTTAAATGAGTGTTTTGGGGATTAGAGTTTGGAAACGTTTACATGACAATCATCTGGGGAGATTCTGAGGGGACATCCACTGACATTCACTTGGGATTTCTGGGTGGGGGTGTGTATTTGACCACAGGCATCTTGTGTGTGTCAAAGAGACTTTGATGTGTCGATGAGACCATTGTAGCTTCAAATGTACTTTGTCACCCGTGTTAATTTTAAAACCTGTGTATACTTGTAAGGAAAGGGGGGAGGATAAAGAAGTATTGTATTATAATCCATGTTTTCAAGTTTAATAAATGGCTTTTTAAACTAATTAGTGGTCATCTGACTCTTCTTCCACGTTGATTTTTTTTTTAAAGTAAAAGTTACAGTCTTTTGAGCTAGGGTTCCATTCTGGGATCTTACCGCCCAGTTCCACCATCAACTGAGATTGGAACACGTGTGTTTTGGTGGTGTCAGTTAAAACACGAATCTTGGTCCCACTGGACTAGGAGAACTCCCCTGTGGACAGTGTGTGAAGCTGCTGAGCTCTCCTGAGTTGAGAGTGGAGCTGATTAAGCCGTCGGGCCTGCAGTGAACCTTGAAGAACCATTGTCTGGGATCTTTCCTCTTCATTCACTGACTCCCAGCTGAAGCTGTTTGTGCAGTAAAATAGTTAACTTCAGATATCAATCCCAATTAGCACAGGGCGAGATCGCTGGCTTTGAAAGCAGACCAAGTCAGGCCAACAACACGGTTCAATTCCCGTACCAGCCTCCCCGAACAGGCGCGGGAATGTGGCGACTAGGGGCTTTTCACAGTTACTTCATTTGAAGCCTACTTGTGACAATAAGCATTTTTCATTTCAATTTAATTTTTGGTTCAAACGCTGCAGATTTAAATCAGCTATAAAAGAGAAAGAAAGTTATTGTGTTAATTTCACACCCTCAGAACATCCCAAAGTGATTGACAGTCAATGATTAATTTTGGAGGGAGGAATGAGGAGAGACAGTAAAAACTAAACGGTGCAATTTTAAACAGAGTGTGGGTGGGGGGGGGGGGGGGGGGGGGGGGGGTGATAAATGTACACAATTGGATGATCAAGCTGTTTAAAAATAAGCTAATGGGGTTCCCCTGTTTATTAATGTAGACACAGAGTACAAATGCAAGGAAGCTATCATGAATCTTTGTAAATTACTGATTACCCAGCAGTGTGGGAAATTACCCAGGTATGTCCTGTATAAAAGAGCAGGTCAAACCCAGCCCATTACTGCCCCATCAGTCTTCTCCCAATCATCAGTAAAGTGACGGAGGGGTCATCAACAGTGTTATCAAGTGGCACTTGCTCAGCAACAACCTGCTCTTGGGTCACTGTCTGTGAGGAGTCTGCACGTTGAGTCTCTGTTTCAAGTTATTTGATTTATTGTCACATGTACCGAATTACAGTGAAAAGTATTTTTCTGCGGCTGAGGGAATGTAGACAGTAGGTAAAAAAAGAATAATGAACAGAGGACATTGACAATTGGTACAGCGACAAACAGTGATTGGTTATACTGCGGAACAAGGACCAAACAGAGCAAATATATGAGCAAGAGCAGCATAGGGCATCGTGAATAGTGTTCTTACAGGGAACAGATTAGTCTGAGGGAGAGTCATTGTGGAGACTTGTCGCTTCTTCCTCACACAAGTCCCAAAATTTGGACATTCTGAGTGGTTTCTGGGAGATTTGAGAGGCTGCTTTCTGCTAAGGGGTCAAGCGCGGAGTGAAAGGGCCCTGGAAAACCGTGGGATGGAAAGTTTTGGGTTGGTGTTCACATCCCCGGGTCAGTGTGTGGTGCCCTCCCCACGGGAGAGGCAGGCTGGCCCACCCTGCACCTCCTACTTGAGCCCCAGGCTCCAGCGCGGCCTCTGCACCTGCTGCTGAGGTTGAGCTCGAGGGTCCAGAGTGCGTGGTTACCAAGCGCCGCCCCCGCAGCCATGACAACGCCGGCGACCCCCCTCAAATCTGATCCGGGGAATAATCCGCGCGCTTCCGTCAACAAACCACACCCGCTGCAATGAGCATGCGCTGCTGTCTGGACATCCTCGGCGAAATGCATGCCCCGCTCATTACCCGGCATCCATCTTTGTTAGGGGCATCTCGGCTCCGATTCACCCTCTGGCCTAATGGAGCAGCTCTACCCCGCACAAAGATGGACGTCACTCAATATCAGAGACATTTATAATATCGTTTCCTTTTCCCCTCACTCCGTTTTACAATAAAATGGTCAGATTACACTTCTCATTCTGCAACCAAAACCATAAGAACCAAATGTTAATGGGTTTTTCCAGAGATGCTGCCAGACCTGCTGAGTTTATCCAGCATTTGGTGTTTTTATTTCAGATTTCCAACATCCGCAGTATTTTACTTCAATTCCTTCCCATTTCTGCCTTGCATGTAATTGGGTATCATGAGTGAAGCTCCCACCAGGTTCAGGGCTAAACCTTACAGCCAAGCTGCAATGGGCAATGTGATATTGCGGCTTCCTGCAGATGTTGATTAGAATCATAATATCACTAATGTAACCGAGTGATTCCAATGAAATGATGACAGCGATCTCATTGACCTGAGAGACAGTTTGATCTTTAATTAATTTGAGAGAAAGAATACAGGTGTTGAATATAGATGAAGATGTTCAACTTATTTCGCTCATTGTCATTAATTGGACTGAGCTTGGTGACGGGGTGGATTCTTTTTTTTTTCAGTTCTTCTCTTCCTTTATTTTGTCATCAACATTCTCCCCCTGGAGGCCTTTATTCATTGCCACGGGAAGGTCTGTGGGCACCTTTCAGTTCACTGCCCAGGTGATCCTTCTTCTGAAGAGTGGCTGAAGGGCAAGCAATGATTTTGATATATTTGACTGCAAAATGTGTATTTACAGTCAAGCCTAATTCAGACCAAAATCACTTCCAACATGAGTTACTGGTCAGGAGCAGCTACCCAGGCCAATTTTCAGCTCCAAAGCCCCAGTTGCTGAGGGTATTGTGGAACTCCAACTTCCTGGCCCAGATCAGTGCAACAAGCAAACCTATCACTTTATTGAATCTGGCTTGTCCAATTCCAGTACCTGACAAAACCTCTGCCATTATCGGAAAATTCTAAAGGTTTCTAATTTGACAGGAATGCACGCTCTCCATGTCTGTTCTGAAGTTGTTTTCCAGCGGTCAGAATAACCAGCTCAGGTTCCCCCAGTCTTTGGAAACTATTCCCTGTTTAACCCTCCCAGACAGGCTGAGCTCCTGTTAATGTGATTATCACAGGACCCTCAAGCAACCAATTCAACACTGATTATTTTCATACAGCTTCAAAAACACTTATCTAAATTCATACAAAAGCTCAGATGTGCAAGGTATCATAGAAATAATGATTACGGTAACAAATGTGCAACATTTTTCAAATGCATCAAAAGAACAACATGCAGCCCATGGTAAACAAATAAGCACCAAGCTAACATTTCTTTGCACAAGAGTGGAGAAGATCTGAAAAACACATATTGTTCCACTATATTAAAGCAACGGTAGGTATGCAATACCTTTACTCCCTCGTTGGTTTTAATGACAGATTAACTTGTTTCTACAGCATGAGAAAAAGCACCAATTTATAAAATGCCTACATGTCAGGTTTCAAAATACATTATTTAAAAATAAAATGGACATCAATAGAATGTCTTTAAAAACTTTGGAAAATTTTAAAAAAGCCCATCACATTCCTAATCATTAATTGTACATTCATATTAAACAAAACATCATGTCACTTATTTCTCCATTATGACTTTACATGCTGAAAGACCTTGCGCAAATTCAAAAGAAACTGTGCCAATGACAATTCTGAATTTTGATAAGCTGAATGAAATTGTGATAAACAGCTGCATAATATGGCAGCATCCTTTCAAAGACCATTCCCATTTTGAGAAGAGAAAACATAACTCCAAATTTCAAAGCTCGTCTACCTTTTTTCTTCCAACAGGATGAGATGTCCAAACCTTATTCATCAGCATCATCAAACTGCCCCTGCACAGTGGGAATTCCTACTATATTTGATCTTAATGAGGGAGCATGATCACAGCTTGGGCTGTAAGTCTCGCCATCCTGCCAAACAAGCTGCACTTCGCAACAACCACGTCTAACAATTATTGCTAGGTCATCTTCGTCATAGGGACAAGCTTCTTTGAGTTCTTCTTCCCAGTCTTCTTTCTCACAAAATAGCCCAGCACTCATTCCAGGTGTTGGCACAGCCTCTGGGAGTGGAGCAAAGTCATAGTCACTCAGGTCACTGTCCAAATAGTTGTGATAATCAGCTCTATATTCATCCTCAAGCTCATTTTCACCCTCTGCTCCGGAGGATATGCAGTTTTTCTGCGGTTCCAAATGTTGCAAATCTGAATCAAGAGTTGTATGGTGTTCTTTCTTTGCTGCAGTATTTATGCTCCACTTGAATCTCGTCCTATATTTTCTCATCCAAGTCTTGTCGGCAAAACCCTCTATTTCCTTGTCCCTCATATATTGAAGCAGCTAGTGTCTGAAATTTCGGTGTCCATGTAGGTCTTCCATTTTTCTGGCAAAATGATTTAACATGCAACCCTTCAAGTTCTTGTGCCAATTCTTTATTCTCTTTGACTGGAATCTTTTTCAGGACATCAGCGCCTGGCAGCCGCACATGGTCCCCGGACCCGCCGTCCTTGACGACGCCCCGAAGGCGGGAGCTAAAACATGAAGAGCCCAATGGTGGTAATGGTGGTAATGGCGGCCGGTCCGGTAATGGCGGCCGGCTGGCTGCCAACCCCGCCCCTCACGGATTGGACCTACATCACCTCAAACCACCCAACCCTCCCTTCAGATTAATATCTGTGCTCTAAACCCGCTCGAGAACAGATTTTGCGTTTCGTGGAGGGAAAGCTCCAAACACCTCCAGCACCCGCTTTGCACGGCCGGCTGGCTCGAGCACCTCCTCTCTCCCT
Source organism: Scyliorhinus canicula (assembly GCF_902713615.1). Classification (NCBI taxonomy): domain Eukaryota; kingdom Metazoa; phylum Chordata; class Chondrichthyes; order Carcharhiniformes; family Scyliorhinidae; genus Scyliorhinus; species Scyliorhinus canicula. The sequence continues at coordinate 218,602 of NW_024055654.1, read as the reverse complement.
CCCTCTTGGCTCTGGCGGGCCACCGACGGGGTGGATTCTGATTAACCTTCCACTGAGGACACAAAAAGGGGAAGATTTGTTCTTGTTATTCTCCATCAGTGGCACATCAAACAGAGCAGAAAAATATAAGGGCAGTGAATGAAATCTGACTTCTCTCTTCAGAGCTGATGAGAGCTGTCTGTGGACACATTGTTTAGATGGTATTGTCTGTTAAATTCTAGAACTCCACATAACTCCCTCCACAGCCCACTGCTGTGTTCACCTTGTCACACTGCGGCAGTGTTCTTGTCTAAGGTTCCCTCTGGTTCCTGTCAGTGTGTCTCTCAGCCTGCAGTAATACACCGCGCTGTCAGACAGCCGCACCTCACTGATTGTTCCTCACTCTTCCCCCACACATATCAAACTGTCGATTGATGCAGAAAATCGAGTCCCCACACCCTCTGCTCTGAAATTAGGGATGTAGAACAAGAAGTTGAGGGCTTTATCCTTGACCTGGTGGTAAGCTATAAGGAATATAAGTTAGCTGTGGTCAAAAAGCTGTAATTACTGGTCACTGAATCTCCTTCACAGTGTGTCATGTAACCGGCTCCTGTGAGACACAGGCATTAAAACTGATCTATTTTCATGTTCTGCTGTCTCCGGACCATTGATTAACTGGAAATTTTTACTGAACCATGGGGAAGTGTCCAGGTCACTCTCCTCCTCCCTGATGCCTCACACTGTCAGCAGCTCAGACTCCAGCTCAATACCCCTGAGCCCAGGTTCTGCAAGTTGCAGACACTTCCGCAGATATGATTGTTGAGGATTGTAACGTTCTCCAAAACCTCCCACATGCTGCAATCCCGACACATCATCTGTCCTGTGAAGAACATCAAACTCCAGCCCCAATAAAGGACGTGATTAACAACAACAGCCAACTCCTGCAGTCACACATGAACCCACTGGTGTCTCAGCAGGTTGGATGATCGATTGAATCCCTTCCCACACTCGGGGCAGGTGAACGGCTTCTCCCCACTGTGAGTGCGTTGGTGTGTCTGGAGATTGGATGATTGAGTGAATTGTTTCCCACACACGGAGCAGGTGAATATCCTTTCCCCAGTGTGAATTCGCTGGTGTTGAATAAGGTGAGACGATTGTCTGAATCTCTTCTCACAATGAGAGCAACTGAATGGTCTCTTGTCAGTGTGAACGAGCTGGTGTTTAATTAGATCTGGAGAGGTTTTAAAGCAATCCTCACAGTAAAAGCATTTAAAAGGTCTCTCATCACTGTGAACTCTCTGATGTGATACCAGGCTGGATGACTTTGTGAATCCCTTCCCACACATGGAGCAGGTGAACGGTCTCTCCCCAGTATGACAGCGCCGATGGCACTCCAGCTGGGATGGGTAACTGAATCCCTTTCCACAGTCCCCACATTTCCATGGTTTCTCCATGGTGCCGGTGTCCTTGTGCCTCTCCAGGTTGGATGGTCAGTTGCAATCTTGATCAGACATAGAACATGTGCACTGTCTCTCCTCACTGTGAATGGTGTAATGTTTCTTCAGGCTGTGTAATTGGTTAACGCTCTTTCCACAGTCAGTTCACTGGAACACTCTCACTCGGGTGTGTGTTGTGTGTGTTGTGTGGGTCTTGGTGCTTTTCCAGTCACACTGATATTTGAAATCTTTTCCCACAGACAGAACAGACAAACATTTCTCGTTCCACATTCAAAGGCCGATGATATTCAGGTCTTGATGAATCAAGTGACTGTGTCAGATCTTTACATGATATTCAGTTTGCATTACTCATCTGCAAATCCTCGCCTTTTCATGCTCTGTAAAAGGAGATGACCAAAGTCATCACTGTAAGTAGAGGATAGAAATGCAGAACAGTTAATTCTCATTTCTATGGAACATTTTTTTCCTCTTATTCCACGACAGCGACAGATCCCCGTCCCACAAACTCTCTCTCCCTACTGGGCTGAAACCAAATAAATTGTTGGATATTGTTTTCTGTATCCTTTGTACAAATTTAGACAAATAGAGATAGAAACATGTTTGATAATTCATTTCATCCATGAATCCTGATGAAACATTATACAATCAATCGGCTGAATATGTGTTCCCAGCGAGTTGGAAAAATCCACAAATAAGATATAGAACAAATAGAGGACAAGACAGCCCAATGACCTACTTTATAAAACTCATAGACAGTATGTAAATGATTGAGAATTTAATGAACTCAAGCTGACAACATATGATCTGTGGATTTAATACAAAAGTCAGATTGCAAAGGTTTGGAGGGTTTGCAGTCGGGCAAGGCCCCGGGACTGGACGGATATCCTGTAGAATTTTATAGCAAATTCTCAGAGCTGTTGAGCCCGCTATTGCTGAGAACCTTCAACGAGGCTAAGGAAAGGGGAACCCTTCCCCCGACGATGTTCCGGTCCTTGATCTCGCTCATCCTTAACCGAGATAAGGACCCGTTGCAGTGTGGCTCCTACAGGCCGATATCGCTCCTTAATGTAGACACCAAATTGTTGGCCAACCCTGGCCACTAGAATTGAGGACTGTGTCCCGGGGGTGATTAATGAGGACCAGACGGGGTTTGTGATGGGCAGGCAGCTGATCACGAATGTGCGGAGGCTCTTGAACGTGATCATGATGCCCTCGGAAGGAGGGGATGCAGAAGTGGTGGCTGCAATGGATGCGGAAAAAGCCATTGATCGGTGGAGTGGGAGTACCTGTGGGAAGTGTTTGGCAGATTTGGATTTGGTGAGGAATTCATAGGGTGGGTCAGATTACTGTATCATGCCCCTGTAGCGAGTGTGTCCAGGAACCGGCTGCAGTTGGAATACTATAGGCTGCATCGAGGAACGAGGCAGGGGTGCCCCCTGTCCCTCCTGCTGTTTGCCCTGGCAATCGAGCCATTAGCCATGACGCTGAGGATGTCTAGAAACTGGAGGGTGCTGGTTCGGGGAGGGGAGGAGCATCGTGTTTCACTGTACCCGGATGACCTGCTCCTGTATATTTCAGATCCGGTAGAGGGGTAGGGGAGGTCATGCAGATACTAAAAGATTTCGGGGCTTTCTCGCGGTATAAATTAAATGTCGGGAAAAGCGAGCTTTTTGTGATCCATGCGACAGGCCAGGAAAAGAGACTGGGAGAGCTCCCGCTCAAGATAGTGGAGAGGAGCTTTCGCTACTTGGGCATACAGATGGCTAAGAGTTGGGATGCCCTGCACAAGCTCAACCTAACGTGGCTTGTGGATCAGATGGAGGGGGGCTTTAAGAGGTGGGACATGTTGCCACTTTCCCTGGCAGGCAGGGTGCAGTCCGTGAAGATGACGGTCCTCCCCAGGTTCTTGTTCGTCTTCCAGTGCCTTCCCATCCTCAAATCCTTCTTCAAGCGGGTGAACAGGATTATCACGGGATTGGTGTGGGGAAACAAAACCCCGCGAGTTAAAAGAATGTTCTTCGAGCACAGTCGGGGGGGCCGGGGGGGGTCAAAAGAGGCTGGAATCCTGACCTTTGCCTCCTTGGTAGCCCGGAGAAGGCTGTTATTAATGTGGAGGGACACAAAACTCCCAAGTGTTGAGACTTGGGTTAGTGACATGGTGGGGTTTCTAGGTTTGGAGAGGATAACGTTTGCCTTGCGAGGGTCTCTGCAGGGGTTCTCCGGGTGGTGGCAACCGTTCCTTGACTTTCTCACGGAATGTTAGATGGAGGTCAGCAGCAGCAGAAAACCAGAGGGGGAGGTGGGGAACTGTATGGGTTGTGGATAGATTTTTGTTAAGTTGTTCATTCTTTTTTTGTTTTTTGTTGCCTTCTTTTAGTAGTGGCTTTGTTAAAATTCTGAATAAAAACAAGTTTTTAAAAAATGCGCTTTGCTGAGAATCTTTAATTTATATTCTGCTGGTTAAGGAATCCTGCGTTTTGTAACCTATTGTAATTATTTGTCTGATGAAACAATGTGCAATCCCGTCATTATTTTATACTTTTATTTAATGGCTATCTATAACTATGTGATGAATTCTAATTACTTATTATATTTGTATCGTCATCACAATTCAGACATTAACCTTTCTCTCCCTCTCTCTCCCTTGTTTTGATTTCTGGTTCTCGTCCTGTCCAATGTGACCCTGAGCTGATGTTTCACAGGGAGACATTTGTTAATAGTTTCCCAGAGATCAGAGTCCTCATTGATTTGAGTGCAAAGTGTCAGCTCTTATTTATTATCCCCCATCCCCCATCCTGTGATGTGAACCACCCTCCAGTGTGTGAAGCAGGATGGTGCCCGTTAACCTGGGCCTGTTCCCGGGAGGGAGGGAGACGCCCCACAGCTGCAAACCAGGGAGCTGACAATTATCCTGATGAGTTTGTGGATCCACAAAGTGTTTCCAAATCCTCCCCATCCAGCCGCCAACTCCAGCACACCTTCGACCAGCTGCAGATGTGACAAATAAACACCTGTCCATGGTCATGGCCGACACAGCACATGCTTCAAAAACTGGGCGACACTGCACCTGTGCACTCATCTCCTGTGGTGTAGATAGGGGACATCCACCATGTGGGGAATGCTGGGTAAAAACCCCACCATTGTGATTCACAATTCAGTTTCTTGTGATTACTCAGCAGTAAGGCAGTGGAGAGTGACCTTAGAACAAATCATTACAGTGAGGTATTTGACATGTAGCAACCTACAAGGTTACAGACTAACAGCTAGAAAGTGGGGTTGGGCTGGTACCGATATGATGGGCCAACTCGCCTCCTTTGGTCCTAGAAATTTAAATTTTCTGTTTCCATTGTCCAACAAATGGAAGACTGAAATAGACTGAATTTTGGTCTCTCAGAGAATCAAGGGTGCTGGAGAACAGGCAGGAGGGAGGAATTGAGGCTCATTCAGCCATGATTGTATTGATTAACAGAGTAGGTGAGACAGGTTGTCTGGCCTGATCCTGCTCCTAACCCTTGTCTGCTTACAACAGCGCTGTCTGATTTCATGATCACCAATTTAGTTACAGGAGTTACTAACAGCAACAGAAACAAACAAATTATGTGATTAACAGCAGAATCTAACCTCCACAGTCAGTTGTGAACTCGCTGGTGTGTCAGCAAGTGAGATGATCGAGCAAATCTCTTCTCACATACAGAGCAGGTGAACGGCCTCTCCCCAGTGTGAACTTGCTGGTGTCTCAGCAGGTTAGAAGACTGAGTAAAGCCCTTCCCACACACAGAGCAGGTGAATATCTTCTCCCTTGTGTGAACCTGTTGGTGCCTCATCAGGTTGGATGATGAAATGAATCCCTTCCCACACACAGAGCAGGTGTACGGCCTCTCCCCGCTGTGAACTCGCTGGTGTTGAATGAGGTGAGGCGACTGTCTGAATCTCTTCTCACACTGAGAACAACCGAATGGTCTCTCGTCCGTGTGAATAAACTGGTGTTTAATCAGATCCGGTGAGATTTTAAAGCATTTTTCACAATCAGAACATTTAAAAGGTCTCTCATCAGTGTGAACTCGCAGGTGTAACTGAAGGCTGGACATCAGAGTGAATCCATTCCCACACACGGAGCAGGTGAACGGTCTCTCCCCAGTGTGACTGCGTCGATGAGCTTCCAGCTGGGATGGGCAAAGGAATCCCTTCCCACAGTCCCCACATTTCCACGGTTTCTTTGTAGTGCGAATGAGTTTGTGTCTCTCCAGATTGGATGATCAGTTGAAGCCTCGTCCACACACAGAATATATGTACGGTTTATTCCCGCTGTGAATGGTGTGATTTTCGTTCAGGCTGTGTCACTGCTTAAAGGTCGACTGGAACGCTCTCACTCGGGTATGTGTATGTCTCGGTGCTTTTCCAGTCACACTGATGTTTGAAATCATTTCCCGCAGACAAAACAGATAAATATTTCTGCTTTGACATTCAAAGCTTGGTGATATTCAGCTCCGAGTGAATTAAGTGATGATCAGATCTTAATGTGATGCTTGGTTTGAGTTCCCCATCCACACGTTATCTCCTAATATCCTATGAACAGAGTTTACAAAAGTCATTGCTGTCAGTGCAGGATAGAAATTTACAACAGACAGTTCTAGTTTCTATGCAACATTCATTCTTTTCTTGTTTACCCAAATGTGTTGTTCAATTAAAATAAAATAAAACAAAGTCCCAACAAGAGCAAAAGAATCTTCCTGAATAAACCAGAATGTTATTACCAATGTCTATGAGATATTCTGTACTCCGAGGAACCCACTGATTGTGGAAGGTGTCAATTGTACCGGTGGACACCAGAGCCACCCAGACACAGGCAGGCCCATGGAAGAGAGGCCGGCAGCCTCTTATGGGGGGGCGGAAGTAGAGTGACCTTATTTAATGGTGGAGCAGGCTCAATGGACTGATTTTTATTTTATTTAGAACATGGAACATAGAACAGTACAGCACAGAACAGGCCCTTCGGCCCTCGATGTTGTGCCGAGCAATGATCACCCTACTCAAACCCATGTATCCACCCTATACCCGTAACCCAACAACCATGCTACCATGCTGCCCCATACTTATTGCCCATCCCTAATTGCCCTGGAGGAGGCAGTTAAGAGTCAACTACATTGCTGTGACTCTGGAGTCACATGTAGGCCAGACCGGGTAAGCACGGCAGATTTCCTTCCCTCAAGGACATTAGTGAATGAGTTGAGGTTTTAATGACAATCAACAATGGTTTCATGGTCATCATTAGACTATTAATTCCAGATGCTTATTGAATTGAAATTTCAACATCTGCAGTGGCAGGATTCGAACCTGGGTTTTACCAGAAGCATTACCCTGGATTTTTGGTTTAGGAGTCCAGTGACAATACCACTATGTGGTACTGGTGTAGTGGTGTTGCCGTAGTGGCTGACTCCTGCTCCTATTTCTTACATTTAACCAGTATAACCCCCCCCCCCCCCCCCCCTCAAATGGGACCTGATCATCCAAATTCTATAAATTGCTGTTTTAACCAGGCCCAAGAGCAAGTCCAGGGGAAGATCCTCTGACTTACCCAGTCCCTCCACACCGGGCAGTCAAAGATTAGGAGCCTGGGGCTGAAATGTATCTAAAACTTGAGAAGTAGCTTTTGCAGGTAACTAACTATCGAGACTGCAACCTCCCACACTGAATGTATACATGGCCCATGGAATTCTCTGGGCTGCAAGCAGCACCTGCACCTTGATACACCGCCCGGACACTAGGACCCGGTTGGAAACAGAGGCGCGGAAGCCCCGCCCACAATCTTTCGAATGCCCCAGAACAGAAGCGCATGCGCACTCTCCACCTGAAACAAGATGGCGGCCGTTAGTCTGGGTCGTCTCCGGGGAAAAGACCCGGAGCTGCAAATGTGGGACCCGCAGGTTCGGATTCGGGGCTTGATGCCTTCACCAGGTGTTTAGAAATCCTCCCCGTCCATCCGCCGGCTTCATCGCCCCCTACGCGTTTCCGCATCCTCACCAATTCGGAGATCCGATGAACAATAGGCTTCCCTTCGCTATCACTGCGCATGCTCCAATACAGGGCGGTCTTGCGCTTGCGCATTGCTCACCTGTGTTCTGGATAGAGGACATTCATCACCGCGGGGGGTGCCGGGTAATGTTCCCGCCATGGCAGCTACTAACCAAGCAGGGAATTGTTAATTATTTCGCTATGATTTGGCGATTGCAGCGGAAATCAGTAATGTTAGGAACCCAGGTGGACAGTGGTGAGCATGGTAGCACTGCTGCCGCGCAGTGCGTGCGACCTAGGTTTGATTTCAGGAATTTGGTGAATTGTGGAGTTTGCACTTTCTCCCCGGGTCTGCATGGGTTTCCTCCGGGTGCTCTCATTTCCTCTCGCAATCCAAGGATGTATAGGTTAAGCGGGGATGGGGAGGTAGGGTGCTCTTTCAGAGGACTGGTGCCAACTCAATGGACACCTTCTGCAGTGTAGGAATTCGAATTTAGGCATCAAAATTGTACATGATTTACCCAGAGCTGTAAAGTGAAACATTGTCCACAATAGGTACAAAATGAGAGGATATGAAGCTCAACAAACACGGAAAGAGGGAAACCAATGTCGTTTAAGGACCCGGTCCACTTATCGATCATTGTCAGTGTTCATGGTCTCAGAAGAAAAAATAATATGAGGCTGTGTAAGTTATTTGGGAAATATAGTTAAACAAACACAATTCAATTTATAATTAAATTTAAAATAAAAATAATTATTTTTCAATTAATGCGTTCATTTTCTGAACACCTTTAGGGAGTGGGACTGGATAATGTTCACTCTTCTATATTATTCTATTCAGTAGGATTATGATATATGCCCTTCCCCTCCATTCTGTGATATATAAATGGTGAATCATTCTATCCACATTGCTCCAAGCAGAAGGACACGGGCAGCATGATGTAACAGTGGTTAACACTTCGACTTCACAGGAACCCAGGTTTGATTCTGACCTTTGGTGACTGTCTTAGTGCAGTTTGCACATTCTCCCCATGTCTGGGTGGGTTTTCTCTGGGTGCTCCAGTTTCCCCCAACAGTCCAAAGATGTGCAGATTAGGTGGATTGGTCATGCCAAAATTGCCCCTTGGTGTCCAAAGTTAGATTGGGAGAATGGACCGAGGTAGGCTGCTCTTTCAGAGGGACGGTGCAGACTGAATTGACCAAATGGCGTCCTTTTGCACTGTAAGAATTCTGTGTCTATCATTTCTATGTCTATGACAGTAAGGTGCAGATGTGCAGTAGGAAGGAATCTGCTGGACATTGGCATCTCTCCACCTTCCAACATGTGGGGGTTTTCATACTTCAAAACACCCAACCATTGTGAGTTTGCAGAATAATTATGTCTTCACTTTATAATTCAATAATCTATCTGTTCCATCACATTGGGAACACTCCCTTAACTTGACCCTTTATTAATAATGTAACTGGGGCATGTGAAATGCGTAGAATTAGTGGATCAAATACTAACAGGAACTCTTGTGTGCTTAACTAACCAGTGAACCTCTAATGTCTGTTTTCGCACACCAGTAAATCCACAGGAATGAATGTGTGTGAGAATTATCCATCCTGGCATTCTCAGTGTGAACAGGGCGGGATGTGTTTGGAGACAGGATGTCCCAGTTGTCCACCCTGGGATTCTCAGTGTGAATAGGGTGGGATGTGTTTTGGAGACAGGATGTCCCAGTTCACCACCTTTAAAAGGACAAGGAGAGAACCAGCTCCATTGAATGGCGATGCTTTATGACATCATTCCATTGCCTGGTAACTGCCTCCCAGAATCCAGTTCATTAGGGGCTGGGAGTGTTTGATGGGGCAGGGCAGAGGGCATTTTACCCTTATCAAAGCTGTGCTGCACCTATTCTCTGGCACTGTTTGATGTGTCATGTAGTGGGAGTTTTCCTTTGTACCTAGCCCGGGCTGTACTTGTCCTGTGAGTTTGTGATGGGATGATTTAGAGAGAACTTTGTTCTGTACCTTAGAAAATGTAGAGGGAGACTTTCACTGTTCCCGACAAGTGTTGTACCTGCCCCAAGTGACTTCCACTTCAGAAGAGGTGCATTAAATTTACTCAGAAGGCAGGGGTGAAATGAAATAAATGAAAATGAAGTTACTGTGAAAAGCCCCCAGTGAGCCACCTTCTTGAACCTCTTCAGTCCATGTGGTGTAGGTCTACCCACAGCATTGTTAGGAAGGATATTGATGCAGCAACAGTGAAGGAAAGGCTATATGTTCCCAAGTCAGTATGGGGTGGCTTGGAGGGGAACTTCCAGGAGGTGATGTTCCCATGTATCTGCTGCCCTTGTCCTTCTTGGTGTAGTGGATGTGTGTGGGATAAGATTCACTCAGTAACTTATCTGCTTCGTGGGTGAGAACTTTGCTGATATTGGATCCACTGCTTTTCAGAAATCCTGGACTTCATGATTGTTTCCCCCTAACAGGTTCAATATACGTTGTGGTTTTAAGGACTTCTCTGTATCCAGACTCCATTAAACACACTCAGAAAGTAGGAAACAATGGGCCGTTGATTTAATGTTTATTCATTAACGTTTTGTTCTCACTGGAACATCAGAGATTGAGGGGTGACCTGAAAGAGGTCTACAAAATTATGAGGGCATAGACAGAGTGGATAGTCAGAGACTTTTTCCCAGGGTAGAGGGGTCAATTACTAGTGGGCATAGGTTTAAGGTACGAGGGGCAAGATATAGAGGAGATGCACAAGGCACATTTTTTACACAGAGGGTAGTGGGTGACTGGAACTCGCTGCCAGAGGAGGTGGTGGAAGCAGGGACGATAGTGACATTTAAGGGGCATCTCGTTAAATACATGAATAGGATGAGAATAGAGGGATACGGACCCTGGGAGTGCTGATTTTAGTTCAGACAGCCAGCATGGTCGGCGCAGGCTTGAAGGGCCGAGGGGCTTGTTCCTGTGCTGTACTTTTCTTTGTTCTTTGTATTACATAAGTGACTGCACATTGACATTACTGGATACTCAAAGGAGGACACATTGGAAAGAGCTGTGAGTGTAATCAGCACATTGTTCTAATCTGGTTCCTCTGCTCAAAGCCAGACCAGCTCAGAAGCCCCAGGCTTTTAGATATTGAACCATTTTGGTTTTAGTAAAGTCTTGCTAACCTGATAATAAATTCCAACACATACTCAGATCGTCTTGCAATGAAGACAACATACCATTTGCCTTCCTGATCACTTGCTACACCTGCTTTTGATGACACATGAACAAGGACACCCAGATCCCTCTGGATATCGGCTCATCCCAATCTCTCACCATTGAAGAAATATTCTACATCTCCAGTCCTCCCACCAAAGAGGATAACTTCACATTTTGTTTCTATTATCATCCATCTGCCATGTTCTTGCCCATTCATTATCCTGTCTAAATCATCTTGAATCCTCCTTGTACTCTCCTCACAATGCATATTCTCACCTAGTTTTGAGTCATCAGCAAACATGGAAATATTGCATTTAGTCCCCACATCCAAATCATTGATGTAGATTGTGAATAGCTGGAGCCCAAGTACTGATCCTTCCCGTACCTCACTATTCAGTCTGCCAACCTGAAAATGACCTGATTATCCCTACTCTCTGGTTTCTGTGAATCCTCAATCCGTGCCATTATACTCCCCCAATCTTATGTTTACTAACCTCCTCTGTGGGAGTTTATCAAAAGTCTTCTGAAGATCCAAATGCACCACATGCATTGGTTCCCCTTATCTATTCTGTAGTAATATTATTAAACAAAATCTCCGAGCACTGTTAGAAGGACAGCAGGGGAGTTCTCACTGCTCTCTAATAGTTTACTCTCAATCAATCTCACTAAAAAATCACTGGTCATTATCGCATTGCTGTTTTTGGAGGCTTACTGTACACAGAGACATCCGAAGTTGTGAAAGGCACTATATACTACAAAGGCACTATAATACCATGTGCGGCATGGTAGCACAGTGGTTAGCACTGTTGATTCACAGCACCAGAGTCCCAGGTTCGATTCCCTGCTTAGGCACTGTCAATGCAGAGTTCTCCCTGTGTCTGTGTTGTTTTCCTTCGGGTGCTCTGGTTTCCTCCCACAATCCAGAAAGACATGCTGTTAGGTAATTTAGACATTCTGAATTCTCCCTCCGTGTACCCGAACAGGCGCTGGAATGTGGCGACGAGGGGATTTTCATAGTAACTTCATTGCAGTGTTAATGTAAGCCTACGTGTGACAATAAAGATTATTATTATTATAAATGCAAAGTCTTCCAACTGCAACCCGGTTACTGTGGCTATCAGCAACAGCATAGACACTCCCCTGTTTCATAATGAACAAGTTTTACTCCTAAATCTGATTAACAGCAGGAATAACTGCAGAATTGGAACATTGCAGTCACTTGTGAACTCGCTGGTGTCTCACAAGGTTGGATGATTGAGTGAATCCCTTCCCACACACAGAGCAGGGGAATGGCCTCTCCCCAGTGTGAACCTGCTGGTGTCTCAGCAGGGCCGATGACTCCGTGAATCTCTTTTCACACACTGAGCAGGTGAATGGTCTCTCTCCAGTGTGAACTCGTTGATGTGTCAGCAAGTGGGATGACTGAGTGAATCGCTTTCCGCACTGGGAACAATTGAAGGGTTTCTCCCCGGTGTGAACCTGCTGGTGTCGCAACATATTTGAAAATTGAGTGAATCCCTTGTCACACTGTGGGCAGGTGAATGGCCTTGTCCCGGTGTGACTGTATCGATAAATATCCTGATCAGAGGGATGACAACTCAATCCCTTCCCAACACCCCTACATTGTCCAGACAGACCTTCCCTTTTCCGGTCACACGTGTGCCTTCCCATATTGGTCGAATGGTTAAATCCAGGTCCACATGCTGAAGACGTGTACAGATTGCCTGCGCTGTGAATGCTGCTCTCCCCTTCCATATGGCCAATCTTACTGAGTCCTGATCAAGTGACTCGGTTAGATTGATGTGGTGTCTGGGAGTCAGAGCTTCCTGTCTGTGAATCCACTCCTTGTTTAATAATTTATATCAGTACTTCCTGCAAAGAAAAAATGCAGAAATTGAGAGTGGATAGGTTTCTAACTTTACATTATTTTTGAAGCCACCAAACCTATTCTCCCTTATCTGTGTTCAAATGAGGCTCGCAACATCTGACCCTTTAAATTGCAACAGCAAACGGACACTGACCCTTTAATTATGCCGAGTACATGTCAGAGCCACGCATGCCCAGTCGGTTCAAGTCAAACGGGCCGGCAAAGCGCCTGCGCGTTGACCAAGTCACAAACGGAAAGTGTAGGGATTCTATGGATTCTCGTGCCATCATGTCGATGGGAAATAGGAGGGGCCAAGGATAGATCCTTGGAGGACACCATGTTGGAGAGGAAAGGGAGGTTGGAGTGGATGGCCGTTTGCAAAGAAGTTGAGCATCAAGGATTGTTTTCCCCGGAAGGGTGAGGATGGTGTATTTAAAAGTGAGAGTGGCAAAACCAGAAGAAAGAGAGAGAACTGTTAACAATATCAGTTAATGCGGGAAGTTGGATAGTCAGCAGTTTAGTGAGAATAGGGTCAATGGAGCAGAAGTCAGGGGCAAAATTCTCCGACCCCCCACATAGTCGGAGATTCGCCCGGGGCCGGCGAAAATCCCGCCCCCGCCGTGGCAGAAATTCTCTGCCACCCGGGAATTGGTGGGGGCAGGAATCACGCCCCGCCGATCAGCGTGCCCTCCACGCCGAGCTCCCTGCCACGATTCTCCGGCCCGCGATGGGTCGAAGTCGCGCCGCTGAGAGGCCTCTCCAGCCGCCGTGGTTTCGACCACCTCTGGTGGCGGAGGGATTGGCGGCGCAAGCGAGCTCCTGGAGAGGGGGCGCGGGGCGATCGGACTCCGGGGGGTGCCCCCACGGTGGCCAGGCCCACGATCGGAGCCCACCGATCAGGCAGGCGGGCCAGTGCCGTGGGAGGCACTCTTTTTTTATCCGCCGGTGCCGCCACGGCCTCCACCATGGCGGAGGCGGAAGAGAATCCCCCAGCGCGCATACGCCGGTGGTGATGTCAGCGGCAGCTGACGCATCGGCGCATGCGCGAACCGGCGAAGGCCTTTCGGCCAGCCCCGGGCGTCAAAGGCTGCTGACGGCGGTTTTTATCGCCAGTCGGCGTGGCGCCAACCATTCCGGTACGGGCCTAGCCCGCAAAAGTGCAGAGAATTTCACGCCTTTGGGGAGGCCCGACGCCGGAGTGGTTGGCGCCACGCCGGGACCCCCTGCCCCGCCGGGTACGGCAGAATCCCGGCCCAGGTCTCATAAACAAGATGAGATTAAACAGGACATGACAGGAGATTGGAGAGAAACCGGAGATAGATCTGAGTTCACACTCAGACTCAGCTAGTGGATGGAGGGAAGCAGCAGAGGCAGCTGATCAGATTGTCCACTCACTGTAATTACTTGTGAATTCGCTGGTGTGTCAGCAGGCTGGATGACTGAGTGAATCTCTTCCCACAATTGGGGCAGGTGAATGGCCTCTCCCCAGTGTGAGTTCGCTGGTGTACAGTGAGGTCAGATGATGTCTTGAACCCAGTTCCGCAGTCGGAGCACCTGAATGGTTTCTCATCAGTGTGAATATGTTGATGATGCATCAGTTCCCCGGAACTTTTAAAGCATTTCCCACAGTCTGGGCATTGAAAAGGTCTCTCATCAGTGTGAACACGTTGATGCAGTATCAGAGCCCGAGAACCTTTATAGCACTTCCCACAGTCTGGACATTTAAATGGTCTCTTCTCATTGTGAACACTCTGGTGATTCAGTAGAATGGATAACTGAGTGAATCCCTTCCCACACTCAGAGCAAGTGTAAGGTCTCTCCCCAGAGTGAACCCATTGGTGTGTCCGCAGGTTTGATGACCTACTGAACCTACTGCCACACACGGAGCAGGTGAACGGCCTCTCCCCAGTGTGAGTGTGCTGGTGTTCACTGAGTTGAGATGACTGCTTGAACCCAGTCCCACAGTGAGAGCACCTGAACGGTCGCTCGTTGGTGTGAACGTGATGATGGAGTATCAGGTCCCGGGAACATTTAAAGCACCTCCCACAGTCTGGATATTTAAAAGGTCTCTCATCCGTGTGAACTTGCTGGTGGCGTCTTTAAGTCAGATGACTGAGCCAATTCCTTCTCACACTCTGAGCAGGTGAATGGTCTCTTCCCAGTGTGAACGCGTTGGTGTCTCAGCAGGTTGGATGACTGAGCGAATCCCTTCCCACACACGGAGCAGTTGAATGGTTTCTCCCCGGTGTGCACTCGCTGGTGTTGCAGCAGGCTGGATGATCGAGAGAATTCCTTCCCACAATCGGAGCAAGTGAATGACCTCTCCCCAGAATGTGTGGGATGGTGAATTTCCAGTTAAGATGTGGATCTGAATCCCTCCTCCTCACATTCCCAGGGTTTCTCCTCACTGTGAACGCTGCTTTTTCCTTCCATGGTCAAAATTCACCAATATTCAGGTTACGGTGAATTCGGTGACGTTGTCTGATCCTGATGTAATGTTTGATCTGAGTTTCCTGACTGCAAATCCTCCCCTTCTAACTCTGAAATTGATTTAAAACAGAAAAAAGGGAGTGAGAGAGAACCCACAAAAACACAAAGGCAGGTTGTGAAATTGAGCTGAATGAATCTGGTAACTTGTGGGGCCGGGAATAAGTGACCAGGAAAGCTGTTGAACCTTTTGTGAAAAGTGACAAAGTTTGTTAATATCCTTCAGGGAAGGGAACCTGCCACCCGGACTAAGCCCACACAAGACTCGGGCCTTTGCAAGAACACAAGAAATAGTAGACCATTCGGCCCATCGACTCTGCTCTGCCATTGAACACAATTGTGGCTGATCTCAGTCTTCATTTCCATTTTTCAGTTAGCTCTCTATGTCCTTTGACTTCCTGAGAGACCACGGGCGCGATTCTCTGCAAATGCGGAGAGTCATGAAGGCTGCCGTGAAACCGGCCGTGTTTGACGGCAGCCTCCGCGCCCCCGACCGGGAACCGATTCTGCTCCCCGGTCGGAGCTAGCATCACGCGGCCGTGAACTCCGGCATCGTGGACTTAACGAATTTCGCTAAGGCCGCGCGCCAAAGTTAGCGACGGCTGACGCGTATGATGACGTCAGCCGCGCATGCGCGGATTGGACGACTCCAACCCGCGCATGCGCGGATGACATCATCACGCATATGCGTGAAACCCGCGCATGCGCGGGCCGTTATGCCCCTCAGAAGCCCCGCGGACGGATCCATCGGGGCGGCGGAGTAAGAAAGAGTGCGCGGGGTAAGTACCCTTGGCACAGCCGTGGTGCGGCCGTGCCAATCGGTGCCATGGTTCCCCAGAACGGCATTTTACGCCCATTTTTACGAACGGTGAGAGCAGGTGTGTTTTTAGTTCGTAAAAACGGCCGTAAAGGCCCTGGAAATCGGCCCATCGGCCAGGGGAGAATCGCTGCTCGCCGTAAAAAAACGGCGAGCAGCGATTCGTGTGGGGGGGGGGGGGAGAATAGCGGGAGGGCGTCGGACCAGCGTGGCCGTAAAAATTAGCGCCGCCCGCTATTCTCCGACGCGTCGTGAGTCCGGAGAATCGCGCCCCAAAAATCTCACCATCTCAGCCTTAAATATATTCATTGATGGATTATCCACAACCCTCTGGGCGAGCGAATTCTCTGCAAGAAACCGAGAGAGAAAGTAAAAAAGAATGAGGGAAAGGGAGAGAGAGCGAGAACAGAGGGGGGGGGGGGGGGGGGGGGGTGACAGGTGGCATTGGAGAGGCATTTTCTTGACTAACGACTGAATCACAATTTGATAGAATCTCCTAAATACTTAAACTCCACCACCTTGATGGACAGGACAGCAGATGTATGTGAACAACATCACCTGCAAGTTCCTTTCCAAGCCACACACTGTCCGATCTTGTCCGACATCCAGTGCTGGATGAACAGAACTTTCCTCTATTTAAATATTGACAAGACTGAACCCATTCCCGTCCACCGGGCCCACATGACGGTGGCCCGGATGAGTACATTTTTTGGGGTGGAGGACAAATGCGTGAGGTGTGCGGGAGGGCCAGCGAATCACGTCCACATCTTCTGGGCATGCCCAAAACTTAGGAGATACTGGGAGGGATTTGCGAATGTCATGTCCCAGGTACTGAAAACCAGGGTGGTGATGAGTCCAGTGGTGGCAGTTTTTGGGGTCTCGGAAGACCCGGGGGTCCAGGAGGAGAGGGAGGCCGACATCTTGCCTTTGCTTCCGTGGTAGCCTGGCGACGTATACTGCTGGCAAGGAGGGACTCAAAGCCCCCAAAGACTGAAGCATGGCTCTAGGACATGTCGACCTTTTTAGGGCTGGAAAAAATTAAGTTCGCTTTGAGAGGATCTGTATTAGGGTTCGCCCAAAGGTGGCAGCCATTCATCGACTTCTTCACGGGGAATTCAATGATTCAATGTTAACGGGGGGGGGGGGGTAAATTAGAGTAGAATAGGGGGGATAAATAGGCGGGTACTGTTTATGAGAGAGGAGTGGTCTTTTGCACTATGTATCTGCTTTGTGTTGATATTTGCACATTACTGTAACTGTTTACAATGCCAAAAACACCTCAATAAAATTGTTTATTTAAAAAAAAGACTGAACACATTCCCTTCATTTCCCGGCTACAAACTCCACTCCCTTGCCACCACTTCCAATCCTGTCAAATGTCTGAGGCTGAAGCAGACTGTTCAGAACCATGGTGAAATATTGCACCCCGCGATGAACTCTTGACCAGATCCACATCATCACCAAGATTGCCGATTTCCACCTCAGGAACATAGCTCAACTCCACCTTAGTCTCTGTTAATCTGCTGCAGAAACCATCATATATTCTTCTGTTCCCTCTCAAATAAATTATTCCAACGCACTCGCAGCCAGACTCCAACATTAAACAACCCCCTCCATCCCATCCCAAACTCTGCTACCCATGTGCTTACTCACACCAGCCCCTGTGCCCACTGATCCACTGAAATGCTTCTTTTTGAAAGGCACAAAAAGTTTAAATTTCTCATTATTCTTTTCCTCCAATGCAGTGATCATCCTGATCACTGTAATCTCCTCCACATACATTCATTTGAGATCTCTGCACTCATTTAATTCCAACCATTTGAGTATTCCTGATTTGAATCTCTCCACCATTACGGAGTTGCCAAGGCCTCAATTTCTGGAATTTCTTCCTTAAAACTCCGACTCTCAAACTCACTTTCCTCAGTTAAGATTCTCCTTAAAATCTACTATCTCCTCATGTGGCTCTGTGTCAATTGTTATTTTGTAATGTTTCTCTGAACTTTTCTCTGAAAAGTTATATTCTGTTCAAGTCATAATACAAATTCGAATTATTGTCACAGCCCTCGGCAAATATTCTGCCCCATAAATAGGAATTTGTAACTCAGAATGAAGCAGTTTGCTGGACATTCTGTCATGAAGAAGCGTTTCAAAAATGTTGCCCCCAACAATGATGGCGACTGAGCATGCGCTCTGCTGCTCGTGCCCCAATAAAGATGGTGGGTGCGCATGCGCACCGCTGCCAGTACCAAATAAAGATGGCTGCCGCATAGTTTTGTCTGTAACAAAGCTTCGACCTCCGCTCAGATCCCCAGGTACCGGTACGTTATTTTTTCGGATTTTCGTTGCAAATAACATGTTCACGAAGTGTGTCTAACGACCTGCCTGATTGATCTCTCCCTCCGTCCCGCCATTCCCACCTTCACGAATTGTGGATCCGAGAACGAACGTTTTTCTGCGTCGCCATTAATCACACTGCGCATGCTTCACTCAGCCCGGCCCGAGCCCCTCGTTCATGCTGATTGGCTGGAGGACCAGTCACTCCCGACCGGTCCCTCCCACTATTTGCCGTCAATCACTTCGCGCATTGTGAGGTGTCGGGGTGGGGGCGGGGTTTACAAACCCCAGTGCGGCCCCAGAGCCGAACAATGAACATTCTCCACTCTCGCTGTCCGTCACTTCCGGCTTCTCTCCACAAATAACCTCATAGAGACCGGGGGGGGGGGAGACACCGACCCAGTGACAATGTCACTGCATTAGTCACCCAGAGAGACAGGAGAATGTTCTGGGCACATCGGCTCCAATCCATTAAATTAATACAATCTGGAATTTAAAGTTAATCTCAATGACGGTGACTGAGGGTCACTGAGAAAATCTCCAATGTCACTGGATTAGGTCAGAAAGTAGGAAACTAGTTAGTTTATCGCCTGTTGGGAAACTGTTGGAATCCATTATTGAGGAAGCAGTATCTGGACATTTGGAAAGTCAACTGCAATCCATCAGAATCAGCGTGGTTTTGTGAAGGGTAGAACATGTTTGACTCATTTTGTGCAGTTCTTGGAAGATGTAACAAGCCAAGTGGATAATGGGGTCCTGTAGATGTATTTGGACTCCCAGAATGCATTTGATAAGGTGTCACACAAAAGGTAATAACGTAAAATCCCACAGGGTTGAGAGATAATATATTAGCATCGATAGAGGATTGGCTAACCAACAGACAGCAGAGAGTGGGGATTAGATTTATTGACACATGTACTGAAGAAAAATGTTTTTACCCAGACGGTGGTGACGGTCTGGAATGCACTGCCTTCAGAGGGTGATAGAGATGAGCCTCACATCCTCTAAAAAAGTGCCTGGATGAAGACTGGCAAGTCATAACATTGAAGGCTATGAGCCAAGTGCTGGCAAATGGGATTAGGTAGGTGGGTCAGGTTTATCAGGTGTTGGTGTAAATTCGATGGACTAAAGGGCCTCTTCTGCACTGTGAAAAAAATGAAAGGAAAATGAAATGCAAATAGTTTATTGTCACAAGTAGGCTTCAAATGAAGTTACTGTGAAAAACCCCTAGTCGCCACATTCCGGCGCCTGTTTAGGGAGGCTGGTACGGGAATTGAACCATGCTGCTGGCCTGCCTTGGTCTGCTTTAAAAGCCAGTGATTTAGCCCAGTGTGCTAAACCAGCGCCTCTGAGTTGCTGATGATACAAAGTTCAGTGGCATCATACACAGCATAGATGATTGCATTAAATTGCAAGAAGACATTGACAGACAAGGTGAATGGGCAAGATTGTGGCATTATAAACAAGTGTGAGATTATCTGTTTTGAACCAAAAAAGGATCGAACTGAGCACTTTCTGAATGGAAAGTGGTTCAGTACAGTGGGTGTCCAAAGAGATTTGGGGTTCATAGAATCTATGGTATGGAGACAGGCCCTTCGGCCCAAACTGGTCCATGCCAACCAAAAGTCAATCCCATTGGCCTGTATTTGGCCCAGATCCCTCTGAACCTTTCCTATTCATGCATCTGTCCAAATGCCTTTTCAGTGTTGGCAATGTCCCTGCCTCAACTCCTTCCTCCAGCAGCTCATTCCGTACTATCCTCTGTGTAAAACCGTTGATCCTTAGGTTCCCATTAATTCTTTCCCCTCTTAACATAAACCTGTGCCCACTGGTTCTCGATTTCCCAACGCTGGGGAAAAGTCTGAGTGCATTCACCCTGTCCATGCCTCTCGTGATCTTATACACCTCTATAAGATCACCCCTCAGTCCCCTACGCTCCAAAGATAAAGGTCCTGGCCTCTCCAGTCTCTCCCTATAACTCAGTCCCTTGCCTGGCAACATCCTTGTAAATCTCTTCTGCGTGCTCTCCAGTTTAATAACATCTTTCCTATAGCAAGGCGACCAAAACTGAACACGATACTCTATGTGCGACCTCACTAAAGTCCTGTACAATTGCAACATAACTTCCCGACTTGTATACTCAATGCCCTGACTGATGAAGGCCAGCACGCCAAAAGCCTTCTTCAGAGAATTTACAGTGCAGAAGGAGGCAATTCGGCCCATCGTGTCTGCCAGAGCTGGATAGCCCTGACAAAGAGCACACCACCCACTGATCTACCCTATCCCCGTAACCCAGTAACCCCCACTTAACCTTTTTTTTGGGACACTCCGGGCAATTTAGCATGGCCAGTCCACCTATCCCGCACATCTTTAGACTGTGGGAGGAAACCAGAGAACACACGCAGACACGGGGAGAACGTGCAGACTCAGCACAGACAGTGACCCAGCTGGGAATCGAACTTTGGACCCTGTAGCTGTGAAGTAACTGTGCTAGCCACTATACTACCGTGCTGCCCTATCTACCTGTGACTCCACCTTTAAAGAACCGTGCACATGAACTCCAAGATCCCTCTGTTCCATGATACACCCGAAGGCCCTACCATTCACTGTGAAAGTCCGACCTTTCATTTGACTTTCCGAAATGCAACTCCTCACACTTATCTGTATTGATCACCATTTGCCATTTCTCGGCCCACTTCCCCAGCTGACAAGATCCTGCTGCAATTTTTGATAAATTTCCTCACTGCCGACAATACCACCTATTTTAGTGTCACCTGCAAACTTCCTGATCATGCCTTGTACATTCTCATCCAAATCGTTGATATAGATACAAACAGCAATCTCATAGTTACTGATCTCCGAGTTACTCCCTACTTAGTTAATTACTCCAGTTTCGCAAATTTAGAACAGATTCCCAACCAGCCAATCAGCTTTACTCTGAGGCAAGTTATTCATATTTACTGTTCCGAAGCTGCTCCTCCCTGGATTTGTGCCAACTCCTCTCCCTGCTGTCTAGGCCGTGAATTCCGAGGTACGTTATTTATATTTACTGTTCTGAAGCCCCTCCTGCCCGAGTTCACACCAACTCCACTCCCTGTGTTGGTGAGATTCATACCTGGGTGTCTGGAAAATCGTTAGGACAGTAACTGTCCTGTAAGGTAGTGAGTGCTTTCGCTTCCCAATAGGCCGAGGAAGCGAGTGTGTCACAAGGCTGGGTGTGTTGACCGATTAATGGCTGGAGCATGGGGGGGGAGGTCATGTGATCAAACCTCCAGGAATACATTTAATCAAAGTTGGTGAGGAGAGAATGTTGGGAATTTCTATCCTAAACTGACAGTGAGGTTTCTGTAAATTTACAGGATACTGGAAGAGGAGGTTTAACAGAAGGGAAACTCAAACCAAACGTCACATCGCGATCTGACAGAGTCACTCGATTCATTAGAAACAGAATATCAGCAGCATCTGGGTGTGGAAGGTAAAAGGTTTGTCTGTTCTGTCTGTGAGGGAAGATTTCAGGTCTCGGTGTGACTGGAAAAGCCCCGAGATTCACAAACCCTGGTTAGACCAAACCTGGAGAACTGTGTTCAGTTCTGGGCAACAAACCTGAGGAAGGATAGAATGGCCTCGGAGGGAGTGTAGCACAGATTTACCTGAGTGATATCTGAACCCCCCGGGGATAAATTACAAAACTAGATGACACAAACGAGTCAGAGAAATTATGGCACAGAGAATGGCATTCGGCCCATTGAGTCCATGCTAGCTCACTGGGGCAATCCAGTCAGTTTGATTCTCCTGCTCCCTGTATCCTCGCAGGTTTATTTCCCTCAGATGTCTGTCCAATTTCCTTTTGAAATCAAATAATTCATTGTGTCTATCTTCAAACTCCCTCAGAGGCAGCAAGTTTCAGGTCATTGCCACTCGCTGTGTAAAAATATATTTCTCATATCACCTCATATCTCCTGTACCTTTTACATACAAACTAGGAACAGGCCACTCGGCCCCTCGAGCCTGCTCAGCATTCAATAAGATTGCGGCTGATCTCATTTTAACCTCAACTCCACATTCCTGCCTATCCCGATAACCTTTCACCCCCTTGCCCATCAAGAATCTATCCAGCTCTGCCTTAAAAATATTCAAGGACTCTGCATCCGCTGCCTTTTAAGCACGTGAGTTCCAAAGTCTCACAACCCTCAAGAGAATAAAAAATCCTCATCTCCATCTGAAATGGGTGACTCCTTATTTTGCAACAGTGACACCCTCATTCTCGATTCTCCCACAAGAGGAAACATCCTCTCCACATCCACCCTGTCAAGACCCCTCAGGATCTTGTATAGCTCAATCCAGGTTTTACCCAAAACTTCCAATCTGTGTCCCGACTACTTGTACGATCAGTGAATTGAAACAGAGTTTCTTTGTCCACCCGATGGAAATCTGGCATAATCTTGTGTCCCTGAATCAAATCTCCCCTCAACCTCCTTTGCTGGAACCATTCTGGTAAATCTCCTCTGCACCTTCGCCAAGAACCTTCCCATTCTTCCTGAAGAGTGGTGACCAGAGCTTTAGAAAGATGCATAGAATAGAATTAGAACCATAGAATTCCTGCAGTGCAGAAGGAGGCCATTCGGCCCATCGAGTCTGCACTGATTCTCTGAAAGGGAGCCTTGCCGTGGCCCACACCCCTACCCTGTCCTGTAACCCCATAGCCCCACCGACCTGAGCATTCCTGGACACTAAGGGGCAATTTATCAAGTTCAATCCACCTAACTTGCTCTTCTTTAGACTGTGGGAGGAAACCTGAGCACCGGGCAGAAACCCACGCAGACACGGTGAGAAAGTGCAAACTCCACACACACAGTCACCAAGGCCGGAATTGAACCCGGGTCCCTGGCGCTGTGAGGTAGCAGTGCTAATGACTGTGCTACCAGAAGCATAGTTTCAGTATCAATATTACTGTTTATGAAGCTCAAGATCGAATTTGCTTTGCCAACTACTCTGTTAATAGGTCTTGTCAATATGCAAAATCCCTCTTCGCCTTTCTCTCTCCTCCCAAAGAGGCCAGTTGGGTTTTTATAACAATCCAGCAGTTTTCATGGTCACTTTTTCCCAGTGCCGGCCCCACAAATTACCAGATTCATTCAGCTCAATTTCACAACCTGTCTTTGTGTTTTGTGGGTTCTCTCTCACTCCCTATTTTCTGTTTTTACATCAGTTTCACAGGGTGTTCGAAGGGGAGGATTCAAAGTCAGGAAACTCAAACCAAGCATCACATCAGGATCTGACAGAGTCCTCAATTTATCATATCCTGAATATCATCGTACTTTGAACATGGAAGGAAAAAGCATCGTTCATACTGGGGAGAAACCGTACATGTGTTGTGTGTGTGGACGAGGATTCGCTCGATCATCAGCCCTCACAAGCCACAAATGCAGTCACACAGAGGAGAAACCGTGGAAATGTGCGGACTGTGGGAAAGGATTCACTTCCCCATCCAAGCTGGAAACTCATCGACGCAGTCACACTGGGGAGAGACCATTCACCTGCTCCAAGTGTGGGAAGGGATTCACTCAGTCATCGGCCCTGCGGAAACACCAACGAGTTCACACTGGGGAGAGGCCGTTCACCTGCTCAGAGTGTGGGAAGGGATTCACTGAGTCATCCGAACTGCTGAGACACCAGCGAGTTCACTCCAAAGAGAGACCATTCATCTGCTCCGAGTGTGGTAAGGGATTCACTCAATCATCCGCTCTGTCCACACACCAGCGATTCCACTCCAGGGAGAGACCATTCACCTGCTCAGAGTGTGGGAAGGGATTTACTATTTCAGCCCACTTGCTGAGTCACCAGCGAGTGCACACAGATGAGAGACCGTTTCAGTGTCCAGACTGTGGGAAGCGATTTAAAGGTT
Organism: Scyliorhinus canicula; assembly: GCF_902713615.1. NCBI lineage: Eukaryota > Metazoa > Chordata > Chondrichthyes > Carcharhiniformes > Scyliorhinidae > Scyliorhinus > Scyliorhinus canicula. Next base: position 194,537 of record NW_024055654.1, on the reverse strand, counting down.
CTGGGGATCTGATGAGCCATCAACGTGTTCACACTGACGAGAGACCGTTTAGGTGCTCTCACTGTGGGACTGGATTCAGACAATCATCTGATCTCACTGTACATCAGCGAATTCACACTGGGGAGAGGCCATTTGCTTGCTCCAAATGTGGGAAGACATTCACTCAGTCATCCGCCCTGTACAAGCACCAGAGAATTCACACTGGGGAGAGACCGTTCACCTGCTCCGCGTGTGGGAAGGGATTCACTCAGTTATTCAACCTGCAGAAGCACCAGCGAGTTCACACTGGGGAGAGGCCGTTCACCTGCTCTGTGTGTGGGAAGGGTTTCACTCAGTCATCCAACCTGCAGAAGCACCAGCGTGTTCACACTGGGGAGAGGCCATTTGCCTGCTCTAAGTGTGGGAAGGGATTCACTCAGTCTTCTGACCTGCTGAGTCACCAGCGAATTCACACTGACGAGAGTCCGTTTCAATGTCCAGATTGCGGGACGTGCTATAAACGTTCTGGGGAACTGAAGCGCCATCAACGTGTTCACACTGACGAGAGACCATTCGTCTGATCCGAGTGTGGGAATGGATTCACCATTTCATCCCACCTGGTGAGACACCAACGAGGCCACAAATAACCACAGTGATTGAATTTTGCTGTTACTCACATTCAGGACTGAACCATGTTCATTTGGGTCTCTTTCTGCTGATAACAAACTCCAGCCCATTTACAGGGGCTAATATTCTGGCTGAAAGTCAAATAAATTAGATTTGTGTGAAATACACAGTGTTGAAGCTTTTTAATATCTCTGACACAACAAGTCAGTCCCTTTTGAAGTACTCACGCTCTCCCCTGTCTCTTCCATCCTTGCCTCCAACAAGAAGTGGGAGGAGCTTGTGGAGCTTCTTTGTGACTGAGATTGAGTCAATCCGATCAGCTGCCTCTGCTGCTTCCCTCCCTTCCACGAGCCCACCGGACCAAACTGTCTTTAAATGTCATCCTTTCCCGAGCCCTGAACCCACATCATTCTCTAGTTTCTCTCCCATCTCCCCTCATGCCCTCTCAGAGCTCATCTTGTCCATGAGCTCCTGCTCCATTGATCCTATTCCCACTGAGCTACTGATCAGCCAACTACCCTGTGTCCATGGATATTGTCAACATTTCTCTCTCTTCAGGTACTGTCCCTCTGTCCTTCAAATCTGCCATCATCACCCGCCTCCTCAATAAAACAAACCCTTGACCCTGCCTTCCTTACAAATTACTGCCCTATCTTCATTACTGCCTCCTCTCCAAACTCTTTGAACATGTTGCCACCTCCCGAATCCTTGCCCATCTTTCCCAGAACTCCCATGTTTGAATCCCTTCAATCAGGTCTCTGCCCTGTCACAGTGAAATACAAGAGACAAATAGAATCGTACCCGGAGAGAAAGACAGACAATCCGGGAGCTTGGATCCAACACGGATATGTCCATAAGACGAAAGACAAGGGTAGCAGCACAGTCATTATCGAGAGACAACAATACCTGCTGGAGACAGACAGACAACTAGACAATACGAATCACAACACCAAGCTACCTAGACCCATATACCCGAGACAAGAAGGAGAATTGGAGACAGACGGGAAGAACTCAGACTCCAGACACATTAACCAAAAACAGGTGGAATATCTGAGGGGACAACAGGTCGAACCAAGGAAGTTCTACCTGCTCCCTAAAATACACAAACACAGAATAATAATAATCTTTATTATTGTCACAAGTAGACTTACATTGACACTGCGTGAAGTTACTGTGAAAAGCCCCAAGTCAACATACTCTGGCGCCTGTTTGGGTACACAGAGGGAGAATTCAGAATGTCCAATTCACCTAACAAGCGCATCTTTCGGGACTTGTGGGAGGAAACCGGAGCACCTGGAGGAAACCCACGCAGACACGGGGAGAAAGTGCAGACTCCGCACAGGCAGTGACCCAAGCGAGAATTGAACTCGGAACCCTGGCGCTGTGAAGCAACTGTGCTACCGTCAGGGATATGCCGCCAGACACACCCAGTGGTTCAGACTGAGAGAGGAAATCCTACAGAATCATAGAATTTACAGTGCAGAAGGAGGCCATTCGGCCCATCGAGCCTGCACCGGCCCTCGGAAACGGCACCCTACTTAAGCCATGCCTCCACCCTATCCCCGTACCAACACCTAAACACACAGTCATGGCTGGAATAGCTGAAACATCAACACACTGCTCCTGGTAGTTGATGGTATGGTGGTTCAATAAATATAATTAGTGGATTAAAAATATGTGTAATTTAGAGTTAAAAATGCCAGATTAACTCAACAGGTCTGGCAGCATCATAGAATCCATACAGTGCAGAAGGAGGCCATTTGGCCCATCGAGTTTGCACCAACCCTACAAAAGAGCACGTAACACAGGCGCACTTACCCTGCACTCTCCATCTTTTGAAACTAAGGGGAAATTTAGCATAGCCAATTCACCAAACCTGCACATCATTGGACGGTGGAGGGGCGACACGTGGCACAGTGGTTAGCACTGGGAATTTATAGCACATTCATCCTGGGGAGAGACCATTCACCTGCCTTGAGTGTGGGAAGGGATTCACTCAGTCTGCCCACCTCACTTCACACCAACGTGTTCACTCTGACACGCGACCTTTTAAATGTTTCGCCTGAGAGAAGAGTTTCAAAGGCAAAATGGATCTGCTGATTCACCAGCGCAGTCACACTGGAGAGAGGCCGTTCACCTGCTCCGTGTGTGGGAAGGGATTCACTGAGCAGTCCCTCCGACTGAAACACGAGCGCATTCACAGCAGGGAGGGAGCGTTCATCTGTTCCAAATGCGGGAAGGGATCCATTCGGTCATCCACCCTGCAGATACACCAGCGAGTTCAGAAGTGCCTCCAGGACTCTGCTGTTATTGATGTTAATCACACCCAGGACTGAACCAAAATCACACCCAGGACAGAACCATGTTCATTCTGACAGCTGGAGTTTGAGTTGATGTTAATAATCCCTGCAACTGAGATTAGAATAGATTGGTGCTTGATAGCCGGCACAGACACAATGGGACAAAGGGCATTGATTTGTGCTGTAAAACTCTATAACTCTAACCCATCTCACTTCACACCACCATGTTCACTCTGACTCGACCTTTTATGTGTTCTGACTGTGGGAAGAGCTTTAGAAGCAAAATGGATCTGCTGACTCACCAGCGCGCTCACGCTGGAGAGAGACCGTTCACTCTCCAAGAGTGGGAAGGAATTCACTCAGTCATCAACCCTGCAGAAACACGAGTGAATTCACACTGTGAAGAGGCCATTCACCTGTTCCAAGTGTGGGAAGGGATTCTCTCATTCATTCACCCTGCAGAAACAGCAGCGAATTCACACTGGAATAAATCCTTTAAAAATATTTCTCCCTGTGTCTGCATGGGTTTCGCCCCCACAACCCAAAAGATGTGCAGGATAGGTGGATTGGCCACACTAAATTGCCCCTTAATTGGAAAAAATAATTGGGTACTCTAAATTTATTTTTAAAAATGTTTAAATATTGCTGTCAAAGCTTTTCCTCTTGTACTCATCAGCATAGATGCAAGAATACCAAATTTAAAAGGGACAAATTTATACTGACTGAGTATAAATTGGTTGGTAAGTGGACTCCGATTGGTTGAGGGGCTGCCATGAAGAATGCACCAGGGAAACATTACCTAAAGCTCTTGCTTAAATGCAAAAATATCAAGTGGATTCTGATTGCTTGATGTGTTGGCATGGGGTCTGCATCAGGGAACATTTGGCCTCCAAGCTTTTTAATTGAAAAGATGCAGCACTAGGACAAATTATTTTGTATGCAGATGTCTAGCCCTGCATTTGAATCTGAAAAATTCCAAGATCTGGATCTAGTCATGAACAGAGTGGATAGTTAGGAGCTTTTTCCCGGGGTGGAAGAGTCAATTATTAAGGGACAAAGGTTTAAGGTGCAAGGGGAAAGTTTAGAGGAGATACGGGAGAGAAGTTTTTTACACATAGGGTATTGGGTGCCTGGAACTTGCTGCCAGAGAAGGTGGTGGAAGCAGGTACGATAGTGATGTTTAAGGGATGTTTTGACAAATACATGCATCGGGTGGGGAAACAGGGCTACGAACCCTGTATGTGTTGAAGGTTTTAGGTTACATGGGCAGCATGGACGGCACAGGTTTGGAGAGCTGAAGGGCCTGTCCCTGTTCTGTACTTTTATTTGTATTTATAATCTTTGTATAGTCCACATTCTTAACTAATCCAATTATTTCTTCCTTAGAACATAGCCATCTATTGTTACCGACAGGAATGCCAACATTCTCAAACAATTAACATTCAAAACAAATCACAACAATCTCAAAGAAAAGAACAATTTATCTGATCTATTGTGAACGGATGCTTTAAAACATTTCGAGATCCCGGTCTTAACAAAAAGTAGATGAAACGAAATGAAATGAAAATCGCTTATTGTCACAATGAAGTTCAATGAACTTCAAATGAAGTTACTGTGAAAAGCCCCTAGTCGCCACATTCCGGCACCTGTTCGGGGAGGCTGTTACGGGCCTCTTGCATGGACATACTCTGTCGGTGTACCAATGTTTTGTGATATCTGTCCACTAGTTTCTGAGATAAATTATTTACAGCAGAATTATAGGGGGGTGAACATTATCTCTGCTCATCTTCTGTGGCAGAGGTACTTTCAGTACATTGACCAGCCTGACAGTGTTACATAGGGGAAAAGGGGGTGATTCAAGTCAGCAAGTCAAGGCATCCTCTTTTAATGGCCAGTTCAAATATAAACTCAGAATTAGAAAAGAATTGGAAATGGGAGAAAAGAAAGTGTTTTATTCACAGATGTTGGATCCAAGAGGTTTCAGTCTGTATTTAACTCAACCTTCATTCACAAGCTGGAGGACCAGAGTCCTTCCGGTTTTCCAGAAACCCCCCATTGGCCGGACCGTTTCCCTGGAAACCTTGGCTCCACGTGATGATGGGGAGGGTGGTGCCGAAGATGTCCCTGCGGACAATAGTGATTCCTATTGGTTGATTCAGGCCGGGCTCTATTGTGACGTCACTGCCTCAGAGTGGCGTTCCCAGCCAGCGGGAGGATATCACTGGTTCCAGAAGCAAGACACAGCGGATTGGACAACAGCTCAGCGCGTCTGGAGGTCAAAGTGCCTCCCTGCACCACGTGGGCGCAGGTTCCGCCCTCATTGTGGTCGGAGCTGTGTTTGACCAATGGCAAGTCCTGGCATACCAGAAGTGCTCTTCCGGTGATTGCAGCCAATCAATGTGGGAGCTTTGTACTAATGGCGACAAGGAGCTTCCTCTATTGTCTGAGCCTGGAGCTTGTGAATTTGCGCATTCCTGCCGAGCAAAGCTGCTGCTCCATCTCTGAATGAAGATTAAGCTTCACACAAGCTAAAATGTCATCCTCTGACCCACATCTGTGAGTAAGACACTTTCATTTCGCCCCCCTTTCTACTTCTTTTCTCATTGTGAGCTTAAATGATTGACTTGCAGGAACTGGAGGGAAAGGAAATGAATCCAGGGAGGGTGCAGACTCCGGAAAGGTTGGCCCAGGTCTCTCTCTCTCGAAGACAGTGACATCCTTTGCTCCCTCAACTTGATCCATTTATTTGTTTGGCTTAAAGGATGGTCTCTTTCCTAATGTTCACAACTAAAGGGTTTTGTGGCTGACATAATGAATTGATATAATGCAGAGATGCTGGCGTTGGACTGGGGTGAGCACAGTAAGAAGTCTTACAACACTAGGTTAAAGTCCAACAGGTTTGTTTCAAACACGAGCTTTCGGAGCGCAGCTCCTTCCTCAGGTGAGTGGAGTATGATACCTCTCCACTCACCTGAGGAAGGAGCTGTGCTCCGAAAGCTCATGTTTGAAACAAACCTGTTGCACTTTAACCTGGTGTTGTAAGACTTCTTACTGAATTAATATAAGACAGAGATATGTCTCATGTTGTTGTAAGGTACATAAGGTCTATCATTTTTCAAAAGTTGCAGTGCAGAAGGAGGTCATTCGGCCCAACGAGTCTGCACTGGCCCTTGGAAAGTGCACCCCACCTAAGAACACGCCTCCACCCTATCCCCGTAACTCAATAACCCAACCTTTTTTGGACACTAAGGGCAATTTATCATGGGCAATCCACCTAACTGGCACATCTTTGGACTGTGGGAGGAAACCGGAGCACCTGGAGGAAACCCACACAGACATGAGGAGAACATACAGACTCCACACAGACAGCGACCCAAGCCAGCAATCAAACCTGGGACCCTGGAGCTGTGAAGCAACTGTGCTAACCACTGTCCTACCGTGATCCCCTCATGAAGTACATTCATTATTACTTCTGTCTGTTACTGTAGCTGTGTTGTATATTCCCAGTCATAGAACCATTACAGCACAGGAATCCCATTTGACAACTCGAGTTCATATTGTCTTTCAGTCGAGGAATCCAGTCAGTCCCATTCAGCACGGTAGCATGGTGGTTAGCATAAATGCTTCACAGCTCCAGGGTCCCAGGTTTGGTTCCCGGCTGGGTCACTGTCTGTGCGGAGTCTGCACGTCCTCCCCGTGTGTGCGTGGGTTTCCTCCGGGTTCTCCGGTTTCCTCCCACAGTCCAAACATGTGCTGGTTAGGTGGATTGGCCATGCTAAATTGCCCGTAGTGTCCTAAAAAGTAAGGTTAAGGGGGGGGGGGGGGTTGTTGGGTTACGGGTATAGGGTGGATACGTGGGTTTGAGTAGGATGATCATTGCTCGGCACAACATCGAGGGCCGAAGGGCCTGTTCTGTGCTGTACTGTTCTATGTTCTATCCCCATAGTCCTTCAAGTATTTTTCTTTCAATTACCCATCAAATTCCTGTTTGATGTAGTTGAATGTCTCGGCATTCACCACCCTTGTAGTCTTTGTGTTTGTGTTCATAAACAGTCATTATCTTAATCTAATTCTACTGCTATGACTCACTAAACTCTGATCAAGCAATACAGTACTGTAAGTGAAACAGATTTTTAGTCTGGTATTTAAACATGTGTATGTTTATAGTCTAGCATCTGCATTAAGATTTTTAGTGCTGTGTACTCGACAGGAAGTGGTGAGCATGGATCTGTCGAGGAGTCGCACAAATTGTCACCTACTGGAGAATTGGGACGGCGTACAGCAGAGTGAGAACAGTGTGTGTGTGGGATGGAGATTTACAGCTTTCTTAAAATAAGAGAGGAAAGAACGTTCCATTGGAACTAGAATTGTCTGTTCTGAATTTCTATCCTGGACTGATGGTGCTAACTTTTCTAAACTCCTTTTACAGGACGTTAGAAGTAGAGAATTTGGAAACGGAAATCTTGAACGAATCATCACGTCAAGATCTGAGAGTCACTGGGACATGAATATCATTGGCCTTTGACTCTCAAAGGAGAAATGTTTTTCTGCTTCAAAAGGTTTTAAAAATCGATGTGACTAGAAAGGCAATCCGACAACCTCCCTCCCCCGAGTGAGAGTGGTCCAGCAAACTGAGTGTGGAAGAGTTTGGCCATGACATAGGCTGTTAAAGCTTTGCACCATTCACATTGAGGAGAGACCGGACAAGTGTTTTGTGCATTGTTCAGGCTTTAACTGATCATTGAATTTGGAGAGTCATTGGACACTTGCACTGTGGAGAAACCATGGAAATGTGGGGACTGTGGGAAGGGATTCTGTACGCCCTCTGCACTGGAAACTCATCAACGCAGTCACATTGGAGAGAGGCCTTTCATCTGCTCTGACTGTGGGAAGGGATTCACACAGTCATCCAACCTGCTGAGACACCAGCGAGTTCACACTGGGGACAGACCGTTCACCTGCTCTGAATGTGGAAAGGGATTCACCAATTCATCCAACCTGCACACACACCAGCGACTTCACACTGGGGAGAGGCCTTTCACTTGCTCCGAGTGCGGGAAGGGATTCAGTCATTTGTCTAATCTGCTGAGACACCAGCGAGTTGGCAGCAGGGACAGGTCATTCATCTGCTGTCAGTGTGAGAAGCGATTCCGTGATTCATACACCCTGCGCCTGCATCAGCGAGTTCACACTGGAGAAAGGCCATTCACCTGCTTTGACTGTGGTAAAGGATTCACTCAAGTATCCAACCTGCTGAGACACCAGCAAGTCCATAAGTGATGATAGGGGTTGGATTCTGCGGTTCTTGCTGCTGTAATTCACATCCAGGAATGAACCATGTTCATTCTGACAGTTGGAGAGTCCGAGAGTTTCTTTCTGTTGGACTGGCCAGTCTTGCCACTTTGCTTCCTGTGAGCCGGTTTTGTGATGTGGACTGTATATTTCGACTGAAATGATCCACAAAAGCAGATGTAGTACATTTATTTTATCCTGGATAGTAAATAGTGTTTTCCCTTGGGCAGCACGGTGGCCTAGTGGTTAGCACAACCGCCTCATGGCGCTGAGGTCCCAGGTTCGATCCCGGCTCTGGGTCACTGTCCGTGTGGAGTTTGCACGTTCTCCCCGTGTCTGTGTGGGTCTCACCCCCACAACCCAAAGATGTGCAGGGTAGGTGGATTGGCCACTCTAAATTGCCCCTTAATTGGAAAAAATAATTGGGTAATCTAAATTTTAAAAAAAAAATAGTGTTTTCCCTGACACTGCAGATAATTCTAAAATAATACATTTGTCTTCTTCCATTGAGTCGGCTCAGTTGGTCTGTGTCAGTATTTATGCTGCACCTGACCCTCCGCCCACACCTCTTCATCTCCTCATCAGCATCCCTTCCTATTACAAATCTAGCTTGTCCACAAGAGGTAGGAGCAGTAGGCCATTCGGCCCATCAAATCTGCTCTGTTATTCAATGAGATCATGGTTGATCTGACATGATCTTGAACTCCACTTTCCCACCTTATCCCCATAACCCGATTCTCTTACTGATTAAAAATCTATCTTAAACTTGAACATACTTAATGACCCAGCCTCTACAGATAAGGAGGGGTATGGAGGGTGAGAGGAGGGAGGCGGGATCAGGATATTTAATCGGATGCTCAGCCATGATAATGAATGGTGGAGCAGGCCCAAAGGGCCACATAGCCTCCTCCTGCTTCTATTTTCTATGTAACTATTCACAGGATCATTTTAGCAGGATTTCCTTATTTTTACATCCCATTCCATTTGAAATAAAGACCAACATTCCATTTGTCATCCCAATTACCTGCAGAATTTAGAAAGGGTCGAGAGCTTCAAGTTTTTGAGTGTCCAGATTACCAACAACCTGTCGTGGTCTCCCCATGCTGACAATATAGTTAAGAAAGCCCACCAATGACTTCTTTCTCAGAAGACTGAGGAAATTTGGCATGTCAGCTACGATTCTCCAACTTTTACAGATGCACCATTGAAAGCATTCTTTCTGGTTGTATCACAGCTTGGTATGGATCCTGTTCTGCCCAAGGTCGTGAATGTAGCCCAGTCCATCACGCAAACCAGCCTCCCATCTATTGACACTAATCTATAATTCCCGCTGCCTCAGAAAGGCAGCCAGTATAATTAAGGACCCCATGCATCCCGGCAATACTCTCTTCCGCCTTCTTCTGTCTGGAAAAAGTTACAAAATTTGAGGTCACGTACCAACCGACTCAGGAACAGTTTTTTCCCTACTGCCATCAGACTTTTGAATAGACCTACCTCTTATTAAGTTGACTTTTTCTCTACACCCGAGCTATGACTGTAACATTATATTCTGCAGTCTCTCCTTCCTTCCCTATGTACGGTATGCATTGTCAGTACAGCATGCAAGAAACAATACTTTTCACTGTATACTAATACATGTAACAATAATAAAGCAAATCAAAACTTGCAAGAGACTTCAGCTACCTTTCTGTCATTTATCCACAAGGACCCAAAGTCCCTCTGTGCTGCAACTTTCTGCAGTCTTTCCCCATTTAAACAACATTCAGCTCCTTTATTCTTCCTACCAAAGTACATTAACTTCACATTTTCCTGCATTATATTCTATTTGCCAAGTTTTTTTGCCGCTCACCGAACCTGTCTATATCTCTCTGTAGACTCTTTGTGTCATCCTCCCCACTTGCCCTCTCCTTCAATGTATTCATGCTGTTCATCTCAACCACTCACTGTGGTAGTGAGTTCCACATTCTCACCACTCTCTCGGTAAAGAGGTTTCTACTGACATTCCTATTGGATTATTGATCCCTTCATAATCTGAAAAGATTTCATCCGGTCAGTTTTCTCTTATCGAGAGAAAAGCACCCAGCCTTTCCTGAGGTTTCAATGCTCTCCATTCTGGCTTTAATCTTGAGATTCTTTGTATCTTCTCCAGTGCCTCTATTTCCTTTTTCGAAAAGTAGATCACTGTATAGTCTAACCCTGATTCTAAACAAGTTGATCATAAGTTCCCTGATTTCCAAGTCAATCCCTGGACTGGACGCCAATATATGGGATCTCTATTGAAGGAAGAGTTAAGGTTATTACCGAGGCTGGAGAGTGGATTGATGAGATTGGCACCAGGGATAGGGGACTTCAGTTAGCTGGAGGGACTGGAGCAACTGAAATTTCTCTCTTCAGATCAGTCAATCGGATAGGAAATGGGCCATTAATCCGGTCATGTCTATCCCAGTTCTCTGGAGAGCAAACCATTCAGTACCATTGCCCTATAACCCTGAAATCTAATCTCCCACAAGTGCCCATCCAATTTCATTTCAAAAATGTTTGATTTCTCTGCTTCTGCTACCCTCGTGGCTGAGAGTGCCAGGTCATTACCACTGGCTGCATAAAAATATTCTTCCTCACAACCCCCCCCCCCCCCCCCCCCCCTCCACATTTCTTGACCCAAAGTTTCAATCTGTGTCCCCCTCCTCCTTGCATCATCAGCAAATGGGAATACCTTTCCTTTATTCACCTTGTCCAAACACATAAACGTGTCCAGCTCGATCAAATCTCCCCTCAACGCCCTTTTCTCCAAGGGGAACAAGCCCACTTTCTCCAACCGCACTTTGTCGCTAAAATGGAAACAATTATGGGGAAAAGGATGGAGAATGGCACTGGACCACAATGCTTGTTTACAGAGGTGGTGTAGACACGATGGGACAAATGGTCTCCTTCTGCACAGTAACAATTCTGTGATTCCTCATCCCTGGAACCATTCTGGTTAATCTCCTCCACTCCCTTTCAATGACCCTCAGATCCTTCCTGAAGTGTGCTGACCAGAACTGGACTCAATACTCTAGTTGTGGCCTAACCAGAGCTTTAGAAATGTTCCGCATAACTTCCCTGTCTTTGTACTCAATACCTTTATTTCAAGATCCCATTTGCTTTGCTAATTCCTCCCTCATTCTGTTCTGTCACCTTCAATATCTCTGCCCAAGAACCCCCAATTTTATTTGTCCCTATTCACTCTTTAGAACTGTGCCATTCAGTCTGTATTGCCTTTCCATATCCCTTCTGCCAAATCACATCTCTTCACATTCTCCATATTAAACTCCATCTGCCACTTCAGTGAATGTTCGCGGAGATTTAAGAGTTAAACTATACAGAGAAGCGGGACTCTGCTCTCTTTAATGTCACCCACAATGGAAGACAAGTCTCTGCCTTTCAATGAGGCTCATAGAGCACAGGAAGTAATTCAGCTAATTGTGCTCCTGCTGGCTGTTGCAAACATGTTGTTTCATATCATATATGTTTTACAAAATAATACTTGCAGTTTTGGGAATTGGAATTCCTTTAAATGTAGATAGATAGAAATTAACAGAACTCTGATGTAAATGCAAGTGAAACAAGCCTGGGTTAATGACAGTGAAAAGGTAGCCGTTGTTGATTTAATAAGGTCAGAGTCAATGGTGTGAACAGTTAAACAATGTATGATCCATCATGACTTTATTTCCTCACAGAGGCAGTTTGCAGGCTGTATGGACAATCGGCAGGAACTGTGGGACTAAAAGCCCAGAGGTCCATTCTAAACCAGGAGTGTTCCCAGTATTTAAATCCCTCCGCAAGAAGATGGTAAAGCCCAAGCTTCGATTTAGATTTGCCATGTGTACCGAGGTACAGTGAAAAATATTGTTCTGAGTGGAGTCGAGGTAGACCACTCCATACGTGAAATACATAGGACGGATAAGTACATTATGTAAAAACATGGGCATCAGGTGTCACATACAGAGTGCAGTGCTACAACTGTAGAGAAGACGCGTAAAGAGATTAATTCAGTCTATAAGAGGGTCATGCAGGTGTCGGTTAACAGCGCGGAAAAGCTGTTTCTGAATCTGTTGGTGCGTGTTCTCAGACTTTTGTTTCTTTTGCCGATAGAAAAGGTTGGAAGAGAGAATAACCCGAGTGGGAGGCGTCTTTGATTATGCTGCCAGCTTTCCCACGGCAGTGGGAGGTGTAGACAGAGTCAATGGATGGGAGGCAGGTTTGTGTGATGGTCTGGGCTGTGTTCATGACTCTGTAATTTCTTATGGAGCCCACAGTTTTGAGGTGTTAAAAATGAAAGTTTCTGAACCAAAAGCCAATGGAAGGATCCCTGTAAAATCCTGGAGATTGGCTGGAATACTGAAGAGACTTAAAATGAATTGTGAAGAGCTTTGACACACCTTTGGGATGGTCCCAAGAACATGTAAATAAATATTAAAGATATTGTTAAATGTAAGGGAATTATTTGGGGGTAGGTTGGGTGGGAAGAGAGTTTAAAAAAAAGTTGAACTGGGATTCCAGCGTAAATCATTATTAACTATAGTGTCGAGTTCATAGTTCTGGTTTTTAATTTTATTTAAAATATCTAGTAAAGTTTGTTTTTGTTTAAAAACATGACATTTTGTGACTCCATTCTTTCAGTTAATCACTGGGTGTTTGAGTCTCTCTTTAAACATTTACCGTCCCGACCAGGATCATAACAATATGGATAAACAATGTTTCAAAATAAATTGAAGAAAAAATATGTTTTTCCTTACTTTATATGTTACCCCTCTCTGAGGATACCCAATAATATATTAGTGAGCAATCTTTTTGTGAAACAAGATAATTGATTCCTAAAAATTGAACTAATTGTCGTCCCTTCTGAAGCAGGAGGGCTATCTCCCAGCACAGAGGGTCATTAGGGATTTTTCCCCTAGACTAATTGACAGGGATTATACCCTCCAACCATCTGAAGTGAATTCTCTACATGAATCATCCCGGCCAGTCCAGTTGTCAACTTGAAGTTAGACTGATCAGCGGAGAGTTTCTGCAGCATTTCATCGATCACGTGTGATTCCTTTCACAGAGTCCGTCGCTGCAAGGACTTTCAGCTGCAATGTTCATGACCAAAATGTCCATATTTTCTTGCAGGTCTCCAAACTCGTCATTAATAAATTCACCTCCATCATCAGTCAGACACTGAGCTGGTGCCCCAGATCCAATCCCTGTCCATTTCTCAATGACTTGTCGAGAATAACCCTTTTGGCCTTGCCATGTATTATTGGAGAAAAACTAAATCGGGTTACCATTTAGTTACCATGTCTAAAGTTTAGAATGAAAGTATTTCTGTCTTTGTCCCATACCTTTAGATTCATGGCAACTGCCTCGTTAAAATCATGGGCAAAGGGAATATTTATAATAGGGTGTGATGGCGTGCTCCCATTCCTTTTGCAAATTTCACACTTTGCACTAATCTCTTTTAGAATAAAATTCCTACAGTGCACCAGAGTCTTTGAAAGGGCACCTTACCTCGGAATACTCCCCCGCCCTATCCCTGTAACCCCACTTCACCTTTTGAACACTAAAGGGCAATTTAGCAAAGCCAATCCACCTAACCTGCACATCTTTGGTCTGTGGCAGGAAACAGGAGCATCCGGAGGAAACCGACACAGACAGGGAGAGAAAGTGCAAACTCTACACAGTCACCCAAGGCCAGAATTGAGCCCGGGTCCCTTCCGCTATGAGGCAGCAGTGCTAACCACTGTGCCACCGTGCCAGAGCCTTTTATATGCATCAACCAACCCGGTACCTTTTAGCAGGCTTTTTCATCTTTGACAGCAAGGATGAGCAGTTTGTCTGCAGCTTTGAGACTATTTTTCTCTGATTCTTATCAGCTAATGCTATTAATCCTTCTCAAACACTCTGATCAGAGTCGCCAGGTATAATTAAGGGGATATGATAGTATTCTGATGGAGTAAACTTCAGATGCAGTGACTCTCTAATTGCCTTATCTTGCTCCATGGTCAGTTGCATTCATACCTTGTTCATGGAAGGTTTACTCAACAGAAAGGGTATTTCACTAGAAACTACACCAGTCCTGGTCAACTGCCTTACTTCAGCTATTTCACATTAAAGTCACTGAAAGAGTGTTGATTTAATGTCTTGACATCACCAAACTGAAACATGGAGAGCGTTCTTACTCCTGAACCTTGTGTCGTTCTTCGCCAGGAGGTGATCTTCATCAATCTGACCCAATACTGTCGAGGTGCAGGCACTAAGCAAAGGGCTTGTGAGGAAAGGTTGGACAGGCTAAGGCTTGTATCCCGTGGAGCTTAAGTAAGATTGAAACATATAAGATCCTAAGGGGTGGAAGTGGAGATGATGTTTCCTCTTGTTGGAGAATCTCGAACTGGGTCACCTTTATCATATATATTTTTATTAAGAGTTTTTCCGTTTTTACAAATAACACAACAAACCCTCAACTGGTACAGAAATCCTTCAGTGTGCATGAATACAGAAAAAGACAGGATTAAACTTGGTGCCTCCGTTTCTACCGGGGGAAACGGTGAATGGATAAACTGGAGAAAGAGGGAAAAGTCAAAGCCATGAAAACAGGGTAAAATGGTTCACGCCTTCACTTGTAGCGATCGCTCATACAGCTAAAGAAAATCTAGGATAATATTTCCATACCCTGCTGAGGTTTGCTCCAAAACAGACTTTCCCTCAATTCCAATCAGAATGAGGTGCCAGGGACACTTTGTAAAGCATTTTTCTCAGATCAGAGACCTGTCTGCACCTTTACAGGATCCAGTCAACATTCTTTAACCCCCAAATAAAGAAAAGGTACAGAAATAATTCACAAAACCTTTTGTCCGAAGATGGGATATTTTACATTCAACCACAAGATGCAACAAATCCCCAAAATTAAGTTCAGTAAAGTGATCATTATTCCATATAATATATATATTATATACACACGCAGCAAATATTCATACAATCGGTTCAGATTCTAATTGACATGGTCAGTGCATCCCTTCACACGGAGAACAAAAGGATATTGAAAAGTGTGAGGGATCTCAGGATAAAGCCATGAACGTGGCCCTATGGTGCACACTCTGCTCCATAAAGCAACCAAGGATTCTCCACCCTGCCAAGGCTCACAACACAACAGACCTCACTCCTCAGTGTAAAAGCAAGGATTATAGCACATAGAAAACACAGGTAAATACTGCACAGCCCTCATGTCATACAACCTCCTAAGGGCTGTTGTCACAGTGTAACAGGCAACAACACCTCACTGCTCGTATATCATACACTCTTGCCGGGCTAAAAGGCAATAACACAAAATCAGGAGTTAAGTCACAGAGGAACAAAGATTAGGATTAATGATGAACTGCAGAATAACATAACCATCCAGGGTGATTAGAAAGGCCACAGCCTCCAAGGATCATGGAGCAACAATCTGAATCCATCCAGAGTTCCCCCGAAGCCCCTGCACTTTCGCTATGTCGTCGTCCCAAAACGCCCGTAAACAATTACCGAGACGGGGCTGGTTTAGCACAGTGGGCTAAACAGCTGGCTTGTAATGCAGAACAAGGCCAGCAGCATGGAATGCCAGCGGAGGTGGTAGAGGTGGGTACGACAGCATCATATAAGATTCATCTGGACATATATATGAACGCGTGGGGAGCAGAGAGAGGTAGACCTTGGAAAATAGGCAACAGGTTTAGAGAAAGGATCTGGATCGGCGCAGGCTGGGAGGGCCGAAGGGCCTGTTCCTGTGCTGTAATTTTCTTTGTTCTTTGTTCCTGGAACATAACACAGATCATACAGGTCAGGATCAAATAATTATGGCTTGTGCATCTGGATAATGAAGGGCAGCACGGTGGCACAGTGGTTAGCACTGCTGCCTCACGGCGCCGAGGCACAAGGTTCGATCCTGGCTCTGGGTCACTGTCCGTGTGGAGTTTGCACATTCTCCCGGTATTTGCGTGGGTTTCGCCCCCACAACCCAAACATTTGCAGTGTAGGTGGATTGGCTACGTTAAATTGCCTCTTAATTGGAAAAAATTAATTGGATACTGTAAATTTATTTTAAAAAGAGGATTACAGGATGAGTGGTGCCAGGGCTCGCAAAAATGCAGCTGCCCCCCCCCCCCCCCCTCCCTGCTGACGTGTCCCCGAATTGACTGTATTGAACACAAAGATGATTGACTTGACTTTTATCCAGAATAATAAACACTATAACTGGGCTGATGATGATCAGCAGAGACAGACCCAGGGCGGCACGGTGGCACAGTGATTAGCATTGCTGCCTACGGCGCTGAGGACCCGGGTTCGAATCCCGGCCCTGGGTCACTGTCTGTGAGGAGTTTGCACATTCTCCCTGTGTCTGCGTGGGTTTCACCCCCACAACCCAAAGATGTGCAGGTTAGGTGGATTGACCACGTTAAATTGCCCCTTAATTGGAAAAAATGAATTGGATATTCTAAATTTAAAAAAAAAAAAAAAAAAAAAGCAGAGACAGACCCAGTTCAATCCGAGATCTGATTATCAGTAAAATCCAATCAGTGTAGTTAGCGGTGAATGCACTGGTGACTCCGGACATGGGATAACTAATCAAATCCATTCCCACTTACAGACTGGGAGCACCACCTCGCCCCGCTGTGAATTTGCTCGGTGTACAGTCAGGTGAATAGTGAACCCAGTCCCACAGTGAGCGTAGGTGATTGATCTCTCATCACTGTGAACATGTTGATGGGACATCAGTTCCTGGGAACCTACAACACATCCTTCAATCTGGGCATTGAACCTATCTCTCCTCAGTGTGAACACAGTATTCCGGAAGGATGGCTGAATTAATTCATTCCTTCACTTGGAGCACGAGAGCGGATCTCTCCTCACTGTGAAGGCTCTGGTGTTTCAGCAGGATGGATGATCGAGTGAATCCCTTCCCACACTCATTGCAGGTAAATGGCTTCTCCCCAGAGTGAACCCATCTGTGTGACAGTAGGTCAGATGACTGAGTAAATCCCTTCCCACACACAGAGCAGATAAACGGCCTCTCCCCAGTGTGAATTCGCTGATGTATAATGAGGACAGATGATTGTTTGAACCCAGTCCCGCAGTGAGAGCACCGGAACGGTTTCTCGTCAGTGTGAAGACGCTGATGGTACATCAGCTCCCTGGTACTTTTAAAGCACTTCCCACAGTCTGAGCATTTAAAAGGTCTTTCATCAGTGTGAACTCTCTGGTGTGTCAGCAGGTGGGATGACTGAGTGAATCCCTTTCCACACTTGGAGCAGATGAATGGCCTCTCTCCAGTGTGAATTCGCTGGTGTGTCAGCAGGTGGCAGAACTGAGAGAATCCTTTTCCACACACGGAGCAGGTGAAGGGTTTCTCCCCGGTGTGACTGCGCCGATGAGTTTCCAGATCAGACGGGGATCTTAATCCCTTCCCACAGTCCCCACATTTCCACGGTTTCTCCCCGTGCGACCAGCGTTTGTGTTTTGACAGGCCAGTTGATTGGCTGTAGCCTCGCCCACACACAGAACACGTGTATGGTTTCTCCCCACTGTGAATAGTGCTTTTTCCTTCCATGTTCAAAATCCGTAAGTTGGGAGGCTCGATCTGATCCTGATGTGATGTTTGACTTTAGTTTTCTGACTCCAAATCCTCATCTTCTGATATCCTGTGAAATTGATTTAAGAGAGAAAAAAGGGAGTGAGAGAGAACCCACAAAAACACAAAGGTAGGTTGTGAAATTGAGCTGAATGAATCTGGTCATTTGTGGGGCCGGCACTTGGAAAACTGTTGAATTGTCATAAAAACCCAACTGGATTTGCAGCTCTTTGTCCCTCTAAAGATGGCAGTCCTTAACTCCATCCCTTACAGCAATGTGGGTGTACCTACATGGGTGTATCAACACCTCATGGAACAACTGCAGCAGTTCAAGAAGGCAGCTCGCCAGCATCTTTTGAAAGGCAACAGGGAATAGGCAATAAATATTGGCCTAACCAGCGACACCCACGTCTCCTTAAATGATAGTAAACTAGGCCGGTCCCCTGCCCCAGTGTGGGTAGAATGTGAATAAAATCAATCAAGTGAATGATTTTCTCTCCTGGTCACAGGAATCCTGAAGCCCCGCCCACTCTGTGACATCACCAACATGGCCTCGCATTCCATACACTTCCCGCTGATAAGAACATAGAACATAGAACAGTACAGCACAGAACAGGCCCTTCGGCCCTCAATGTTGTGCCGAGCCATGATCACCCTACTCAAACCCACGTATCCACCCTATACCCGTAACCCAACAACCCCCCCTTAACCTTACTTTTATTAGGACACTACGGGCAATTTAGCATGGCCAATCCACCTAACCCGCACATCTTTGGACTGTGGGAGGAAACCGGAGCACCCGGAGGAAACCCACGCACACAGGGGGAGGACGTGCAGCGACCTGATATGAGGTGGGGGCCGTTCACCGTTGACCTGTTCCTGGGAAAAGGCCCTGAGCTGCTAACTCAAGCCCTGCAGGCTCTTATTCGGAGCTTGCGGCCTAAACAAAGTCTTTCTGAAGCCTTCCCAGCCGGAATGCGGCCCCAATTCCCCGCTGCCCCCGGGGAGCCCATTCCTCCCTCCGCCTGACCGACTCTCACCCGCGGCACAAACCCTCCCACGCAGGGCTGAGCAAAATGACACTGCGCATGCTCCAGAGACCATCCAGAACCGCACGTGCGCATTCGCTTCCTGTAGTCTGAATGGGACATATTCACAACCGCAAGGAATGTTGGGTAGAAGCAGCGCCATTGAACGTCGAAAAAGGAAGTAGAAGATCAATTTAATAACGTTTGAAATGCATTAATTGAAAACACATGCACATAATTCCTAGTGAATTTGCGCTCTGCTATATTTAATTTCTCAAAGTGATTTAAACCACATGTTGGAAGAAACTCAGCTTTTAAAGCTATTCCCACTCTTCCTCAAGAGGTGTTGGCTCTGGTTGTGTTTAATTCCACCGTCACTGATTCTTCTTGTTTTCTCTCCCTATCTGAATAATCACTGGTTTTCTACAATGATAGAGCCCATTATGCCTGTACTGATTCGTTGGAAGATCTATCCATTTAATTCCACTGTCCTGCTGTCTGAGTCAAAACAATGTGTGTCTGCTGTAGTGTTGCAGGAGGCGAAGGGAAAGCGTTTTCCAGCTGGTTACTTCTCAGACACACTCACCCCTGTGGTTGAACAGTGCACTAAAAAGAGATTAAAGGCTGACTCAAATATAGGCAAAATGTGCTGCAAAATCTCAGCAGGTCTGCCAGCATCTGTGGAAATTAGAAGTGTTTTGAACCCAACATGACATCTTCAGAATTGATCTGCCATAATCACAGAATCACACAGTGCAGAAGAAGCTCTTTGGGCAATCAAGTCTGCACCAACACATACAAAACACCTGACCTGTCGACCTAATCCCATTTACCTGCAGTTGGCCCATAGCTTGGGACTGGTGGAGGGCCTAGGATGGGCAGCGGTGTTAATACTAGGAGAAATAGGGTACGAGGGATTGGGACTGGTGGAGGGTCAGGGATGGGCTGTGGTGTTGATACTGGGAGAAATGGAGTACGAGGGTTTGGGACTGGTGGAGGACTTGCGATGGGCAGCGGTGTTGATGAGTTGTTGAAGCTTGCGTTCCTTACCATCTGTAAGAAACAGGAAAAGATTCTTATTAAGACGTCGAATGATGCGAAGGATGAAACTGGGGACAGGGACAGCTTTGAGAGAGAGTAAGACGGTGCTGCTGGAGAGAGATGTCGAGTGTCTTCATGTGGCGCTGCATGGTACTGAGTGTGGCTTTCAGGATGCAGCGAGAGCAGCGGTTGGAAGAATGTTGTATATCCTGGTGGTACCTGTAATCCTGGAGGTTACATGCAGGATGAAATTTAAGTTGAAATCCCCGTGGGAGAGACTTACCATTTCTCAATCAGTCTCAAACCCTCGTTCTCCATTTCTTCTAGTATCAACACCGCTGCCCATCCCAGGCCCTCCACCAATCCCAATCCCTCGTACCTCATTTCTCCCAATCCCAGCCCTTGCCGCGTTTTCACCATACCCTCTGACCTTCCCCTTGCTGAGGCTGAGCGTGCTGTTCTCAGCAAAGGACTCAGCTTTGTACCCTTACGTCCCCACCTCAATGAATTCCGGGCTGGACATGATGTTGAACTCTTCTTTTGTGTCTTTCGTCTCCATGCCCACTTCTTTGGGCAAGAATGCTCCCCCCGTTCCACTGATCCTTTCATGTACCTCCAACATACTGCCTCCAAGTGGACCCCCCACCGGGACAATTACCTGCCCTCGATCTTTTCATTGAGAACTGTCAATGGGACATTGGCCGTCTTACTTTTTCTGCCCCCCTCACCCATTCCAACCTCTCGCCTTCTGAACTTTCTGCTCTTCACTTTGTCAGGCCTAACCCCGACTTTGTCATCAAATCTGCCGACAAAGGGGGTGCTGTTGTCGTCTGGGGCACTGACCTCTACCTTGCAAAGACTGAGCGCCAACTCTCAGATACTTCCTCTTACATCCCCCTGGACCATGCCCAGACCACTGAACATCAAACCATTATCTCCAACACCGTTAGTGACCTCATTTCCTCCGGATGCCTTCCCCCTACGGCTTCCAACCTCATAGTCCCCCAACCCCGGACAGCCCGCTTTTACCTACTTCCCAAAATCCACAAAAAGGACTGTCCCGGTAGGCCAATTGTGTCAGCATGCTCCTGCCCCACTGAACTTATTTCCTCTTATCTTGACTCCATCCTCACTCCTCTGGTCCATTCCCTCCCCAGCTACATCTAGGATTCCTCTGATGCCCTGCGTCATATTGACAGCTTCCAGTTCGTGGGCCCTAACCGCATTCTATTGACCATGGATGTCCAATCCCTCTACACCTCCATCCCACACCAGGATGGCCTGAGAGCGCTTCACTTCTTTCTCGAAAAGAGACCCGGACAATTCCCATCCACCACCACGCTCCTCCATCTGGCTGAACTCATTCTATCTCTCAACAACTTCTCCTTTAACTCACTCACTTTCTCCAAATCAAAGGTGTAGCAATGGGTACCCGCATGGGTCCGAGCTACACTTGCCTTTTTATGATGTACGTGGAACATTACTTGTTCCAGGCTTATCCGGGCCCCCTGCCACAAGTCCTTTACTGATACATTGATGACTATTTTGGTGCCGCGTCATGCTCTCGCCCGGAACTGGAAAAATTCATCAACTTTGCTTCCAGTTCCAAACCCTCCATCACTTTCACATGGTCCATCTCAGACACTTCCCTTCCCTTCCTGGATCTTTCTGTCTCCATTTCTGTCAATAGACTATCCACTAATATCCACTACAAGCCCACTGACTTCCACAGCTATCTGGACTACAGCTCTTCACACCCTACACCCTGTAATGACTCCATCCCTTTCTCTCAACTCCTTCGCCTCCGTCGCATTTGTTCTGACGATGCCACTTTCCAAAATGGGGTTTTGAAAATGTGTTCCTTCTTCCTCGACCGTCATTTCCCATCTAGTTGTGGACAGGGCCCTCAACAGTGTGTGGTCCATCTCCCGCGGGAACAAGAGAGAAAAAAATGTTCCAGAGAAACTAGAATTGCCTGTTCAGAATTTCTATCCTGGACTGACAGTGATGGCTTTTGTAAACTCCTTTTATAGATTGAGCGAGGAAACTGTAACGGAACAATCTCTGAAAGAGATTGCATCAGGACCTGAATATCAATGTGGAATGAGAAACAATTGTTCCATCTGAAAAAAATATTTAAAACATCAATGTGGCAGGAAAAGCATCGAGATGCACACGAAGCTGAATGATCGTGTTCCAGTGAAATGACTGTGAAAAGAGATTTAACCAGTTACACAGCCTGAAAAAACATCACACCATTCACAGTGGGGAGAAACCATACACCTGTTCTGTGTGATCTCTGAAAGAGATTGCATCAGGACATTTTTTTCTCTCTTGTTCCCCCATAGCTGTAAATCCCTGTCCCACACACTCTCCCTCCTCCCTGGGCTGAAATCCAAACCCATCTCACCATCTGCACCATTTCTTTCCTCCACTCCCAGTTTTCTCCCTCCCTCTCCTCTGATCATCTAACCTGGACAGACACAAGGACACCTGCACAATGGAGAAACCGTGGAAATGTCGGGACTGTGGGACAGGATTCAAATGCCCATCCACGCTAGAAACTCATTGTCACAGTCACACCGGGGGAGACCATTCACTTGCTGTGTGTTGCAAGGGATTCACCAAGTTATCCAGTCTCCAGTCACACCAGCTCATTCACACTCAGGAGAAACCATTCAGCTGCACTTTCTGTGAAAAGAGCTTCAGACAGTCAGGCACCCTCATTACGTACCGGCGAGTTCACACAGGGGAGAGGCCGTTCACCTGCTCCTTGTGTGGGAAGGGATTCACAAAATCATCCAACTTGCTGACGCACAAGCAAATTCATACTGGGGTGAGGCCATTCACCTGCTCTGTGTGTAAGAAGGGATTCAGTCGGCCATCCCAGCTACTGATTGTGGTGAGATAACCACTGTAGTTATGTGTACTGCAGTAGGGGGATGTATGCCTGTACCTGTAATACAGGTTCCTCCGGTCAGCCCCTGCCGGCTAGCTCCGCCCACAGGGAGCTTATGTATAAATGTATGAGAGCTGCTCAGACCCTTAGTCTACTGTTGCAGATGGAGGGACAACATCGTACAGCAATAAAGCCTCTATTGTACTAGTCTCTCGGCTTTGAGTATAATTGTTAGCGCCACAATTTATTGCTGTACGATTTCCCAGTCACCATGGACATCAGAGTCAAGCCTGACCGTCTGCAGCTGGATCCGCATTCGCCTCACGCCAGAAAAGACTTTGATCACTGGCTCGCAGTCTTCGAGGCCTACATCTCTTCAGCAGACCCTCCCCCGACGGAGGCTCAGAAAAAGCAACTCCTGTACTCCAGACTTAGCTCCAGCGTCTTTCCGCTCATTCGAGATGCGACCGACTACACCGCAGCTATGGAACTGCTCAAGGAGAACTATGCACCATCGGCGAACACCCTGTTTGCGAGGCATCAACTTTCTACTCGCGTCCAGCAGCCGGGTGAGTCGATTGAGGACTTCTGGAGGGCCCTTATACCTCTGGTACGAGACTGCGACTGCCGGGCTCTCACAGCCACGGAACATTCTGATTTACTCATGCGCGATGCCTTCGTTACAGGCATTGCATCGGACCCCATCCAGCAACGACTGCTGGAAGGGGTCGCCCCCGACCTCGCGGCCGCAAAGGTCCTGGCGCTCTCCATGACGGCCGCCTCCCGTAGTGCGCACACTTACTTCGCTAGCCACTCGGCCCACCCGTCCTACCCCTCGTGGACCCCGCAAACGGCCCCCCCAGCAGCCGCCCCCGCGCACTATGCCTGCGCTGCCCGCCGCACTGCACCCCCTGGGGGTCCCCACTGTTACTTCTGCGGCCAACAGAAGCACCCTCGCCAACGCTGCCCGGCCCGCACAGCGACCTGCAAAGCTTGTGGAAAGAAAGGCCACTTTGCAGCGGTGCGTCAGTCCCGGACGGTCGCCGCTATCGCGCCGCCGGTCCCCACGCCTCAGCCGCTACCTCAATGGGCCCCGCCGTCCGCTTCCCCCGACCCCACGTGCGATCAGTGGGCGCCACCATCTTTTGCCGCCCCCGCCACGTGCGCCCCATGGGCGCCGCCATCTTCATCCACCACAGCCATGTGCGTTCCATGGGCGCCGTCATTTTGTTCCGACCCCATAACATGCGCTCCATGGACGCCGCCATTTTACCCACAGGTACTGCGGATGCCGCCATCTCGTCTCCAGGGGCCGCCATCACGGGACACGGGTCGCTACCGCTCCTCATCGGACTCATCTGACTCAACCGCCGACCAATCACTGCTCGCCTCCGTTACGCTCGACCAGTCCCGTCCTCGCAACCTGGCACCCTCTTCCACATCGGTGCTGGTCAACGGCCATGTGACCTCCTGCCTCATCGACTCAGGGAGCACCGAGTGCTTCGTCCACCCGGACACGGTAAGGCGCTATTCCCTTGCGATCCATCCCGCCGACCGGCAGATCTCCCTTGCCTCCGGTTCCCACTCTGTCCCGATCCGGGGTTTCTGCCTGGTTAAACTCACTGTACAGGGTGTGGAATTCGACCGTTTCCGTCTGTACATTCTCCCCGACCTCTGCACTTCACTCCTACTAGGCCTGGATTTCCAGTGCAATCTCCAGAGCCTCACCCTCAAATTCGGTGGACCCCTACCTCCGCTCACCGTTTGCGGCCTCGCGACCCTCAAGGTCGAGCCCCCCTCCCTCTTTGCTAATCTGACTGTGGATTGCAAGCCCGTCGCCACCAGGAGCAGACGGTACAGCACCCAGGACAAGGCCTTCATCAGGTCCGAAGTCCAGCGGCTGCTTCGGGAGGGTATCATCGAGGCCAGCAACAGCCCTTGGAGAGCCCAGGTGGTAGTGGTTAAGACCGGGGAGAAGCACAGGATGGTCGTGGACTACAGCCAGACCATCAACCGGTACACGCAGCTCGACGCATACCCCCTCCCCCGCATTTCTGATATGGTCAATCAGATTGCAGAGTACCGGGTCTTCTCTACTATTGACCTGAAATCCGCCTACCACCAGCTCCCTATCCGTAAATCGGACCGTCCCTACACTGCCTTCGAGGCGGACGGTCGTCTGTACCAATTTCTGAGGGTTCCCTTCGGCGTCACGAATGGGGTCTCGGTCTTTCAGCGAGAAATGGACCGAATGGTTGACCGGTACGGATTGCAGGTCACCTTCCCGTACCTCGACAATGTCATCATCTGCGGCCATGACCAGCAGGACCATGATGCCAACCTTTATAAATTCCTCCACACCGCATCTCTCCTTAATCTCACGTACAACAAGGAGAAATGCGTGTTCCGCACAGACCGCTTAGCCATCCTTGGCTACGTAGTCCAAAACGGACTACTGGGGCCCGATCCCGACCGCATGCGCCCCCTCATGGAGCTCCCCTCCCCCACTGCCCCAAGGCCCTCAAACGCTGCCTTGGGTTTTTCTCTTATTACGCCCAGTGGGTCCCGCAATACGCAGACAAGGCCCGGCCACTTATCCAGTCCACACATTTTCCCCTCTCGGCCGAGGCACAACAGGCCTTCGCCTGCATTCGATCTGACATAGCCAGGGCGGGGATGCACGCCGTAGACGAGACTCTGCCTTCCAAGTAGAGAGCGACGCTTCAGATGTCGCCCTTGCCGCCACGCTGAATCAGGCCGGCAGACCCGTGGCATTCTTTTCACGCACCCTCCATGCCTCCGAAATTCGGCATTCCTCTGTCGAAAAGGAAGCCCAGGCAATCGTTGAAGCGGTGCGGCACTGGAGGAATTACCTGGCCGGCAGGAGATTCACTCTCCTCACTGACCAACGGTCGGTAGCCTTCATGTTCAACAACACGCAGCGGGGCAAGATCAAGAAAGACAAAATCTTGCGGTGGAGAATCGAGCTCTCCACCTTTAACTACAAGATCTTGTATCGCCCCGGCAAGCTCAACGAGCCCCCAGACGCCCTCTCCCGAGGTACATGTGCCAGTGCACAAGTGAACCAGCTCCGTGCCTTGTACGACAGCCTTTGCCATCCGGGGGTCACTCGCTTGTACCATCTGATCAAAGCCCGCAATCTGCCCTACTCTGTCGAGGAAGTACGGACAGTCACCAGAGACTGCCAGATCTGTGCGGAGTGCAAGCCGCACTTCTACCGGCCAGATCGCGCGCGCCTGGTGAAAGCATCCCGCCCCTTTGAACGCCTCAGCGTGGACTTCAAAGGGCCCCTTCCCTCCACCGACCGCAACACCTACATCCTTAGTGTGGTCGATGAATTTTCTAGGTTCCCCTTTGCCATCCCATGCCCAGATATGACGTCTGCCACCGTCATCAAGGCCCTGGATTCCATTTTCGCCCTGTTCGGTTTCCCCGACTATATCCACAGTGACAGGGGATCCTCATTCATGAGCGATGAGCTGCGTCAGTTCCTGCTCAGCAGGGGTATCGCCTCCAGCAGGACGACCAGCTACAACCCCCGGGGTAACGGACAGGTAGAGAGGGAGAACGGGACGGTATGGAGGGCCGTCCAGCTGGCCCTACGGTCCAGAAACCTCCCAGCCGCTCGCTGGCAGCAGGTCCTCCCTGACGCGCTCCATTCCATTCGATCACTACTATGCACCGCAATTAACAGTACACCCCATGAACGTGTTTTTGCCTTCCCTAGGAAGTCCACATCCGGAGTGTCGCTCCCGACTTGGCTCACGACTCCGGGCCCAGTCCTTCTCCGTAGGCATGTACGGCACCACAAGGCGGAACCCCTGGTGGACAAAGTACGCCTTCTCCATGCCAACCCTCAGTATGCCTACGTGGAGTTCCCCGACGGCCGCCAGGACACAGTCTCGCTCCGGGACCTGGCTCCCTCAGGTGCCGATCCCATGCCCACACCCCTTCCTGCTCCAACCCCAGCGCCCCCCTATTCGTCCCCATCAGGTCTATCCCTCATCCCCCTGCCCACCCTGGAGGACACGGAAGATTTCGGCTTGCTCTCGGAGTCATCCCGCCAGCAGCCAGCACCAACACCGCCAGCACCTGCACCATCGGGGCCATCACCGCCTGTGCCGACGTCACCACCACAGCTACGCCGATCACAGCGGAACGTCCGACTACCGATTCGGCTCAACCTGTAACCTGCTAACCGGATGGACTCTTGATTTTCCTTGTTGGACCCTCTTGTAAATAGCATCCTTTGTATTAGAGTTACATGTCACCCCCGCCGGACTCATTTTTACAGGGGGTGAATGTGGTGAGATAACCACTGTAGTTATGTGTACTGCAGTAGGGGGATGTATGCCTGTACCTGTAATACAGGTTCCTCCGGTCAGCCCCTGCCGGCTAGCTCCGCCCAAAGGGAGCTTATGTATAAATGTATGAGAGCTGCTCAGACCCTTAGTCTACTGTTGCAGATGGAGGGACAACATCGTACAGCAATAAAGCCTCTATTGTACTAGTCTCTCGGCTTTGAGTATAATTGTTAGCGCCACACTGATACACCAGTGGGTTCACACTGGGGAGAGACCATTCACCTGCTCCGCGTGTGGAAAAGGATTTACTGATTCATCCTGCCTCCTGTCACACCAACAAACTCACATCGAGGAGAGACCATTCAGCTGCACATACTGTGTAAAGAGGTTCGGGAGTTCTTCACACCTCATTTCAACCAACGTGTTCATACCGGAGAGAGACCATTCACCTGCTCCGAGTGTGGGAAGAGTTTCATCAATTTGTCTGACCTTTTGGCACACCAACAAATTCACAAGTGATTGTAGAGATTGGATTCTTCTCTTAATCACACCCAGCACTGAAACATGCTCATTCTGACAGTTCATGTTTGTTTCTGCTGTTTTGATACTCCCTGTAACTGGGCTGGTTGTGTTCCTGGGGCTGCAGTTCCGCTATCTGTGACCTTCCATATAATTCAGGAACATTCAACAGAAATGAGTTTAGATTAACTTTTACTTCACTTGTAAAATTGATCTTTGATACATTTATAATTCAATATCTGGAAGATGATACTGATGACCATCTCCGATTAGAAAGTGCTGATTGATCGTTGCTGACAATTTTTATTGGTTTGTACATTACACACAGAGACACCTCCATTATCGAGCAGAAAGAAGGGGAATAGGAATTGGTGGAGAATCGAGAGTCTCCAAATGTTACCCCTCCTGTTTGGTGCAGAAGCCCCTGAGCACAGGAATGGAGACACGTTCAATTCAAGTACTGGACTGCAAGAAATCACCGTCTAATAATCTTATAAAATCTTCAGAACTTTATTGAGTATTATAGAAAGAGCTCTCTCTCTCTTGAAGAACTTGTCAAATGAAGAATGGCTGAGGACTCTGGGTGTGTACTCATTGGAGTTTAGACGGATGAAGGGGGATCTTATTGAAACTTACAGAATACTGAGAGGCTTCAGTAGAGTGTAGGGAGAGAGGATGTTTCCACTATAGGAAAAGCTAGAACCCGAGGGCACAGCCTCAGACTGAAGGGATGGTCCTTAGAGATGAGGAAGACTTTCTTCAGCCAGATGGTGGTGAACCTGTGGAACTCTTTGCAGCAAAAGGCTGTGGAGGTCAAATCACTGAGTGTCTTGGTTAATAAGGGGATCGGGGTTATGAGGAGAAAGCAGGAGAATGGGGCAGACTCGACGTGCAAAATGGCCTATTTCTGCTCCTATGTCTTATGGTCTTATAAAGACA
The DNA here is from genome assembly GCF_902713615.1 of Scyliorhinus canicula. Lineage (NCBI taxonomy): Eukaryota > Metazoa > Chordata > Chondrichthyes > Carcharhiniformes > Scyliorhinidae > Scyliorhinus > Scyliorhinus canicula. The sequence continues at coordinate 165,966 of NW_024055654.1, read as the reverse complement.
GATTCCACAGCAGCTTGCTGGCCGACAAACACAGGATAGGTCTGTATTCTAAGGACATGTCTCTAGCACAGGCCCTGGAAAAGTCATTTCTAAGCTGAATACAATTGGATCTCATGACCTATAGTAAACCAACTACCTGTGGTTTGACTCAGTAAAGGTTAAAACTGGCTTTCGCATGGAAAAATACCACTTTGCCAGGAGGATGAGCTTCAGCCCAATACCAACACATTGGCTTCTGTCAGTTAAAGGTTCAGAGGAGACGACCGCCATCAGCTACGGAGCCCAGCTCTCAATCTGCATCATCTGTCTGTCTGTGCTGTGAGACTGATGAACCATTCTCACTTCCTGAGCTTCAAGGCTCTCTTTCTGAAAGGGCTCCAGCCATGAGTCTGCAGCATGTTGAGCATTTCTAACATTATGACGATGCCCTGGGATGAGTTGCTTCACCATTCCCACAATGGCGGCCATCAGCAATTAATATTCGTCAACTCTGACTCCCCCATCACCATCATCTCCAATCCTCACTCTGACCCCATGAAGGGTGAGCTCCAGGTTTTCCCCAGGCTGTGCAGCAGAGTGTGAACCAGTCACCACTGATGATCCTGAGCTCCAGGTTTTCCCAGGCTGTACAGCAGAATGTGAACCAGTCACCGCTGATGATCCTGAGCTCCAGGTTTTCCCAGGCTGTGCAGCAGAGTGTGAACCAGTCACCACTGATGATCCTGAGCTCCAGGTTTTCCCAGGCTGTGCAGCAGAGTGTGAACCAGTCACCGCTGATGATCCTGAACTCCCGGCAGTTCTCGAGTCTGTGCCGGGTGTATTCACAACCCATAAACGCTGTCATGGAGACGTGTCTAAACTCGAAGATATTAGCGGACCGACACAGTGTCTCATGAAGCAGTACCCTCTCCCTGCTGAGAGTTCGCCAGACACTCAAAACACCGTCCGGTCATTGTTAAAGAAGAGTGGTGTACATAAACAGTAAAAAAAATCAAAAATAAATTGGTTTGAGGAAGAAGTTTGGAAACAATTGTTATTTAATCTAAAATGCTGACAGCTTCTGTACTGAGAAAAATTAAACAGTAAAATTACAACTGTGAAAAGGTTTATGTTTGTTTCCCAAAGGATAATCTTCAGCCTTAAAGGATGTCTGGCAGAAATCCCATTTGAATTTAGGATAATTTTGAAATGATAAAACATCAGGAGCTTTTATAATGGGTTAAAGTTAAAAACAAACAAAGAAAATATACTAATACCTGGAATTAAATGGGGATGTTGGATCTCTGATCTAAAGGTTTTCTGAGCATGTTGTAGTGGACAGGAATGTTTATCCAGAGCTCATCAATGAGAGAGGATGGAAATTAATGAGATGTGTCAGATTGAGAAGTGAGTGAGGATAGGGGAAGAGACAGGAAAATCACAGCAGCAAATGAATGTAATTCAATGTAACATCTCAATCTGGTATTAATGTACGTTCCAGTGAAAGGAAAGTGTAAATGAGATGAATAAATTGAAAGTATTCTTTTGAAGAAGTTTGTATCTTTGTCAACAATCATTTTTAAAAGGAAACTACATTTGTTATTTTACAATCCCAGACCAGACCCCAGCAACAGCTAGGATACTGGACCAAAACCCCAATATTTTAGTTTATTTTGTAAGGCTGTGCAGAAAAAATACTTTGCAACAGGAGTGACTGCACAAGAAATAGGAATTTGGTATTTTAAAATAAAACTTTATTATTAACACAACATTAAACTCTTTAACATCACAGCCGAAAATAGCTTCCAATGACCCCTTAAACAACACAACTCAACACAATAAATACCCTGAATTACCATCTCTATTCCCAAGTAAATAACAAGAAAGGAAAACCCGACGGCTCTCAATCCATCCCACCTCCCAATGGCACAGAGTAATATTAGTTTGCCGGAACAGATTTGACTCCTGTTAGAACCCCTGCAGACTCTATTATATAATCCCCACAGTACAAAAAGAGGCCATTCGGCCCAACGAGTCTGCACCAACTCTCTGAACGAGCACCCTACCTAGCCACACTTGTCCGCTCTATCCCTGTAACCCCACCTGGCCTGAACATCGCTGGACACCAAGGGGCAATTTTTGCCTGGCCAATCCACCGATCCTGCAGATCTTTGGGCTGTGGGAGGAAACTGTAGCACCCAGTGGAAGCCCACACAGACACGGGGAGAAAGTGAAAACTCCACACAGACACGGGGAGAAAATGAAAACTCCACACAGACACGGGGAGAAAGTGAAAACTCCACACAGACACGGGGAGAAAGTGAAAACTCCACACAGACACGGGGAGAAAATGAAAACTCCACACAGACAATCACCCAAGGTCAGAATTGAACCCGGGTCCCTGGCGCTGTGAGACAGCTGTGCTAACCACCGTGCCAGCCTGGCTGGATGTCGTTTGGCAAGAATTCTTCAAAAAGCTGTTTCAAATGGTTTGTTTTCCCTTGTCCTCATACAATTCTGCTCTGCATTAAATACTATTACTCTTCTTTAACTATCTTAAAGTGAGAGCAAAATACCTTTCCTGTGGTCCAAATGGTAGCCAGATCAGACCTCAACTCAAAATGCTTTCGCTAAATGTCTGAAAACCGTACCACCCAGCAATGATATCATGTCCCAAGCTAAAAACAAATTAACTCCCCGGACTAAAAAGACATTAACTCCCCAGGGATTCCCCCTAGTTAAACAACATTGCATTACCCCAGGGTGAAAACACATTACTCTGGTTAATGTCACCTCTGGCTCCGAAAAGTTTTCTGGTCTTGTAAAAAACAAGATTATTCTTAAAACATGACAGCAGTCAGACACACACTAACCCAAGCTGTTAACCCTTAAATTGTGAAATGTTTATAATCTAATATATCTAAAATCCTGCATTCGTTACAGTGAGCCTGGCCACTAACCAAGATACTGGGCAGCACGGTAGCATGGTGGTTAGCATAAATGCTTCACAGCTCCAGGGTCCCAGGTTCGATTCCCGGCTGGGTCACTGTCTGTGCGGAGTCTGCACGTCCTCCCCGTGTGTGAGTGGGTTTCCTTCGGGTGCTCCGGTTTCCTCCCACAGTCCAAAGATGTGCGGGTTAGGTGGATTGGCCATGCTAAATTGCCCGTAGTGTCCTAAAAAGTAAGTTTGGGGGGGGTTGTTGGGTTACGGGTATAGGGTGGATACGTGGGTTTGAGTAGGGTGATCATTGCCTGGCACAACATCGAGGGCCGAAGGGCCTGTTCTGTGCTGTACTGTTCTATACTGGGACCATTCAGATGGAGATAGAACATAGGAATTAGGAGCAGAGGGAGGCAATTCAGCCCTTTGGGCCTGCTCCACCTTTCAGTCAGATCATGGCTGATCTCTTCCTGGTGTCAAATCCACCTGTCTACCTGTTCCCCATATCCCTCTAACCTGTTAAGATAAACAAAGATCTCGAGACAGACACCACCTTGAACTTTTGATAAGATCACCTGAAAGTGTATGAATGGGTTGTATCATAGGGAACGTGTGCATGATAATGCGATACCAGTGTGAGTGGGCAGATTTATTTATTAGGCGTGGATTAACTAACATGCGGATGTGCATTGTGAGTCTTAGCTGAAGAACAGGTCCCAAGACTTGCTCAGTGGATTGGACACTAGAACAGCTCTAATGGTTCCTTCTCTTCCCCAGTGATCAGAAACAGTAACTCTTAGGATTCCTTCAAGCTTCTTCCCTGTAATCGAGGTCACACTGATGAACTGTTGTTCCCTGGCTCTGATTTGGAAAATGGGAACGACGTGAGCTATATTCCAATCTCGGAACAATCCCTGACTCTATTGAGCTGTTGACGATATGGGCAAGGGGTTCACAGAGTCAGTCAAGGAGGAACGAGAGAGAGTTTTGTCCCATGGGCGAGTGGAAGGGGGGAAGCAGCTGATCGGATTGTCTCACTCTTCGTGACAAAGATGCTCCATGAGTTCATCACACTTGTTGTTGGAGGTGACGGTGGAGGAGACTGGGGAGAGGGAGAGACCTTTAAGGAATGTCCATAGTGTGCATTTAACACAAATCCGATTTATTTCACATTTATGTAGAATATTAACTTGGCTGAAGTTTGTTAACACAGAAGATACAATGCTGAAGGAGGCCATTCGGCCCATTGAGTCTGCATCGACCCACTTAAACCCTCACTTCCACCCTATCCCTGTAACCCAATAATCCCTCCTAACATTGTTTGGTCACTAAGGGCAATTTCTCTTGGCCAATCCACCTAACCTGCACTTTGGACTGTGGGGGGGAAACCCACGCAGACATTGGGAGAAAGTGCAAACTCCACACAGACAGTGACCCAGCAGGGAATCGAACCTGGGACCCACGTGCTGTGAAGCCACAGGGCTAATCACCTGTGCTACCGTGCTGCCACTGGCAGATATTACCCTGCTAACATCAGCAGAAACAGAGCACAATGAACATGGTTCATTTCTAGATGTAACTGGCAGCAAAATCCAATTACTGTCGGCATTTGTGAATTCGCTGGTGTGCCCGCAGGTTGGATGAATGACTGAATCCCTTCCCACAATCGGAGCAGGTGAACGGTCTCTCTTCCGTGTGAGTGCGCTGGTGTACGGTGAGGTGAGCTGATTCTCTGAACCTAGTCCCACAGTGAGAGCACCTGAACGGTCTCTCGTCAGTGTGAACACGTTGATGGGACATCAGATTGGTGGAACTTCTAAAGCACTTCTCACAGTCTGAGCATTTAAAAGGTCTCTCCTCGGTGTGCGCATGTTGATGGCGTATCAGTTCACTGGAACTTTTATAGCATTTCTCACAGTCCTGGCATTTAAAAGGTTTCTCCTCACTGTGAGTGCGCTGGTGTGCAGTGAGGGTAGACGATGTCTTGAACCTTTTCCCACAGTGAGAGCAACTGAACGGTCTCTCGTCAGTGTGAACACGTTGATGGCGCATCAGTTCCCCAGAACTTTTGTAGCATTTCCCACAGTCTGGACATTTAAATGGTCTCTCAGTGGTGTGAGCTTGCTGGTGTCTCAGCAGGATGGATGACTGATTGAATCCCTTCCCACACTGGGAGCAGATGAAAGGTCTCTCATTCGTGTGAACTCGCTGGTGTCTCAGCACGCTGGATGAGTGAGAGAACCCCTTCCCACAGTGGGAGCAGGTGAATGGCCTCTCCCCAGTGTGAGTGCGCTGGTGTACAGCGAGGTCACTCGATTGCCTGAACGCTGCCCCACAGTGAGAACACTTGAACGGTCTCTCATCAGTGTGAGTGCGCTGGTGTTTGGTGAGGGCGTAAGATGTCTTGAACCCACTCTCACAGCGAGAGCACCTGAACGGTCTCTCGTCAGTGTGAACACGTTGATGGGACATCAGTTCCCCAGAACTTTTATAGCACTTTCCGCACTCTGGACATTTAAAGGGTCTGTCGTCGGTGTGAACCCGCTGGTGTGCCAGCAGGTTAGATGACCTTGTGAATCCCTTCCCACACTCGGAGCAGGTGAATGGCTTCTTCCCAGAGTGAACTCGCTGGTGTCTCAGCAAGTTGGATGAGTGAGGGATTCTGTTCCCAGATTCTGAGCAGGTGAACAGCCTCTCCCCAGTGTGAACTCGCTGGTGTCTCAGCAGGTTGGCTGACTGAGTGAATCCCTTCCCACAGTCAGAGCAGGTGAATGGTTTCTCCCCAGTGTGAATGCGGCAATGCTTTTCAAGATGAGATGGAGATCGGAATCCCTTCCTACACACTCCACATTTCCACGGTTTCTTCCCAGTGTGACTGCGCTTGTGTATCAACAGGTCAGATGATCGTCTGAATCCTCGTCCACACACAGAACACATGTTCAGTTTCTTCCCACTGGGAATGATTCCTTTACCCCCCATGTTCAAAATCCGATAATATTCCGGTCCCTATAAAACGGGCGATTCTGTCTGATCCTGATGTGATGTTTGGTTTCAGTTTCCCAACTGCAAATCTCCTCTTCTAATATCCTGTGGAATTGATTTAAAACAGAAAATACAGAGTGAGAGAACCCACAAAAACACAAAAGCAGGTTGTGAAATTGAGCTGAATGAATCTGGTCATTTGTGGGGCTGACACTGGGAAAAAGTGACCATGAAAACTGCTGGATTGTCAAAAAAAAAACCCAGCTGGTTCATAAATGTCTTTCAGGGAAGTAATTCTGCCACCCGGTCTTGGCCCACACAGGATTCTGGCCAATATGTGGGAGAAGAGGACAAGAGAGAGAAGAGGCCATGTGTAAGAACCAAGGGGCAAAGGAGGATTTTATTTATCTCTTGAGAGAATTTTGACAAACCCTCAACCTGACCACCCAGAGGACCAGGCTATCAGGTGGATGTGAAAACCATCACCTCTAGGTTTTCTCCAACTCACACACCGTCCTGACTTCTGTGACATCCAGTACTAGATGAACAAATATTTCCTCCAAATAAATATTGGGAAGACCAAAGACATTGTCATCAGTCCCCTCTACAAAATGTCCACACCTTAACCAACGACTCAATTTCTCTCCCTGGTAACTGTCTGAGTCTGAACCAGACTGTTCAGTCATGGCAAAATATTTCGACCAAACTGAGCTACCAGCCACATATCCACATGATCACTATCTCAGTCTCAGTTCATTTGCTGCTGAGATTGTCATCCATTCTTCTGATACTTCGGGACTTAACTCTCCTAATGACTTACAGCCGGTTCCACTATCGCTCAGTCAAGTAGAGAAATTCACAATATTCTCTCCTCTGGCTGTCTGGTCGAGGATAACCGCTCTTACTCCCTGTTGCACATTTCCCCTGTTGCAGGGGCTGTTTAGCACAAGGCTAAATGACTGGCTTTGAAAGCAGACCAAACAGGCCAGTAGCATGGTTCAATTCCCGCACCAGCCTCCCTGAACAGGTGCCGGAATGTGGTGACTAGGGGCTTTTCACAGTAACTTCATTTGAAGCCTATTCGTGACAATAAGCGATTTTCATTTCATTTCCTCGTAGTCATCAGCAGTCCCTCGATCTGAGGATGATGTCTACTCAGGGTCTGTGTTTCTGCCATGGGTCTTCATGTGACTGCACAGACCTGCAGTTTTTTGGACACATGGGGCAGGACATCCGAAGAGGGAGTGGGAATCAGAGCAGGATTTGCTTCTTGCTAAATTGACCCTTAGTGCCCAAAGGTAACGTGGGCCTACATAGAGTGGTCTTTCAGTTAGTTGATGCAGACTCTATGGGCCGAATAGCCTCCTGCTGCACTGTATGGATTCTATGATGTGATTACAATGATCTCTCTTTCGCTGTGATATTATTACGCACCCCATTCAATGAAAACTTTGCCCCGTACAAAGATGGCGACTGCACATGCGTCCTGCTGCAATTGCCCCTATGAAAGATGGCGGTCTTTAAAACGGGCCGGAGAGGACCAACTCGGTTCAAATGGGAGACTGGGAAGTCTTTTTCCGAAGTTTGTGCTTGCACAACATGTTTAGAAAAAATACTCCACACACCTGGCAGATCGATTGGTGCCTACTTTCCGCAATTTTCCGCTTACCGCTGGCGGACTGAAGAAACAACCGTCACCATTACATCACCAGAACCGGAACTGCACATGCGTCACTCACAGCCCTACCCTGCCCCCTCATTCTTTCCGATTGGTTGGAGGACCAGCCGCTCCCGCTCGGTCCTCAAGTCTCGCCCCCTCTTCCTATTGGCCCAAAGCCGCTGTCAATCACTCCCCGGGCATTATGGCGTCAAGGGACAGACGCTTGTTTGTCTCATCTTCGTAAGAAGTCTGACAACACCAGGTTAAAGTCCAACAGGTTTGATTCAAACACGAGCTTTCGGAGCGCAGCTCCTTCCTCAGGTGATCTCCACATCCGAAAGCTCGTGTTTGAATCAAACCTGTTGGACTTTAACCTGGTGTTGTAAGACTTCTTACTGTGCTCACCCCAGTCCAACGCCAGCATCTCCACATCATGTCTCATCTTCAGGCGGGAAGGAGGCGGATAAGTGGAGGCAGCGTTAGGGGCAGTGGGTGGGAGGGGAGGCTTCACAAACACCCAGTGGGGGCCTCAACACCCCCAATAACAAACTAGCCGCACCACCTCAACACCCAACACAATGGCAGCTGCCGCTTTCTCCCGGTGCCAGGCCCCAGTGGACAAATGTGGCTTCAGGAAGGAAATGCAGCAATGGATTTGTTCAGGAGAAATTATCTTTAACTCACGTTACTGATCCTGGAGCAGGAGGAGAGAATGGGGGGGGGGGGGGGGGGGGGGATTTCTATCCTGCACTCACACTGTAATGTAAATGGTCGAATTAAAATTCAGTGAATAACCTGGAATTCAAAGCTCCATTCAGTATTAATGACCTTGAAACCATTGTGGTGAGTTTGTGGGAAAGGGGAAAGTGTGTGGGACTGGGATTTGCAGCTTTAGGAAACAAAATAAATAATTATTCCCCAGAAACTAGACTTATCTGTCCTGAATTTCTTACCTGATTTTACAGGGTTACAAGGAGTGGATTGACAGACTGGAAACTCAAATCAATCATCACATCAAGATCTGACAGTCTGGAAGGACAAATGTTTGTTCTCTCTGTGGGAAAAGTTTTCAAACATCAGTGTGACTGGAAAAACACAAAGACCCACACACACCTGAGTGGGAGTGTTCCAGTGAACTGACTGTGGAAAGAGCTTTAACCAGTTACACAGCCTGAAAAACACCACACCATTCACAGTGAGGAGAAACTGTACACATGTTCTGAGTGTGGAAGAAGCTTCAACTGATTGTCCAAAATGGAGAGACACAAGGACGCCGGCACCATTGAGAAACCGTGGAAATGTGGGGATTGTGGGAAGGGATTCAGTTACCCTTCTGAGCTGGAAACTCATCACCGCAGTCACACCGGGGAGAGACCATTCACCTGTTCCGAGTGTGGAAAGGGATTCACTCAACTAACACATCTGACTGCACACCAACTTGTTCACTGACATGAAACCTTTCAAATGTTCCGATTGTGAGAAGAGCTTTAAAAACAAATTGAATCTTCTGACACACCAGCGAGTTCACACTGGGGAGAGGCCATTCACTTGCTCTGAATGTGGGAAGAGATTCACAGAGTCCGCCCAACTCACTTCACACCAACGTGTTCACTCTGACACAAGACTTTTTAAATGTCTGCTTGTGAGAAGAGCTTTCAAGGAAAATGGATCTGCTGATTCACCAGCAGCAGTCACACTGGAGAGAGGCCATTCACCTGCTCCGTGTGTGGGAAGAGATTCACTCAGCATTCCCTCCAGCTGAAACACCGGCACATTCACACCAGGGAGACATTATTCATCTGCTCTGTGTGTGGGAAAGGATTCACTCGTTCATTCACCCCACAGAAACACCAGTGAGTTCACAAGGGGTTGGATTCTGTCATTGCTGCTGTTAGTCACATCCAGGACTGAACCATGTTCGTTCTGACAGTTGGAGTTTGTTTCAGTTGATGTTGATCATTCATAGAACATAGAACAGTACAGCACAGAACAGGCCCTTCGGCCCTCGATGTTGTGCCGAGCAATGATCACCCTACTCAAACCCACGTATCCACCCTATACCCGTAACCCAACAACCCCCCCCCCTCCTCCTCCTCCTCCCCCCCCCCCTCCCTCCCTCCCTTAACCTTACTTCTTTTTAGGACACTATGGGCAATTTAGCATGGCCAATCCACCTAACGCGCACATCTTTGGACTGTGGGAGGAAACCGGAGCACCCGGAGGAAACCCTCGCATACACGGGGAGGACGTGCAGACTCCGCAAAGACAGTGACCCAGCCGGGAACCAAACCTGGGACCCTGGAGCTATGAAGCATTTATGCTAACCACCATGCTACCATGCTGCCCTGTGACTTGGTTGAAGTTTAACATTATGGATATAGATTAATAAAATTAGCTTTGTGTTAACAACAGTGTTCAGTCCTTGATTTCTCGAAAATAGGAGGAGACTGATTGATGTCTTGTTACCGACTGTTCCATTGTTGGGTCTTTTCTGATTTACTTTGGAAGATGTGGTAAAGGAAAGATTAAGACCAAAGAAAAAGATAAGAATATGGGAAATGATAAACCGACTGCGGCAGAAAGAGACAGAGAGAACACATTTAAAATTACATCAGATCAATGCTACGAAAATAAAAGCACAAAACTAAAGGTTCTGTATCAAAACACAAGTAGCATTTGAAACACAACTGATGAATTGGGCAGCACCTATAGAAATAAGTAAGTACGATCTGATGGCAATTCAGAGACACAGATTGGGACCTGAGTTGTTTTATATTCATTCATGGCATGTGGGTGTCGCTGGCCAGTCCAACATTTATTGCCCAGCCCAAATCTCGGAAAAGGTGGAAGAGCGGCTCTGTTAATTATTTATTGTGCATTAGTAAATTATACACTTTAATCTCCGTTATTATACAGCTGGTAATCAAAGGGACAGAGACCGGTGATACATTATCTGCAAGTCTTGAAATTTCAGCAGAAAGAGAAGAATGGTCATTAGCATCTGATTCCCATTCCAATCGCCATGAAGGTTCCAAATGTGCCTCCGCTCTGCATCATGATCTTCCCCACACCACCCAGCAGCTCTCGCCCCCTCAGTCCCAGCCGCAGGCATGAGAAACTGCCAAAAAGTGCACCGGCCGCCATGCCAACTGCACAGCCCATCAGGAAGCCCATTCGAACTCTGTTGAAGCAGCTGGGCTGTGACTGCCCGGACGGTCCCACTGTGACTGGCATCGCGGGCGGGGGAGGAGGGGCGATTCCGATTCCCAGTCCTTCAGGACGACATCACCCGGGATGAAGTGGGCTCTGTTAATTATTGATGGTGTCCGCACATTAGACAGGGATGACCTAAGCTCAGGAAACCAGGATGTAGGAGTGGTTTGGTTTGACATGATAAATGCTAAAGGCAAGAATTTACTTCTGGGAGTGGTGTGCAGGCCTCCTAATGGTAACTGCACAGTAGGACAGAGTGTAAAGGAAGAGATAATGGGAGTTTGACAGAAAAGGTACAGCGATAATCAAGGGGGATTTTAGTCTACTTATAGACTGGAAAAATCAGATGGTCAAAGGTAGAATAGATGAGGAGTTCACAATGTTTTTTTAAAATATTTTTATTCTCTTCCTTTTCACAATTTTTCTCCCGAATTTACACCCACCAGCAACAAACAATAATCAACAACAAATATATCAAACCCCATAACAATAACAACAATCCCATCCTCCCACCAACCCCCAAACACCAACCCTCATGTTAACATAAACAAATGACAAAAAAGGAATCAGGGATTACCCATAGCCATCTTTAATATACATAGCCCCCCCCCTCCCCGCCCAAATTAATGTTCGATGTTATCCAGTTCTTGAAAGTGCATAATAAATAGTGCCCATGACTTGTAGAACCCCTCTGAGCTTCCCCTCAGTTCGACCTTAACCTTCTCAAGTATTCCAACAGGTCTCCACGCCAGGGCACAGGGTGGAGAGGCCGCTCTCCACCCCAGCAGGATCCACCTTCAGGCGATCAACGAGGCGAAGGCTATGATATCTGCCTCCGCACCCGTTTCCAACCCTGGCTGATCCGACACCCCGAATATGGCCTCCCGGGGACCCAGGTCCAGTTTCACGTGCACCACCTTGGAAATTACCCTAAAAACCTCCTTCCAGTACTCCTCCAGCTTTGGACAGGACCAAAACATCTGAAAGTGATTAGTGCGCCCCCCCCCCCCCCCCCCCCCCCACTCCTCCCGCAATGCTCACACACAAGTCTTTGGCAGGTAGGATCAAGGAAAACCCAAAAGCTTTCTATAGGTATGTCAGGAATAAAAGAATGACTAGGTTAAGAGTAGGGCCAGTCAAGGACAGTGGTGGGAAGTTGTGTGTGGAGGCTGAGGAGATAAGCGAGATACTAAATGAATACTTTTCGTCAGTATTCACGCAAGAAAAATATAATATTGTGGAGGAGAATGCTGAGACCCAGGCTATTAGAATAGATGGCATTGAGGTGCGTAGGGAAGAAGTGTTGGCAATTCTGGACAAGGTGAAAATAGATAAGTCCCCGGGGCCGGATGGGATTTATCCTAGGATTCTCTGGGAAGCCAGGGAAGAGATTGCTGAGCCTTTGGCTTTGATTTTTAGGTCATCATTGGCTACAGGAATAGTGCCAGAGGACTGGAGGATAGCAAATGTGGTCCCTTTGTTCAAGAAGGGGAGTAGAGATAACCCCGGTAACTATAGGCCGGTGAGCCTAACGTCTGTGGTGGGTAAGGTCTTGGAGAGGATTATAAAAGATACGATTTATAATCATCTAGATAGGAATAATATGATTAGGGATAGTCAGCATGGTTTTGTGAAGGGTAGGTTATGCCTCACAACCTTATCGAGTTCTTTGAGAAGGTGACTGAACAGGTAGACGAGGGTAGAGCAGTTGATGTGGTGTATATGGATTTCAGTAAAGCGTTTGATAAGGTTCCCCACGGTCGGCTATTGCAGAAAATACGGAGGCTGGGGATTGAGGGTGATTTAGAGATGTGGATCAGAAATTGGCTAGTTGAAAGAAGACAGAGAGTGGTAGTTGATGGGAAATGTTCAGAATGGAGTTCAGTTACGAGTGGCGTACCACAAGGGTCTGTTCTGGGGCCGTTGCTGTTTGTCATTTTTATAAATGACCTAGAGGAGGGCGCAGAAGGATGGGTGAGTAAATTTGCAGACGACACTAAAGTCGGTGGAGTTGTAGACAGTGCAGAAGGATGTTGCAGGTTACAGAGGGACATAGATAAGCTGCAGAGCTGGGCTGAGAGGTGGCAAATGGAGTTTAATGTGGAGAAGTGTGAGGTGATTCACTTTGGAAAGAATAACAGAAATGCGGAATATTTGGCTAATGGTAAAATTCTTGGTAGTGTGGATGAGCAGAGGGATCTCGGTGTCCATGTACATAGATCACTGAAAGTTGCCACCCAGGTTGATAGGGTTATGAAGAAGGCTTATGGTGTGTTGGCCTTTATTGGTAGAGGGATTGAGTTCCGGAGCCATGAGGCCATGTTGCAGTTGTACAAAACTCTAGTACGGCCGCATTTGGAGTATTGCGTACAGTTCTGGTCGCCTCATTATAGGAAGGACGTGGAAGCTTTGGAATGGGTGCAGAGGAGATTTACCAGGATGTTGCCTGGTATGGAGGGAAAATCTTATGAGGAAAGGCTGATGGACTTGAGGTTGTTTTCGTTAGAGAGAAGAAGGTTAAGAGGTGACTTAATAGAGGCATACAAAATGATCAGAGGGTTAGATAGGGTGGACAGCGAGAGCCTTCTCCTGCGGATGGGGGTGGCTAGCACGAGGGGACATAGCCTTAAATTGAGGGGTAATAGATATAGGACAGAGGTCAGAGGTGGGTTTTTTACGCAAAGAGTGGTGAGGCCGTGGAATGCCCTACCTGAAACAGTAGTGAACTCGCCAACATTGAGGGCATTTAAAAGTTTATTGGATAGGTATATGGATGATAAGGGCATAGTGTAGGTTAGATGGCCTTTAGTTTTTTTTTCCATGTCGGTGCAACATCGAGGGCCGAAGGGCCTGTACTGCGCTGTATCGTTCTATTCCTCTCCACAGCCGGGGAAAATGCCATCCACATCTACAACTCCGTTACATTTGCTGAAGGCGAAGACAAGACGAAATTTAAAACAGTCCTGCTGAAGTTCGACAGCCTCTGCAACATTGAGATGAATGAGAGCTTTGAACGGTACGTTTTCCAGCAGAGGCTTCAGGGTAAGGATGAACCTTTCAATACTTTTTGACCCATCTCCGCATCCTCACGCAGACATGTGACTGTGACTCGACAATTGATTCCATGATCCGGGATCAGATCGTTTTCGGGGTCCAATCCGATTCCCTTAGCAGCAGCTTCTGAAAGTCAAGCAGTTCACCCTCACCATCGCTATTGAAACATGCGTTCTCCACGAGCATGATAACAACCGGTACTCCCACACCAGGGCGGCAGAAATGGCAAAGCTAAACCCCCAGGAGGCAGAACGAGTGCAGGCCATCACACAAATGCAGGGCCTGAGTCTTGATGAGAGTGGCCATTTTGCGCGCTTTTCCCAGCTCCAGCGCATGCACGCCACGACCAAGGGGACGGCGAGACCAGCGACCGGCCTGTGCAGGTGCATACGTCATTCCACCACACTGCGCATGTGCGTTGGTGCACGGAACGCGCTGACGTCAGCGTCATGACGTGTTCGAATTGTGGCTCCACCCATTTAAAGCGGAAATGTCCGGCAAAATCACAACGCTGTCTACAGTGTGGCAAGCTTGGCCTCTACGCCGCCCTTTGAAAATCAATACACAGGCTGTGCCAGACTCCGACCCCGACAGCCCACCAGATCCTGACACCGAGTGCCTCAAATCCTATGTGCAGATTTGGTGGGTTGGCTAAGTAAATTGTCCCTAGGAGGGTTATGAGGAGAAGGTGGAACATTGGATTCAATGATCATAGAATTACTACAGTGCAGAAGGAGGCCATTTGTCCCATCGAGACTGCACCGCCCTCTGAAAGATCATCAACCTGGGCCAATCTCCCACCCTATCCTCGTAACCCCTCCCAGGGACAATTTAACAGAACCAGTCCACCTAACCTGCACATCTTTGGACTGTGTGGGAGGAAACATGAGCACCAACAGGAAATCTGTGCAGACACAGATGTGTTCACTCACACATTGCAGCCTGACTTATTGGAACATACACTGTGTTTGTTACTCTCAAAGTGAGTGAATCCTTTGCTGTTTATCCTCTGGGCCCCATCTCCACTATTATTGTCTGATTGTCCCACTGAGACTCTCACTGTTATTATTGGATAATCAGCCAGTCAGCCGGAGCCTGCGGCTGCTCTCACCATCTGCCACCGTCACAATGCCCGGGTGATTGACGGCAGCTCCGGACCAACAGGAAGAGGAGGGGCGGGACTGGAGGACCGACCGGGAGCGGCTGGTCCTCCAACCAATCGGAGTGAACGAGGGGCGGGTCCCGCCTTGATTGACGCATGCGCAGTGTGGGCAATGGCGAAGGTGAGGGGCTGTCTTAAATCCGGAATTGGTGAGAGGTGTTTAACAATATGGAGGGAGCAAGAGATCGCAGGGGTTGGCGGAACCGTTGTGTAAAGTTGTTGCAATCGCAAAAGTCGGAAAAGTTTACGGGACCCAGTTTGTACCGAGCGGAGCTGCAGCTCCTCACGTTCGGCTCGGGTTAACGGCCGCCATCTTTATTGGATGTGCATCAGGGCGCATGCGCGTTTCTCATCTTTGTCGGGCCGATGTTTCAATGAGTGGGAGGAGCTTGTTCCCCATTGTTCAGAATGGAGACAACTTGTCCATCAAACTGGATTAGTCTTTGAGTCCCAATGTCTTATTGATGATGCAAAGCGGTGGCAGAGATGGAAACAAAAGGAAGCCAATCCTGCTCTCCGGATTTCACTGTCTCATTGGACATCCTGTCCCATGTGTCCAAAGCTCTGCGGCTCTGTTCAGTCACATGAAGACCCAGGGCAGAAATAAACAATTCTGAGTCAACATTGTCATCAAATCAGGGACTGCTGATGACAATGAGGGTCAGTGTGCAGTGGGAGGCATGAGCGGTCATCCTGGACCCATAAGCAGTAAGGGAGAATGTTGTGAATTTCTATTCTGGACTGACAATGATTAATTTTGGAAACTCCTTTTACAGGGGGTTAGTCGGGGAGGATTTACACACAGCAAATTCAAACCGAGAGAAATGTTTATCTTTCCTGAATTACTTCTGGACTGACAGTGATGCCTTTGTAAACTTCTTTCACAGGGTCTTAGAAAGGGATTCTCAGACAGGAAACTCACAACCAATCCTCACATCAAATTCTGACAGCACATTCGGGTTATCAGGACCTGAAGATTATCGACCTTTGTGTGTGAGCATTGAGTTCCATATCATTATCACTCTGTATAAAATGACTACCTCCTATCTCCCCTGTAGATCTTGTTCACAATCTTAAATCTGTGTCCCGTAATCCTTTTACAATCTACTGATGGGAACAATTTTTGAAAGTCTTTTGCTGGGTTTGCCGTTGTTGTTTCTGATGCCTGGGTCGATGCCGGGTGGTCCGTCTGGTTTCATTCCTTTTTCATGTTTTTGTTGTGGTTGAATCAGCTTGGACCAGTCCATTTAGGATCCAGAACACAATTGAAGTCTCCTCCAAGAATCAATTGATCTGTATCCAGGTCTGCGATGGATTCCAACAATTTTTTTACAAATGTTTTTGAGATCCCCTCATTAAAAAAAAATAAGAGAAGCAGAATTAGGCCATTCAGCCCATTGAGTTTTCGAGTTTGCTCTGCCTTTTGATCATGGCTGATATGCTTCTCATCCCCATTCATCTTGTATTGTAGCTCTCTGGAAATGAGTGCGAACATTGCATTTGCCTTTCTAACTGCCAACTTTCCTTTATTTGTTCTTGGGATGTGGGTGTTACCTTGGCCCAATGTTACTAATTGTAATCAGTTCATAAAGCATAATTTATATCAGAAATATCCATTTCAATGGTGGGTTTATTACCCAACATGCGTAGCAGCTGAGAATGTGCTCTAGCCACAGGACAAACGCTCCACGCACATGCATAGAGTCCGGCTGTGACTGGAGAGTTCAGATTGCACAGTTCAGATTGTCGCTGACGATGCGAGGAGCGGGAAAGAAACATTCGAGCGACTTTCAGGACTGGAGCCGGTGGGTGGCCGGGGAGCGATAGAAGCTGCGGAGTGAGCCAGGAGGCTTCATAAATACCCCATGGAGAGGGCAGCATGGTGGTACAATGGGTTAGCCCTGCTGCCTCACGGCGCCAAGGTTCCAGGTTCGATCCCAGCTCTGGGTCACTGTCTGTGAGGAGGTTGCACATTCTCTCCGTGTTTGCGTGGGTTTCACCCCCACAACCCAAAGATGTGCCCGTTAGGTGGATTGGCAATACTAAATTGCCCCTTAATTGGAAAAAATGAATTGGGTACTCTAAATTTATGTTTAAAAAAAAAGATAAATAAATACTCCGTGGAGGCTTCAACTCCCGAGTAAAATGTTAATGGTCTCGTCTTAAGCAGCACCGAACAGAGTGAGAGCTGAGCGGTGACAGGCCCGGGTTACCGGCTGCCACCTTTACAGAGGACAAGGTGCCTCAGGGTGCATGCGCTGTGAGCCTGGCCCGGATACCATCTCTCCCGGATTGACTGACTGGAGTCTCCGGGATTATATTTTAATCATTTGTGGGAGTCACTGGCTGAGCCAACATTTATTGCCCATCCCTAATTTCCCTCAAACCGAGTGGCTGGCTCGGCCATCTCGGAGGGCATTTAAAGAGTCAACCACATTGCTGTAGTTTGGAATCGTGTCGGCCAGACCAGGTAAGGATGGCAGATTTTCTTTTCTATTCATTCTCGGGATGTGGGTGTCGCTGGCTGGGCCAGCATTCACTGCCCAGCCCTAATTGCCCCTGAACTGAGTGTGTCTCAGAGAGCATTTTAAGGGTCGACCAGCTGACTGTGGATCTGGAGTCACGTGTAGGCCAGACCAGGTAAGGATAGAAGATTTCCTTCACTGAAGGACATCAGTGAACCAGATCGGTCTTTGCAATAATTGACAATGGCTTCATGATCATCAGTAAACTTTCAATGAATTAAACTTTTGCCTTCTACCTTGGTGAGATTCATACCTGGGTGTCTGGAAAACCATTGGGACAGTAAAGAAGATTTTTGAATATTTCTCTTCAGATATTGAAAATGTAAGGTAATGAGTCCTTTTGCTTCCCAATTGGCCGAGGAAGGCAGTGTGTCACAACGATGGATGTTTTGACCGATTAATGGGGGCAGGTCATGTGATCAAACCTCCAGGAATACATTGAATCAAAGTTGGCGAAGAGAGAATGTTGTGAATTTCTATCCTAAACTGACAGTGAGATTTCTGTAAATTTACAGGATACTGGAATTGGAGATTTAACAGGCGGGAAACGCAAACCAAACGTCACATCGCGATCTGACAGTCACTCAACTCATCAGAACCTGAATTTCAGCAGCATCTGGGTGTGGAAGGTAAAGGTTTGTCTGTTCTGTCTGTGAGGGAAGATTTCAGGTCTCAGTGTGACTGGAAAAGCCCCGAGATTCACAAACCCTGGTTAGACCGAACCTGGAGAACTGCACATAGAACATACAACAGTACAGCACAGAACAGGCCCTTCGGCCCTCGATGTTGTGCCGAGCATTGTCCGAAACCAAGATCAAGCTATCCCACTCCCTGTCATTCTGGTGTGCTCCATGTGCCTATCCCATAACCACTTGAAAGTTCTTGAAGTGTCCGACTCCACTATCACAGCAGGCAGTCCATTCCACACTCTAACCACTCTCTGACTAAATAACCTACCTCGGACATCCCTCCTATATCTCCCACCCTAAACCTTATAGTTATGCCCTCTTGTAACAGCGACATCCACCCGAGGAAATAGTCTCTGAACGTTCAATCTATCTAGCCCCCTCATCATCTTATAAACCTCTATTAAGTCGCCTCTCGTCCTCCTCCGCTCCAAAGAGAAAAGCCCTAGCTCCCTCATCCTTTCCTCATAAGACCTATCCTGGAAACCAGGCAGCATCCTGGTAAATCTCCTTTGCCCCCTTTCCAATGCTTCCACATCCTTCCTTTTGTGAGGTGACCAGAACTGCACACAATACTCCAAATGTGGTCTCACCAGGGTCATGTACAGTTGCAGCATAGCCCTGTGGCTCTTGAACTCAAACCTCCTGTTAATAAACACTAACACACTATAGGTCTTCTTCACGGCTCTGTCCACTTGAGTGGCAACCTTCAGAGATCTGTAGACATGAACCCCAAGATCTCTCTGTTCCTCCACATTCCTCAGAACCCTGCCGTTGACCTGTAATCCGCACTTTAATTTTTTCGACTAAAATAAATCACCTCGCACTTATCAGGGTTAAACTCCATCTGCCATTTTTCGGCCGAGCTCTGCATCCTATCAATGTCTCTTTACAGCCTACAACAGCCCTGCACCTCATCCACTACTCCACCAATCTTGGTGTCATCAGCAAATGTACTGACCCACCCTTCAGCTCCCTCCTCCAAGTCATTAATAAAAATCACAAATAGCAGAGGATCCATCACTGATCCCTGTGGTACACCGTTGGTAACTGGTCTCCAGTCTGAAAAGTTTCCATCCAACACCATCCTCTGTCTTCTATATGATAGCGAGTTACTTATCCAATTGGCCAAATTTCCCTTTATCCCACACTTCCTTACTTTCTTCATAAGCCGACCATGGTGAACCTTATCAAACGCCTTACTAAAATCCATGTATATGACATCAACTGCTCCACCTTCATCTACACACTTAGTTACCTCCTCAAAGAATTCAATCAAATTTGTGAGGCAAGACTTACCCTTCACAAACCCGTTTTGACTATCCCGGATTAAGACTTTCCAAATGGTCATAAATCCTATCCTTCAGGACCTTTTCCGTTAACTTGCCAACCACCGAGGTAAGACTAACCGGCCTATAATTACCAGGGTCATTCCTATTCAGTTTCTTGAACAGAGGAACAGCATTTGCCACTCTCCAGTCCTCTGGCACTATCGCCGTGGACAGTGAGGACCCAAAGGTCAAAGCCAAAGGCTCTGCAATCTCATCCTTTGCCTCTCAAAGAATCCTTGGATATATCCAATCTGGCCCAGGGGACTTGTAGACACTAAAGTTTTTCAAAATTGCTAATACATCCTTCCTCAGAACATGTATCTCCTCCAGCCTACCTGCCTGTATCGCATACTCGTCCTCAAAAACATGGCCCCTCTCCTTGGTGAACACTGAAGAAAAGTATTAATTCAACGCATCTCCTATTTCTTCTGACTCCATGCACGATATCCCACTACTGTCCTTGACCAACCCTGACCTCACCCTGGTCATTCTTTTATTTCTCACGTAAGTGCAAAAAGCCTTGGGGTTTTCCTTGATCCAACCCGCCAAGGACTTCTCATACCCCCTCCAAGCTCTCCTAAGCCCTTTTTTTTTTTAGCTCATTCCTTGCTACCTTGTAACCCTCAAGCGACCCAACTGAACCTTGTTTTCTCATCCTTACATACACTTCTTTTTTCCTCTTGACAAGACATTCAACTTCTTTTGTGAACAATGGTTCCCTCACACGGCCATTTCCTCCCTGCCTGACAGGGACATACCTATCAAGGACACACAGTATTTGTTCCTTGAACAAGCTCCACTTTTCATTTGTGCCTTTCCCTGACAGTATCTGTTCCCATCTTATGCTCCCTAATTCTTGCCTAATCGCATCATAATTACCCCTCCCCCAATTATAAACCTTGCCCTGCCGTATGGCCCTATCCCCCTCCAGTGCAAAAGTGAAAGACACCGAATTGTGGTCACTATCTACAAAGTGCTTTCCCACAAACAAATCTAACACTTGGCCCAGTTCATTACCCAGTACCAAATCCAATGTGGCCCCCCTCTTGTCGGCCTATCCATATATTGTGTCAGGAAACCCTCTTGCACACACTGTACAAAAACTGCCCCCCTCCGAACTGTTCAACCTATAAAGTTTCCAATCAATATTTGGAAAGTTAAAGTCACCCATGACAACTACCCTGAGATCTCCACACCTATCCATAATCTGTTTTGCAATTTCTTCCTGCACATCTCTATTACTATTTGGGGGCCTATAGAACACTCCTAACAATGTGACCACTCCTTTCCTATTTCTAACTTTGGCGCATATTACCTCAGTAGGCAGATCCCCTTCGAACTGCCTTTCTGCAGCCGTTAAACTATCCTTGATTAATAATGATACTCCTCCATCTCTTTTACCACCTTCCCTACTCTTACTGAAACTTCTATACCCCGGAACTTCCAACAACCATTCCTGTCCCTGTTCTAACCATGGCCGGGATTCTCCTCTACCCGGCGGGGCGGGGGGTCCCGGCGTTGCGGTGTAGCGCCAACCACTCCGGCGTCGGGCCTCCCCAAAGGAGCAGAATTCTCCGCACCTTTAGGGGCAAGGCCCGCGCCGGAGTGGTTTCCGCAGCGCCGGCTGGCGCCAAAACCGGCGCCAACCGCCTTTGGCGCCCGGCGTCGGGGCTGGCCGAAAGGCCTTCGCCGGTCTGCGCATGCGCCGGTGCCTCAGCGGCTGCTGACGTTACCACCGGCGCATGCGCGGTAGGGGGAGGTCTCTTCCGCCTCAGCCATGGTGGAGGCCGTGGCAGCGGCGGAAAAAAAAGAGTGCCCCCACGGCACTGGCCCACCTGCCGATCGGTGGGCCCCGATCGCGGGCCAGGCCACCGTGGGGGCACCCCCCCGGGGTCCGATCGCCCCACAACCCCCCCAGGATCCGGGGCCCGTTCACGCCGCCTGCTCCCGCTGGCACCAGAGGTGCTCCAATTCCCGCCAGCGGGAGAGGCCTGTCAGCGGCGGGACTTCGGCCCATCGCGGGCCGGAGAATCGCCGCGGGGGGCACACTGATCGGCGGGGCGTGATTCCCGCTCCCGCCGATTCCCGGGTGGCGGAGAATTCCGGCCATGGCGGGGGCGGGATTTGCACCAGCCCCAGGCGATTCCCAACCCTGCGGGGGGTCGGAGAATTCCTCCCCATGTCTCCGTAATGGTCACAACATCGTAGTCCCAAGTACCAATCCACGCTCCAAGTTCACCTACCTTATTCCGGATGCTCCTTGCATTGAAATAGACACACTTCAACCCACCTTTCTGTCTGCTGGTACACTCCTGCGACCTTGATACCCTCCTCAGTACCTCACTGTGTTCAGTTCTGGGCAACAAACCTGGGGAAGGATAGAATGGCCTCGGAGGGAGTGTAGCACAGATTTACCTGAGTGATATGTGAACCGCTCCGGGGTTAAATTACAAGGTGAGATGAGACAGAAATGGCAGAGTCAGCTGGCAGCACGGTGGTGCGGTGAGTCGCACTGTTGCCTCGCAGCGCTGTGGTCCCAGGTTCTAAGCCAGCTCTGGGTCACTGTCCATATGGAGTTTTCACATTCTCCCCATGTCTGCGTGGGTTTCGCCCCCGCAACCCAAAGATGTGCAGGAGAGGTGGATTGACCATGCTAAATTGCCCCTTAATTGGAAAAAATGAATTGGGTACTCTAAATTTATTTTTAAAAATGTATAAATTATGGGCAGAGACGGGCATTCGGGCCATTGAGTCCATGCTAGCTCTCTAGTAGGCACGGTGGTTAGCCATTGCTTCACAGCGCCAGGGACCTGGGTTCGGTTCCCGGCTTGGGTCACTGTCTGTGCGGTGTCTGTACAGTCTCCCCGTGTCTGTTGTGGGTTTCCTCCGGGTGCTGCGGTTTCCTCCCACAAGTCCCGAAAGACGTGCTTGTTAGATGAATTGGACATTATGAATTCTCGCTCTGTGTACCCGAACAGGAGCCGGAGTGTGACGACTCGGGGATTTTCACAGTAACTTCATTGCAGTGTGAATGTAAGCCTACTTGTGACACTAATAAATATTATTATTATCTGGAGCAATCCAGTCAGAGTCATTCTCCTGCTCTGTCTCTGTATCCAAACAGCTTTATTTCTCTCAGGTTTCTATCCAGTTTTTAAAAAAAAAATCATTTATTGTGTCTATTTCCAAACTCCGTCATTGGCAGCAAGTTTAAGGTCATTGCCACTGGCTGCGTAAAAACATTCTTCCTCACACCTCCTGGACCATTTACATGCACAGATACAGAGCAAGGTAGAAAATAGGAGCAGGAGGCCATTTGGCCCTTGGAGCCTGCTCCACCATTCATTACAATCAGAGCTGATTAGGCTCAATAGCCTAATCCCGCTTTCCCCCCATATCCTTTGATCCCCTTCACGCTCAGTGCTGTATCTAACTACTTCTTGAAAACATGCAATGTTTTGGCCTTAATTAGTTCCTGTGGCGACAAATTCCACAAGCTCACCACTCTCTGGGTGAAGAAATTTCTCCTCATCTCTGTCCTAAATGGTCTACCCCGTATCCTCAGACTGTGACCCCTATTTCTGGGCACACCCACTATCGGGAACATCCTTCCTGAATCTACTCTGTCTCACTCTGTTTTTTGTTAGAATGCCCAATTCTATTTTTGCACTTAAGGGGCAATTTTAGCGTGGCCAATCTACCTACCCTGCGCATCTTTAGATTTGTGGGGGTGAGACCCATGCAAACACAGGGAGAACGTGCAAACTCCACACAGACAGTGACCCGGGGTCGGGATGGAACCTGGGTCCTTGGTGACATGAGGCAGCCGTGCTAACCACTGCACCACCCATTTTTTATCGGTTTCTATGAGATCCCTCCTCATTCTTCAGAACTCCAGCGAATACAGTCCTAACCAATTCAACCTAATCTGCACATCTTTGAACTGTGGGAGGAAATCAGAGCACCCGGAGGAAACCCACACAGACACGGGGAGAAAGTGCAAACTCCACACAGTCAGGGTGGGTATTGAACCCGAGTCCTTGGTGCTGTGAGGCAGCAGTGCTAAGCACTATGCCACCCCCTGTCTTTCAACCCTCGAGAAACAGAATCTTATCCCCATCTGAACTGGGTGACCCCTCACTTTACAACAGTGACCCCCTTGTTCCAGATTCTCCCACAAGAGGAAACATCCTCTCCACATCCACCCTGTCAAAACCCCTCAGGATCTTCTCCCGCGGATGGAGGTGGCTAGCACGAGGGGACATAGCCTTAAATTGAGGGGTAATAGATATAGGACAGAGGTCAGAGGTGGGTTTTTTACGCAGAGTGGTGAGGCCGTGGAATGCCCTACCTGCAACAGTAGTGAACACGCCAACATTGAGGGCATTTAAAAATTTATTGGATAAGCATATGGATGATAAGGGCATAGTGTAGGTTAGATGGCCTTTAGTTTTTTTTTTCCATGTCGGTGCAACATCGAGGGCCGAAGGGCCTGTACTGCGCTGTATCGTTCTATGTTCTATCTTATATCGTTCAATCCAGGTTTTACCCAAAACTTTAAATCTGTGTCCTGACTGTTTGTACGATCAGTGAATGGAAACATAGTTTCTTTGTCCACCTTATGGAAACCTGGCATAACCTTGTGTCCCTGAATCAAATCTCCCTCAACCTCCTTTGCTGGAACCATTCTGGTAAATCTCCTCTGCATCTTCTCATCCTTCCTGAAGAGTGGTGGACAGAGCTTTATAAAGATTCATAGAATAGAATTAGAACCATAGAATTCCGACAGTGCAGAAGGAGGCCATTCAGCCCATCGAGTCTGCACTGATTCTCTGAAAGGGCACCCTGCCTCGGCCCACACCCCTACCCTGTCCCTGTAACCCCATAGCCCCACCTAACCTGCACATCCCTGGACACTAAGTGGCAATGTATCAAGGCCAATCCACCTAACTTTCCCTTCTGTGGACTGTTAGAGTAAACCTGAGCTGGAAACCCACGCAGACACGGGGAGAAAGTGCAAACTCCACACAGACAGTCACCAAGGCCGGAAATGAACCTGGGTCCCTGGTGCTGTGAGGCAACAGTGCTAACCACTGTGCCACCAGAAGCATAGTTTTGGTATCAATATTACTGTTTATGAAGCTCAAGATCGAATTTGCTTTGCCAACTGCTCTCTTAGTATGTCTTGGAGATATATAAAATCCCTCTTCACCTCTTTCACTCTCCTCCCAAAGAGGCCAGTTAGGTGTTTATGACAATCCAGCAGTTTTCATGGTCACTTTTTCCTAGTGCCGGCCCCACAAATGACCAGATTCATTCAGCTCAATTTCACAACCTGCTTTTGTGTTTTTGTGGGTTCTCTCTCATTCCCTATTTTCTGTTTTGAATCTGTTTCGCAGGGTGTTCGAAGGGGAGGCTTCAAAGGTCGTGAATCTCAAACCAAAACATCACACCCTCAATTTATCATATCCTGAACATCATAGGATTTTGAACATGGAAGGAAAGAGCATCGTTCACATTGGGGAGAAACCGTACACGTGTTGTGTGTGTGGACGAGGATTCAGTCAATCATCAGGCCTCACAAGCCACAAATGCAGTCAGATTGAGGAGAAACCGTGGAAATGTGCGGACTGTGGGAAAGGATTCACTTCCCCATCCCAGCTGGAAACTCATCGACGCAGTCACACTGGGGAGAGACCATTCACCTGCTCCAAGTGTGGGAAGGGATTCACTATGTCATCCAACCTGCTAAGACACGAGCGAGTTCATACTGGGGAGAGACCTTTCACCTGCTCCAAGTGTGGGAAGGGATTCACTCGGTCATCCGAACTGCTGAGACACCAGCGAGTTCATACTGGGGAGAGACCATTCACCTGCTCAGAGTGTGGGAAAGGATTTACTATTTCAGACCACCTGCTGAGTCACCAGCGAGTTCACACTGATGAGAGACCGTTTCAATGTCCAGACTGTGGGAAGTGCTATAAAAGTTCTGGGGCACTGATGAGCCATCAACGTGTTCACACTGGCGAGAGACCATTTAGTTGCTCTCACTGCGGGACTGGGTTCAGACAATCATCTGACCTAAATGTACATCAGCGAATTCACACTGGGGAGAGGCCATTCACCTGCTCCGAGTGTGGGAAGGGATTCACTCGGTCATCAACCCTGCAGAAGCACCAGCGAGTTCATACTGGGGAGAGACCATTCACCTGCTCCAAGTGTGGGAAGGGATTCACTCAGTCATCGGCCCTACGAAGACACGAGCGAGTTCATACTGGGGAGAGACCATTCACCTGCTCCAAGTGTGGGAAGGGATTCACTGAGTCATCCGAACTGCTAAGACACAAGCGAGTTCACACCGGGGAGAGACCATTCACCTGGAGAGACCATTCACCTGCTCCAAGTGTGGGAAGGGATTCACTCAGTCATCCGAACTGCTAAGACACAAGCGAGTTCACACCGGGGAGAGACCATTCACCTGGAGAGACCATTCACCTGCTCCAAGTGTGGGAAGGGATTCACTCAGTCATCCGAACTGCTGAGACACCAGTGAGTTCATACTGGGGAGAGACCATTCACCTGCTCAGAGTGTGGGAAGGGATTCACTCGGTCATCAATCCTGCAGAAGCACCAGCAAATTCACACTGTGGAGAGATCGTTCACTTGCTCAGAGTGTGGGAAGGGATTCACTCAGTCATTACATGTGCTGACGCACCAACGAGGCCGCAAGTAACGACAGTAATTGGATTTTGCTGTTCCTCACATTCAGGACTGAAACATATTAATTTGGGTCTCTTTCTGCTGATAACAAACTCCACCCCATTTACAGTGGCTAATATTCTGGCTAAAAGTCAGATAAATTATATTTTTGTTAAATATGCAGCGTGTTGAAACTTGTTAATATCTCTGACACAAGTTAGTTCCTTTTGAAGTTCTCTCGCTTCCCCGTGTCTCTTCCAACCTCACCTCCAACAAGAAGTGTGAGGACCTTGTGGAGCTTCTTTGTGACTGAGATTGAGTCAATCCGATCAGCTGCCTCTGCCTCCCATTAGATCAGACTTGAGAGAAAGTTCTATAGAAAAGCTGCAACACCAATACACTGCTTCCAGTAGTTGATGGTAGAGTGGTTCAGTAAGTAAAATTAGTGAATTAAAAATGTGTGTGATATAGAGTACAAACAGAAAATGCTGGATGAACATAACATGTCTGGCAGCATCATAGAATCCCTTCAGTGCAGAAGGAGCCCATTCGGCCCATCGAGTTTGCACCAACCCTACAAATGTGCACCCCCCCCCCCCCCCCCCCAATGCTGGCGCACCCTCCCTGCCCTCTCCCCGTAACCTCACTTCACCTTTGATCACCAAGGGGCAATTTAGCATAACAAATCCACCAAACCTGCACATCTTGGGACAGTGGGAGAAAACTGGAATGAGAAAAGCCCTAGCTCCCTCAACCTTTCCTCATAAGACCTACTCTCCAATCCAGGCAGCATCCTGGTAAATCTCCTTTGCACTCTTTCCAATGCTTCTACATCCTATAATGACGTGACCAGACTGCACACAATACTCCAAATGTGGTCTAAACAAGGTCTTGTAAAGTTGCAGCATAACCTCACGGCTCTTCAACTCAATCCCCCTGTTAATAAACGCTAACACACTATCTGCTTTCTTCACGGCTCTATCCACTTGGGTGGCAACTTTCAGAGATCTATGGACATGAACTCCGAGATCTCTCTACTCTTCCACATTCTTCAGAACCCTGCCGTTAACCCTATAATCCGCATTCAAATCTGTCCTACCAAAATGAATCACCTCTCACCTAACAGGGTTAAACTCCACTTTTCAGCCCAGCTCTGCATCCTATCAATGTCTCTTTGCAGCCTACAACAGCCCTCCACATTATCCACTACTCCACCAATCTTGGTGTCATCAGCAAATTTACTAACCCAACCTTCAACTCCATCATCCAAGTCATTGATAAAAATCACAAATAGCAGAGGACCCAGCACTGATGCCTGTGGTGCACTGCTGGTAACTGGGCTCCAGGATGAAAATTTACCATCTACCACCATCTTCTGTCTGCTATGTGATAGCCAGTTACTGATCCATTGGCCGAATTTCCTTCTATGCCATGCCTCCTTACGTTCTGCCTGAGCCAACCATGGGGCACCTTATCAAACGCCTTACTAAAATCCATGTATACGACATCAACTGCTCTACCTTCATCTATGTACTTAGTTACCTCCTCAAAGAATACAATCAAACTTACCCCTCACAAATCTATGCTGACTATCCTGGATTGTGCTATATCTTTTCAAATGATCATAAATCCTATCCCTTAGGACACTTTCCAATAATTTACCTGTGGCTATCCTCCTCAGCAACATGGCCCCTCTCCTTTGTGAACACTGAAGAAAAGTATTCATTCAGGGCCTCTCCTACATCTTCAGACTCCATGCACACGTTCCCACTACTGTCCTTGACCAGCCCTAACTTCACCTGGGTCATTCTTTTATTCCGCACATAAGCGTAAAAAGCGTTGGAGTTTTCCTTGATCCTACCCGCCAAGGACTTCTCATGCCCCCTCAAAGCTCTCCCAAGCCCTTGCTTGAGCTCCTTCCTAGCTATCTTGTATCCCTCAAGTGCCCTAACTGAACCTTGTTTTCACATCCTTACATAAGTCCCCTTCTTCCTCTTGACAAGACATTCAACCGCTTTTGTAAACCATGGTTCCCTCACTCGACCATTTCCTCCCTGCCTGACAGGGACATACATGTCAAGGACACGCAGTATTTGCTCCTTGAACAAGCTCCACATCTCAATTGTGCCTATCTCTGACAGTTCCTGTTTCCATCTTATGCTCCCCAATTCTTGCCTAATCGCATCATAATTACCCTTCCCCCAGTTATAAACCTTGCACTGCCGTTTGTTCCTATCCCTCTCCATTGCTATAGTGAAAATCACTGAATTGTGGTCACTATCTCCAAAGTGCTCTCCCATAAAGAAATCTAACACTTGGCCCGGTTCATTACCCAGTACCAAATCTAATGTGGCCCCGCCTCTTGTCAGTCTATCCACATATCGTGTGAGGAAACCCTCCTGCACACACTGGATGAAAACAGCCCCATCCAAACTATTTGAATTATAGTGGTTCCGATCAATATTTGGAAAGTTAAAGTCACCCATGACAACTACGCTGTGACTACCGCACCTATCCAAAATCTGCATTGCAATCTCTTCCTCCACCTCTTCTGTTACTTTTTGGGGGCCTATAGAAAACTCCAAACAAGGTGACCGCTCCTTTCCTATTTCTAACTTCAGCCCACACTGTGGCAAGGGATTCATATCCCGCCTGTGCTGGAAATTCATCGGCGCAGTCACACTGGGGAAAGACCATTCACCTGCTCCAAGTGTGGGAAGAGGTTCACTCGACTAACTCACCTCACTACAGACCAACTTGTTCACTCTGACACCGGACCTTTTAAATGTTCTGACTGTGAGAAAAGCTTTAAAAAAGCAAATCTGCTGATACACCAGCGGGTTCACACCGGGGAGAGGCCTTATCCCTGCTCTGAATGTGGGAAGGGATTCATTCAGTTATCCAGCTTTCTGTTACACCAGCGAGTTTACACTGGGGAGAAACCAGTTGCCTGCCCCAAGTGTGGGACGACATTCACGCAGTTACGCAAACTGTTGGATCACAGCGAGTTCACACTGGGGAGAGACCATTCACTTGTTCTGTGTGTGGGAAGGGATTCACTCAGTTATCAATCCCAATGAGACACCGGCGTGTTCACACTGGGGCGAGACCATTCACCTGCCTGGAGTGTGGGAATGGATTCACTCAGTCTGCCCACCTCGATTCACACCAATGTG
The DNA here is from genome assembly GCF_902713615.1 of Scyliorhinus canicula. NCBI lineage: Eukaryota > Metazoa > Chordata > Chondrichthyes > Carcharhiniformes > Scyliorhinidae > Scyliorhinus > Scyliorhinus canicula. Next base: position 136,558 of record NW_024055654.1, on the reverse strand, counting down.
TTCACTCTGACACGAGACCTTTTAAATGTTCCGCCTGTGAGAAGAGCTTCAACAGCAAAATGGATCTGCTGATTCACCAGCGCAGTCACACTGGAGAGAGGCCGTTCACCTGCTCCGTGTGTGGGAAGGGATTCACTGAGCAGTCCCTCCGGCTGAAACACCAGCGCATTCACACTGGAGAGAGGCCGTTCACTGCTCCGAGAGTGGGAAGGGATTTTTTTCCGGTTGCACGTCCCCCATCCCCCCCACTCCTTCCCCAACCACCCCCCCCACCCCGCCTCCCCCAACCCAAGACTGGAAATTCCCGCCCAAGGTAAAGGACGTTTAATGGGGTAGCACAGTCGCACAGTGATTAGCACAGTTACTTCACAGCGCTAGGGTCCCAGGTTTGGGTCACTGTGCGAAGTCTGCACGTTCTCCCCATGTCTGCGTGGGTTTCCTCCGGATGCTCCGGCTTCCCCCCACAAATCCAGAAAGACGTGGTATTAGGTAATTTGGACATTCTGTCATGTGAGAGTACTTTAAGAACTGGGTGTTTATCAGAAAGCTGTAGTGCATGTATCTTTAAGAACTTGATGTTCATCAAATAGCTGTAGTAAATGTACCTTTAAGAACTGGATGTTTATCAAAATACTGTAGTGCATGTACCTTTAAGAAATGGGTGTCTATCAAATAGCTGCAGTGATATCAGAGTGTGGGTGGAGCTGGGCTGTCTGTCTTCCCTGCAGCTATTTGATAAACACCCATTTCTTGAAGGTACACCCATTTCTTAAAGGTACACCCACTACAGCTATTTGATAAACACCCAGTTCTTAAAGGTACTCTCACATGACAATTCTGAATTCTCCCTCTGTGGACCTGAACAGGCTCCGGAATGTGCTGACTAGGGGCTTTTAACTAACTTCATTGCAGTGTTAATGTAAGACTACTTATGACAATAAAGATTAGGATTAGCACGAGGGGACATAGCCTTAAATTGAGGGGTAATAGATATAGGACAGAGGTCAGAGGTGGGTTTTTACGCAAAGAGTGGTGAGGCCGTGGAATGCCCTACCTGCAACAGTAGTGAACTCGCCAACATTGAGGGCATTTAAAAGTTTATTGGATAAGCATATGGATGATAAGGGCATAGTGTAGGTTAGATGGCCTTTAGTTTTTTTTTTCCATGTCGGTGCAACATCGAGGGCCGAAGGGCCTGTACTGCGCTGTATCATTCTATGTTCTATGATTATAAAAAAAAAAAATGTTCCAGCAAATTTCCATCCCGCCCAGGATGATTCCCACGGCTGGAAATACGATCCTAACAAATGGGGTGAAGCCAAATCTTTAAAAGTCAAAGTCTTTCTTTCAAATTGTTGCCGTGCTGTCAGGGGAAAAGGTTAACTTCTTTGCTTGTTTACAAAAGGGAAGAGGAAACATTCACAAAGCTTCCCACAGCTTGTGAGCTCCGAAACATAACTTCAAGGCTGAAGTTTATCTTCAGAGATTGAAACGTTTGGTGCCTTTTCCTAATTGTCCCAGTAAATTGTGATTCACACTGAAAGGTTTACTTTCACTCAGTAATTAGAACATTTCACTTTCTCAGCACAAACACTTTAGATCAAATCCCAATTGTTCTCTTCCCTTGTAGCTGGTGTGTGGAGAAGATCATGTTCACTGTAGATCTGTCAGCACAGAAACCGCACTGTGATTCTGGATAAACACAGTTTCCAAGCAGATGAATCTTTTAAACATCACCCAAGTGAAGGTCTTCCCCTGACTCTAAGGAGTGAGATGTCCCTGTAGTTGATGCTGTCTCCTCTGTCACTGCTGTTTTTATTGCATCACACATGTTCCATGGACCAGTCTCACAGCCCAAAAGGGGAGGGCAGGAAGGTGTGACAGTCGATGGGACTTTCTGTGTGTGAGCAGTTCAGCTGGAATTCCATCCTTGCCGGGCACCTTTCTGCTTGCTCAGCAATCAATGGCCTTTTCCAGCTCAAATGATGAGAGTTCCTTGTCCAACTCAACCATGACAGGAAGCTGCAGGAGAGTCAAACAGAGACTGGGAGATGCCCTTCTCACAGGGGTACAGCTCACTGTTGTGTTCAACCAGCTCCTCCTCACTCTCTCACCATGACTGACACTGAGCATGCTCAGAGCACACACCCACACTGCACCTGTGCACTGGCCTCGTACACTCACTGATAGGGGACTTACTGCAGCCCGGGGGATTCTGGGTAACACAGCCGCCATAGAGCAATTAGTAAACAGGGAGGTTCTATTTCCCAGTTAGCAAAACAGAAGATCCACAGTTAGGCAAGATGCTGGACATGAAGCACAATGAGAGGTTTGGATACTTTATTTAATACAGAAGCACATTATTCTGATAAGATATCACTTAGACATGGGCAGCAAGCAGGCTGATCTACAGTATGTACAGTATTTACAACACCTGGGACAGGGTAAATTATCTCGTCAAACCAGTGATAGGTTTGTTTACTGTTCATAATTGTGACTGGATCACACTCACAATTCATGCAAAATGCAACTCCCCAGGTTTTTTGACCCACTCCCTCCAGACCTGTTTTCACTCCAAGGGTCTTGACATCTGCCTCAGTCTTTATCCAGCCATGTATGTTCAGCTCACACTGCCCAACATCCAGCCTCTCCTGCACTGGGGCATAGGGCTTCCATCACCAAAAATCTGTCCTGGTCCACGCACATCGACGCTACCACCAAGAAAGCACAACAGCGCCCATACTTCCTCAGGAAACTAAGGAAACTTGGCATGTCCACACTGACTCTTCCCAACTTTTACAGATGCACCATAGAAAGCATCCTATCTGGCTGCATCACAGCCTGGTATGGCAACTGCTCGGCCCAAGACCGCAATAAATTTCAGAGAGTAATGAACACAGCCCAGTCCATCACACAAACCTGCCTCCCATCCATTGACTCTATCCACACCTCCCGCTGCTTTGGGAAAGCGGGCAGCATAATTAAAGACCCCTCCCACCCAGCTTACTCACTCTTCCAACTTCTTCCATCGGGCAGGAGATACAAAACTCTGAGAACACGCACAAACAGATTGAAAACAGCTTCTTCCCCGCTATTACTAGACTACTAAATGACCCTCTTATGGACTGACCTGATTAATATTACACTCCTGTACACTTCACTCAATGCCTTTGTCTATATACTTACATTGTGTACTTTGTGTTGCCCTATTATGTATTTTCTTTTTAGTTTACTTTCTTTTCATGTACAAAATGATCTGTTTGAGCTGCTCACAGAATAATACTTTTCACTGTACCTCGGTTACGTGACAATAAACAAATCCAATCCAAATCGAGGGAGCAATCTGCCTCTCTTGCATTGGTGCATTGCATTTCCCTCATAACACAGTGGCATAGAAAGGTGACAGCACAAAACAAAGGCACTCAACAAATTGTATCTGTGCCAACTTTCTGCAACAGTCACAATCCCCTGTCATTGGCCCTGAACTCTGCAGATATTTTTCTCCTCAAAAGATACGAACAGATGAGCAAGGAGCTGGAGTTGGCTATTCAGCCCAGTCTGCTCCACCATTTAATAAGGTCATGGTTGATCAGATAGTAACAGATAGTTGTCCAATTCTCTTTTCAAGGCATCAACTGAATCTGCCTCCACCACATTTTTGAGCAGTGCATTCATGATCCCACATGCAGCACAGAATGTTTCTATTCACATCGTAAGACATAGGAGCAGAATTATGCCACTCAGCCCATCGAATCTGCTCCACCATTCAATCATGGCTGATATTTTTCTCATCTCCATTCTCCTGCCTTCTCTCCATAAACCCTGAATAAACAAGAAGCTATCTATCTCTATCTTAAAGACACTCAGTGATTTGGCCTCCACGGCATTCTGTGGCAAAGACTTCCACAGATTCACCACCCTCTGGCTGAAGAAATTCCTCCTCATCTGTTTTCATTCCTCCTCATCATCCGAGGAAGGAACTGTGCCCCAAAAGCTAGTGAGTTGAAACAAACCTGTTGGACTTTAACTTGGTGTTGTAAGACTTCTTACTCTGTTTTGAAGGATCGCCCTTTAGTCTGAGATTGTGTCCTCTGCTTTTAGTTTTTCCCACAAGTGGAAACATCTTCTCCATGTCCACTCTACCCAGGCCTCGCAGTATCCTGTAAGTTTTAATAAGATCCCCCCATATCCTTCTAAACTCCAACGAACAGACCCAGAGTCCTTAACCGTTCCTCATACGACAAGCTCTTCATTCCAGGGATCATTCTTGTAAACCTCCTCTGGACACTTTCCAAGGCCAACACATCCTTCCCTAGATACGGGGCCCAAAACTGCTCATAATACTCCAAATGGGGTCTGATCAGGGCCTTATGTAGCCTCAGAAGTACATCCCTGGTCTTGTATTCTAGCCCTCTCGACATGAATACATTGCATTTGCCTTCCTAACTGCCGACTGAACCTGCACATTAACCTTTTGTTTTTACTTTTTTTTAAATTTAGAGTACCCAATTCATTTTTTCCAATGAAGGGGCAATTTAGCGTTGCCAATCCACCTACCCTGCACATCTTTGAGTTGTGGGGGCGAAACCCATGCAAACACGGGGAGAATGTGCAAACTCCACACTGACAGTGACTCAGAGCCAGGATCGAACCTGGGACCTCGGCGCCGTGAGGCTGCAGTGCACCTGCACGTTAACCTGAAGAGAATCTTGAAGCAGGTCTCCCAAGTCCCTTTGTGCTTGTGATTTCCTCAGCATTTTCCCATTTTGAAAATAGTCTAGGCTCCATTTCTCCTTCCAAAGTGCATAACTTCACACTGTTCCACATTGTATTCTTTGCCCACTCTCCTCACCTTGCTCAGCATTGCTTATTTTTCTAATCACTTTAAATGAATGCCCTCTGTTTCTAACTATGCCCTAAATATGACTTGCTAGATCAAATGTCGATCACAGATCCTTAGTTTCCGTGTGGTCAAGTGCCTTTCCATTTGAGAACTGTTCAAGAAAGTTATTAGAATTATTTGTAGCTAGGGCAGCACGTGGAGCAGTGGTTAGCTGTGGGACGACAGCGCTGAGGACCCGGGTTTGAATCCCGGCCCTGGGTCACTGCCCGTGTGGAGTTTGCACATTCTCCACGTGTCTGCATGGGTTTCACCCCCACAGCCCGAAGATGTGCAGGGTAGGTGGATTGGCCAGGCTAAATGGCCCCTTAATTGGAAAAATAAATAACAATAATTGGGTACTCTGAACTTATTTTTTTTTAAAAAAGGATTATTTGTTGCTTCCTCACCAATCAGTTTTTTTTCCATTATCCTGAAGTGACCTTATTTCTATTGGGAGTTGACTGAAGTGTGTTCCTAACCTCTCATTATCTAAATTTCCATTCACCACTTTTCTGTCCACCTGACCCAGTCCATGGCTTTCTCCCTCATTGTCTAAAACACATCAGCAACTTTTGTATAATCCTGGTGTGTACATTTAAGTTTAAATCATTGATATATCACAGAAAACTGTGGAGCCCCACTGGAAACAGACGTCCAGGCATCATTCAGTCCTGGATGTGACTAATAGCAGCAACAAAGCTGAATCCAAACCCTGCTGTTGCCTGTGAACTTGCTGATGTCTGTGTAGGTTATTTGACTGAGTGAATCTCCTCCCAGACACGGAGAAGTTAAACAGCCTCTCCCCAGAATCGCTCCCACGTGTGGGCCACACGGTACACAGTGGTTAGCACTGCTGCTTCAAATCTCCAGGGTCCCAGAATTCCCGGCTTGGCTCACTGTCTGTGCGGAGTTTGCACGTTCTCCCCATGTCTGCGTGGGTTTCCTCCGGGTGTCCAGTTTCCTCCCACAGTCCAAAAATGGGTAGATTAGGTGGATTGGCCATGCTAAATTGCTCTTAGTGTCCAAAAAGGTTAGGTGGGGTTATGGGTTAGGTTGGAGGTATGGGCTTATGTAACATGCTCTTTACAAGGGCCGGTGCACTCGATGGGCCGAATGCCCTCCTTCTGCACTGTAAATTCTATTATTCTGTTTCAGTGTGAACCCGCTGGTGTTTCAGCAGATTCGGTTTACTTTTAAATCTCTTTTCTCAGTCAGAACATTTAAAAGGTTTCTGATCAATGTGAACAAGTCGGTGTGTCATCAGGTGGGATGACTGAGTAAATTTCTTGTCACACACGGGGCAAGAGTACATCCTCTGCCCAGTGTGAACTCGCTGGTGTTGCAGAAGCTGGGATGAAGATGTGAATCTCTTCTCACACACGGAGCAGGTGAATGGCCTTTCCCAGTGTGAGTGTGTTGATGTGTCAGTAAATCCTTTCTGCGTTTAAAGCTCTTCTCACAGTCAGCACATTTAAAAGGTCTCTCATCATTATGAACAAGTTGGTGTTCCAGGAGGTGGTTTGACTGAGTGAATCCCTTCCCACACACGGAGCAGGTAAATGGCCTCTCCCCAGTGTGATTGCGTTGGTGTCTCAGTAAATTCATTTTACTTTTAAAGCTCTTCTCACAGTCAGCACATTTAAAAGGTCTCTGATCAGTATGAACAAGTTGGTGTTCCAGGAGGATTGATGACTGAGTGAATCCCTTCCCACACACGGAGCAGGTGAATGGCCTCTCCCCAGTGTGAGTGCGTTGGTGTCTCAGTAAATCCTTTTTAGTTTTAAAACTTTTCTCACAGTCAGCACATTTAAAAGGTCTCTGATCAGAATGAACAAGTTGGTGTTCCAGGAGGTAGGATGACTGAGTGAATCCCTTCCCACACATGGAGCAGGTGAATGACCTCTCCCCAGTGTGAGTGCGTTGGTGTACCAGTAAATTCTTTTTACTTTTAAAGCTCTTCTCGCAGTCAGCACATTTAAAAGGTCTCTGGTCAGTATGAACAAGTTGGTGTGTCAGGAGGATTGATGACTGAGTGAATCCCGTGCCACACAGGGAGCAGGTGAATGGCTTCTCCCCAGTGTGAGTGCGTTGGTGTCTCAGCAAATCCTGTTTACTTTTAAAATTCTTCTCACAGTCAGCACATTTAAAAGGTCTCTGATCAGTATGAACAAGTTGGTGTTCCAGGAGGTGGGATGACTGAGTGAATCCCTTCCCACACACGGAGCAGGTGAATGGCCTCTCCCCGGTGTGACTGCGTTGGTGTCTCAGTAAATCCTTTTTACTTTTAAAGCTCTTTTCACAGTCAGCACATTTGAAAGGTCTCTGATCAGTATGAACAAGTTGGTGTTCCAGGAGGTGGGATGACAGGGTGAATCCCTTCCCACACACGGAGCAGGTGAATGGCCTCTCCCCAGTGTGAGTGCGTTGATGTGTCAGTAAATTATTTCTGCGTTTAAAGCTCTTCTCACAGTCAGCACATTTAAACGGTCTCTGATCGGTATGAACAAGTTGGTGCGTGAGGAGGTATGATGTCCAAGTGAATCCCTTCCTACACACTGAGCAGGTGAATAGCGTTTCCCCAGTATGAATATTTTGATGAGTTTCCAATTCAGAAGGGTAAGTCAATCCTTCCCACAGTCCCCACATGTCCACGGTTTCTCCATGGTTATCGACAAGTTATCAGGTGTAGGTGGTATGCAGATTTGAGGTCACTATCAGGTCAGCCGTGATGTTATTAAATGGTGGAACAGGCTCACGGGGCTGAATGTCCTATTGCTGCTTCTTGATTCCTTTGGTGCGAATGTCCTTATGTCTCTCCAACTTGGATCATCAGTTGAAGCCTGAGTACGGTGTCTCCCTGATGTAAATGCTGCAATTTAATTTCATGCTGTGTGATTGGTTAAAGCACAGTTCCAGCTAACTGTGGAAAATTACTTCGATGTCTGTGTCTTGGTGCTTTTCCAATCACAGGGATTTTTGAGTTTTTTTCCGAAAGACAAAACAGACACACATTTCTCCTTCCACGTTGAAAGGCCGGTCCTGATGAATCAAGTGACTCTGTCAGATCTCAACATGATGTTTGCAACTGCAAATATTCTGTAAAAGGAGATTACATTGAATTACTGTGAATATATAAGATACAACCAGGCCATTCTGTCACAGATTCTGCTGCTGTCAATACTCGGCGCATATCTCCGACTGTCACACCGATCAAATCTCAGCCTTTCAGCTGATTTTCGATTCCATTTTCTCTCATGTGCTTGTCCCGTTTCCTTTTGAAAACATCTCAGCACTTTCCCTCAACTCCTTTCCATGGTAACGAGTTGCACATTCTGAACCCGTGATAAATACTTTTGTCTGTATTATTCACTTGGATTTATTCGTAACTTTCTTGCATTTATGACTTGTTGTTTATTGATGGTCACTCTCTCACATCGCCCATCTCCAAACTACTGATAATTTAAAAGATTTATAGCAGGTCAATGCTTAATTTGTTGTTGTCGACAGAAATAGGGCCCCACTCCATTTAATCTTTCCTGAGAGCTGTAATCTCTCATTTTACACAAGTCATCACTGTCAATGCAGGATAGAATTCACAAAGAGACAAACCTTTCCGTTGGGTTCAGTTTGTTGTGTGCAAATTCTCCAATTCTAACCCCCCATAAAAGGAGTTTACAAAAGCCATCACTGTCAGTCCAGGATAGAAATTCTAAACAGGCAATTCTAGTTTCTCTGGAACATTTTTTTCTCTCTTGTTCCCCCAAAGCTGTAAATCCCAGTCCCACACACCCCTCCTCCCTGGGCTGAAATCCAAACCCATCTCACCATTTCTTTCCTCCACTCCCAGTTTCCTGCAAACCAGGGAGCTGACAATGATGGTGAAGGGTTTGCTCCAGCTCACAATGCCCGGGGACTGATTGACGGCAGGTTCGTACCAATAGGAAGAGTGGGCGGGGCTGGAAGACCGAACAAGAACGGCTGGTCCTCCAGCCAATCAGAGTGAATGGGAGGCGGAGCAAAGCCGGGGCTCACGCTCCCTCCGCAGCGCCCGGCCACCCAGGCCTGTCTCAGGGAAAAGCCCGAGCAGCTTTCGCCGGTTCAGCTGCCATATCCGAGCTTCATATTCGGGGCTTTGGGCCGCTACGGAGTGTTTATGAAGCCTCCCGCTGCACCCTCCGGCTCCATCCCTCCCCCATGACTCACCAAACCGAATTTGATCGGATCAGGATTTCCACCTGACCACCTGAATCGTGAGACCTCAACGGTACTGCGCATGCTCCAGCCTACGTCCGAGACCGGGATCAGCCCCGCCCCTCCTTCACTACGATTGGTTGGAGGACTCGCTGCAACCACTCGGTCCTCCAATCCCGCCCCTCTCTTTCTATTGGCCCAGAGCTTCCGTCAATCACTCCCTGGGCATGGTGAGCTGGAGCATGCGCAGTGCCGATGCTGGACTCGGCCGGGAGATTTCGCTGAAACCCGATGTAGGTTCCAAACCCCAATAAGAAGTTTCCGGGCCCGGGTTTGCATCGAGCTCCCGGTGACAGGCCTGAGTTAACGGCCGCCGTCTTTATAGAGGCTGCCAACCCGCAGGGGCCAAAACATCAGAGATAGAGATTGATGTGAAACCAATGGGATATTGTAAAACAGGAGGTCAGGGTTGAAATGAAATGAAAATGAAATGAAAATTGCTTATCGTCACGAGTAGGCTTCATGAAATGAAAAAAAATGAAATGAAAATCGCTTATTGTCACGAGTAGGCTTCAATGAAGTTACTGTGAAAAGCCCCTAGTCGCCACATTCCGGCACCTGTCCGGGGAGGCTGGTACGGGAATCGAACCGTGCTGCTGGCCTGCTTGGTCTGCTTTAAAAGCCAGCGATTTAGCCCAGTGAGCTAAACCAGCCCCAGGGTTACAGTCAACAACAACAACCTCTATTTATATAACACCTTTAACATCATAAATCATCCCAGTCAACTTCACAGGAACATTATAAAACAAAGTGAGACACAGACACAAAAGGAGATATTAGGACAGGTGATCAAAAACTTGGTCAAAGAGGTGAGTTTTAAAGAGTCTGACAGGTAAGTGAGGTGGAGACGGGGAGGTTTAGGGAGGGAATTCAGTGCTTGGGGCCGAGGGAACTTAAAACCATGGCAGAGTAATTAGAATCGGGGATGTGCAAGAGTCCAGGATCAGAGCTGTGCAGATATCTCAGGGGGTTGTGGAGCTGGAGGAGATGACAGACACAGGGAGAGACGAGGCCATGGAGGGATTTGAAAACAAGGGTGAGAATTGACTGGGAGCGAATGCAAGTCTCAGAGCATAGGGATCATAGGGGAAAGGAAACTTGCTGTGAATTATGACATGGGTCGCAAACTTTTGGATAGATTTAAGTTTACAAAGGTAGAATGTGGGAGAGCAGCCAGTTGTGTAATTGAATTGTCGAATCTGGAGGTGACGATGGTAAATTGCCTTCGTATCTATAAAGGTTAGGTGGGGTTACGGGATAGGTGGAGGTGTGTGCTTAGCTAGGGTGCTCTTTCCAGGGGCCGGTGCAGACACAATGGGCTGAATGGCCTCCTTCTGCACTGTAAATTCTATGAGGTCAGAAGCTCATATTGGATCAAATGTGAAACCAAGTTTACAAAGAGACTGGCTAAGTCTCAGACTGTTGCCAGGGAGAGGGATGGAGTCAGTATGTCAGGAATGAAGGTTGGAGCAGGGACTTCAGAGTGGATTCAGTCTTCTCCATATTTGATTGAATTTATTTCGGAAGCAGGAAGAGAACCAGATTTGGAGAGAAGACCTTCGCGATTGCTCATCAAGTCTCCACATGGTCAGTTCTGGACACAAGGTTAACATCTGTTATTCTGTCTGCTCAGTTAGGGTGATTCACATTAATGTCTGTCATGAATGAAAGTCATGAATGAAGTGATTTATAACGCATATTCGTACCTCTAATTATATAACATTGGTACAGTAAAAGGATACAGAAATAATGATCTAATACTTTATTTGGATTTCAGCCCCAGGGAGGTGGGAGAGTGTGTGGGACAGAGATTTACAGCTTTGGGGAAAGAAGAGAGACAAAAATGTTCCACAGAAACTGGAAGTGTCTGTTCTGAATTTCTAACCTGGACTGATAGTGTGACCTTTATAAACTCCAAATATCACATTAAGATCTGACAGTGTCACTTAATTGATCAGGACCTGAATATCCTTCGACTATGAATGTGGAATGAAAAATGTTTGTTCTGTTTGTGGGAAAATATTTCAAACATACGTGTGACTGGAAAAGCACTGAGACACACACGCACCCGAGTGAGTGTGTTCCAGTGGACGGACTGTGGAAATAGCTTTAACTAGTTACAGCCTGAAAAAACACCACACCGTTCACTAAGGGGAGAAACCATACACATGTTCTGTGTGAGGACGAAGCTTCACTTGATTGTCCAAAGAGGAAATGCACAAAGACACTGACTCCATGGAGATACCATGGAAACGTAGAGATTGTGGAAGTTGGATGCTCAACAGTTGAATGAGAATCGAGCCAAAGGAGCAAAGGGTAAGTATCAGAGACAAGAGGAGCTCAGAGAGCATGATGGGAGATAGCAGGAAAAGAGGAGAAAGATGTGAGTTCAGAATTTGGACGAGAAAGGACTTTCGAGGCAATAGTGGAAGAGGAGCAGCAGAATCAACTGATCGGATTGTTTCAATGCGTGGGGTTTTCCAGTCCCTTCCTGCTGGCTGGATCTTCCAGTCCCATAGATATCTCGGTCTGCTGTTCCAGTTCACTGGTTGTCTCATTGGGTTCACTGTCGGCCTCCTGGGGTCTGTAGAAGAACTCCCGGAGCCTTATTTGCTGAATTCCCGGGAGCGGAAAAACTATGACATCATCTTCGCAGCCTTCAACGAGACATCGTTGAAGACGAACATGTTGTCAAGGCCATCCCCACAACCCCCACTACTTGCTTTCAAACAACTGCGCAACCTCAAACAGACCATTGTTTGCAGCAAATTACAGCCTTCAGGATATTGTGACCACGACATCACACAACTCTGCCATGGCAACCTCCGCAAGACGTGCCAGATCATCAACATGGGTAGCATCATTACACGCGAGAACACCAACCACCAGGTACGCGGTACATACTCGTGCAACTCAGCTAACGTTGTCTACCTCATGTGCTGCAGGAAAGGATGTCCCGAGCATGGTACATTGGCGGGACAATGCAGACACTGTATGACGTTACTGTGAAAAGCCTGTGCCTGTTTGGGTAAGCTGGTACAGGAATTGAACCTGCGCTGCTGGCCTTGTTCTGCATCACAAACAAGCTGTCTAGCCCACTGAGCTAAACCACAGCATGACAACTGCCAGGCAGGAATGTTCCCTTCCAGTCGGGAACACTTCAGTAGTCAAGGGCAATCAGTCTCTGATCTTCAGGTAAGCGTTCTACAAGGCAGCCTTCAGGACGCATTGCAATGCAGAATCGCTCAGCAGAAACTGATAGCCAAGTTCTACACACATGACAACAGCCTCAATCAAGACCTAGGATTCATGTCGCACTACATTCACCACCCACCATCTGTCCTGGGCTTACAAAATCCTACCAACTGTCCTGGATTGATACAATTCACACCTCTTTAACCTGTGATTATCCCCCTCTCCAGTCGCACCATCTGGACCTGTAAAGACTTAAATTACCTGCAAGGACTCGCATTCAAATTAACGTCTTGCATCATTGAATTTTTCTATGTATGTTTGTGGAACCCACCTCTTCATTTACCCGTGGAAGGAGCTGTGCTCCAAAAGCAAGTGATTCGAAACAACCCTGTTGGACTTTAACCTGGTGTTGTAAGACTTCTTACCGTGCTCACCTCAGTCCAACGCCAGCATTGCCACATCATGTATGGGAAGCATTTAGGGCAGCACGTGGCAGTGGTTAGTATTGCAGCCTACGGCGCTGAGGACCTGGGTTCAAATCCCGGCCCTGGATCACTGTCTGTGTGGAGTTTGCACATTCTCCCCGTGTCTGTGTGGGTTTCACCCTCACAACCCAAAGATGTGTGAGTTAGGTGGATTGGCCACGCTAAATTGCCCCCCACCCTCAAAATTTATTTTAAATAAATGAAAAGCATTTAATGCTTTTGCCAGTTTCGAACCAGGCACCTTTCACATGTTAGGCGAATGTAAAAACTGCTATACTACAGAAACAGTTGGCAGTACATGCTACAGAAATAGCTGGAAGCACAGTACCAATGGACCTGTGCAACATTCAACTGCACAGTCTTGCTGTAGATTTCAATGGTTCGGCTGGAAGGCCAGGTCACTGATCACATGAAGACAGCTGTTCCTTTAAAACCAATGTCTCAACTTGTAAGACAATAAGATATCGGACTTATATTGAACTTTAGCATTTGTTCAGTAAATATCTAACGGAACAATGTTTTCTGTTCAATCATCAGTGCATCATTCTTATCTTCCACCAATTTTACTCAATATGTTTTGTTATTCAATGTTGAACGTCAGTTTATTTATTTGTTATATATGACTTCATTTTGAATTGAATAGCTCTCGAGTCTTCACACTGAATAACTCTGAAATATACACCATTGAATTGAACACATGACTGACCAAGAAAAGAAAGCTTGTCACTGGGTAATACAAATCCCATGAATCTTTGTCGAGTTTCACCACAGTCAGCTTTTAAACAAATTTAAATAGAGTTAAATGTAAGAGAATTGTGAATTATGTGTTGCTTATATTTGGCCCCTGTGTTTTGGTGTGAAACATTCTGCAGCCTAAATCCCGTTCATGGATAAGAAAGGAGGGGTGACAGCAAATCCGCACTGAACCAGGATTTCCTCATCTCCCTGAGTGGCTTTTCCTGTTTCTCTGTCATTAAGGCCGAAACTTTCAAAAATGTGGTTCAGTTAAATCTCTGCTATTTCCTCCATTTCAGTTCTGTCTATGTGAGCACACATTACCATTCAATATCTTTTGGATGGTGATTAAAATATTAATCTGCGTCGACAAAGCCATTAACTTCTTTTGTGAACTGAGCAAACTGCCAAGATCCTCACTTTATTTTTTCATGTATGGAATGATCTGACTGGACTGTACGCAGAACAATACATAGAATTTACAGTGCAGAAGGAGGCCATTCGGCCCATCGAGTCTGGACCGGCTCCAGGAAAGAGCACCCTACCCAAGGTTAACAACTCCACCCTATCTCCATAACCCAGTAACCCCACCCAACACTAAGGGCAATTTTGGACACTAAGGGGAATTTATCATGGCCAATCCACCTAACCTGCACATCTTTGGACTGTGGGAGGAAACCGGAGCACCCGGAGGAAACCCACGCGCACACGGGGAGGATGTGCAAACTCTGCACAGACAGTGACCCAAGCCGGAATCGACCCTGGGACCCTGGAGCTGTGAAGCGATTGTGCTATCCACAATGCTACCGTGCTGCCCCAATACTTTTCACTGTACATCGGTACGAGTGATAATAAATGAAATCCAATCAAAGAGACAGTTTCTTACTCATCTTCAAACTGAACAAAGAGCCTTCTTAAAAAGTATTCACTCATGGGAGGTGAGTGTCACTGGCTGGACCAGCATTTACTGCTCATTCCAATTGTCCTTGGACGGTGTGTCTTTTGAGGCAATTTCAGGGGCACATTCAGGTCAACCACAACATTGCTGTAGATCTGGAGTCACGTGTAGGCCAGGCCACGTAAGGAGAGCAGGTTTCCTGAAGGACATTAATGAACCAGACAGGTTTTTACAACAAGCCACAATGTCAACATTTGACTTTTAATTTGAGACTTTTATTCAATTACAATATCTGTTGGAGCCAGATTCGATCCCAGAACGCCAGCATTAACCTGAGTCTCTGGATTACTAGCTCAGTAACGATACCATTACGCCTCTGCCTAACCCACATAGACTTGGCAGAATATGATGTCTAGTAACTTCTCAAAATTATAAAGCAATTTATTTCTTCAAACAAATTCTGACAGCTCTGCAGTTTCTGGAAACATTTTGGTTGATCGTGTTATTTTTAAAAATAAAGATCGAGTCTTTGCAATAGAATTACCCAATACACCAATTTGCTAATGATAATCAATGTTCACTACTGAATAATCATTAATTTAATGATTGTTTTTTGCTATGAAATCAAATGTTAATATAGTAAAGGTACAGAAGGTGAAAATGGCTGCAGGAAGCCACTTGCTAGAAGTATAAAAGGGCTTCCTTGACCTTGTTACTAATGACAGTACTATGAAAATAACAATTTTAGAACTAAATGTGATTACACATGCGTACTTACAGCTTCCTACATTACAACAATGAATATATTTCAAAAGTACTCCATTGGCTTTAAAACACTTTGGGAGGTCCAGTGGTAGTGAGAGATTTTACAGAAATGGACATTTGTTCTAATTATTCACAAATTAGGATATAATACACTCCGTGTCCTCACCAGAATCATTGATAAAGACTGAGTCTTCATTTTGTGTCATAACAATGGCATTGACACCATTTTGAATACTCTGTGAAACTCCAGACACGCCATATCCACAATTAGCTGTTGTAAAACACAGCGAGTTGTTGTGATTTGGAATGGACTATCTGTAAACGGTGCCAGAATCTCATTGGACTGTAACTTCCAAAAGGGAATTTGATGCATTCTGAAAAATAAAACAAAATAGTCGAACTCTGGGATTAAATGGGTCGCTGTACAAAGAGCTGGCACAGGAAAATGGGCCAAATAGACTCCTCTGTGCTCCAGCAGCTTTGTGTACATGTAAAGGGAGTGGAAACAACCTGGAACCTACTGCCGATGAGGGTGGGAGATGCAGAGATGACAGAAGGATTTCAATAGGAAATTGGACCGGCATTGAGAGAAATAAACCCACAGGGATTCGGGGATAAAACGGGGCAATGGACAGACTGGCTTCATGCACAGGGAGCCGACATGGTCCAAAAGGGCTGAATGGCCTCATTCCCCACTCTCCAGATGCTGTGTTCTCAGGAGAGAAATTCAGCTGCTCCAGTCACTCCAAATAACTGGAGTCCCTCATCTCTCGTCCCATTCTTGTAAATGTCCTCTACACCCTCTCGAAGAACTTCACATCTTTCCTAAAGTGTAGGACCCATATATAGGGTTCCATTCTTGAGGGATAGAATTGAAACGCACGGAGGAAATGCCCAACTTGTTTAAAACGATGGTTCGACTACACTGGGAGCTCTGTCAACATTGGTGATCTCCATTTAGAAAAAGGAAATAGAGGCACTGGATAAGGTGCAAGAAAGATTCATAATATACAGAACTGAGAGCATTTAACACTCAGGAAAGGCTGGGGCTGCTATATTATGGAAAAGAGAAGACTGATGAAAGTCTTTGAGATTATGAAGGGATTCAATAATCCAATAAGAATTTTAGTGGAAACCTCTTTACCCAGCGAGTGGTGAGAATGTGGAACTCACTCCCACAGCGAGTGGTTGAGGTCAACAGCATTAATCTATTGAACGTAAAGCTAGATACATACATGAGGGAGAAAGGAATAGAAGGAAATGCTGATGGGGGGGGGGGGTATAAAGGGGTGGGTGGAGGCTAATGTGCAGCATCAATACTGACAGAGACCATGGCTAACCTCAGTCGGTATGGGAATTTAACCTGTGCTGTTGGTGTCACTCAGCACAAAACAGCCATCCAGTCAACTGAGCTAACCGATCCCCATGTAAATCTGTAATAGTTCCTTAAATATTAGTGATTGCCTGTCTCCCACCGTACTATTTACTGTAGTTTCCCAGTGCACCTCAGACAACATGCCCCTCATACCCTGATAGTTTTCTTCTCTTGAGGACCACCAAGAAATATTAAACAAAAGAACTATGTAACCACCATAGCCCATCTTCATGGCAATGTGGCATGATTTTGGGGGTTTCCAAACAGAAATGGTAATGAAACATAGTCTAACCTCCAAACACCCTTTCAATCTTTGATCCTTGTGAAATGTGCAATCAGATATTCGCAAGAAGGCTCAGAGAGAATCAGCCCACTGGAGACGAAGCCGTGAGACTGGCCAGTCCAGCAGAAAGAAACCCTCTGACCATCCCCATTGACCAACAGAATGAACAAAATGCAGTCCTGGATGTAATTGAGAACAGAAAAAATAACAGCAGAATCCAATCCCTGTAATCAGTTGTGAATTTGTTGGTGTCTCAGAAAGAGCGATGAATCCCTTCGCACATTGAGGGCAGGGGAACGGCCTGAACAAAAAGGAAAAGGCAGTGGAGTGGCAGTGCTGGTTAAAGAGGAAATTAATGCAATAGTGAGGAAGGATATTAGCTCCGATAATGTGGAATCTGAATGGGTAGAGCTGAGAAACACCAAGGTGGAAATAAATTAGTAAAGAAATCCCCAAACTGCAGTGGTGATGTTGGGAATGGCATAAAACAGGAAATTAGGCTGATTGTAAAAGTTTCTATAGGTATGTGAAGAGAAAAAGATTGGTGAAGACAAATGTAGGTTCACTACAGTCAGAAACAGGGGAATGTATAATAGGGAACAAAGAAATGGCTGAGCAAATAAATACATACTTTGGTTCTGTCTTCACAAATGAAGCCACAAATCAGATACCAGAAATGTTGGGGAACGCAGGATTTAGTGAGAGGGAGGAACTGACGGTCAATATTAGTAAAAAAAATGGTGTTGGAGAAATTGATGAGATTGAAGGCTGATAAAATCCCCAGGGCCTGATAATCTGCGACCAAAGTACTTCAGGCTCTCGAAATAGTGGATGCATTGGTGGTCATCTTCCAGGATTCTATCGACCCTGGAACAATTCCTGCAGATTGGAGGGTGGTTTGTGAAATTCGACTATTTAAAAAGGATACAGAGAGAAAACAGGGAATTATAGACCAGTAAGCCTGACATCGGCAGTGGAGAAAATTTTAGAATCCATTATCAAAGATTTTAAAGCAAAGCACTTCGAAACCAGTGGCAGGATCGGACAGAGTCAGCATGGATTTATGACGAGGAAATCATGCTTGACAAATCTACTGAATTCTTCAAGGGTGTAACTTGTAGAGTTGATGAGGGGGAGCCAGTGGATGTGGTATATTTGGACTCTCAGATGGCTTTTGACAAAGTCCCGCACAAGAGATTAGCGTGTAAAATTAAAGCACATGGGATTTGGGGTAGTGTATTGAGATGGTCAGAAAACTGGTTCAAAAACTATTCACGTACCCTGCACATGATTGGTTTATCGGGGTGAGACCCACACAAACAGGGGGAGAACTTCTCTCCACATGGACAGTGATCCAGGGCCAGGATTGAACCCTCGTCTTCAGCTCCATGAGGGAGCAGTGCTAACCACTGTGTCACCCTATATATTAACGATTCAGATGAGGGAACAAAATGCAATATCTCCAAATTTGCAGATGATGCAAGTTGCGTGGGAGGATGAGCTGTGAGGAGGATGCAGAGATCCTTCAGTATGATTGGGACAAGTTGAGTGAGTGGACAAATGAATGGCAGATGTAGTATAATTTGGAGAAATGCGAGGTTATCCAGTTAGGTAGCAAAAACGAGAAAGTAGACTATTATCTGAATGGTCATGAATTAGAAGGGAATGTGCAACGAGACCTGGGTATCCTCGTACACCAGTCACTGAAGGTAAGCATGCAGCTACAGCAGGCGGTAAAGAAGACAAATGATATGCTAGACTTCATTGCGAGCGGATTAGAGTACAGAAGCGGGGATATCTTGCTGCAATTATGCAGGGTCTTGGTGAGAATATTGTTTGCAGATTTGGTCTCTGAATCTGAGGAAGGATGTTCTTGCTCCAGAGGGATCGCAGCGCAGGTTTTCCAAGCTGATTCCTAGCATGGTGGGACAGTTGCATGAGAGACTGAATCAATTTGGTTTGTATTCGCTGGCATTGATAAGAATGAGGGGGGGATCTCATTGAAACCTATAAAATTCTAACAGGACTTGACAGGGCAGATGTAGGAAAGATTTTCACGATGGTGGGAGTGTAGAGAACCAGAGGTCACAATCTGAGGATACGGGGAGACCATTTAGGACATAGATCGTTTTTTAAATTTAGAGTACCCAATTAATTTTTTCAAATTAAGGGGCAATTTAACGTGGTCAATCCACCTAACCTGCACATCTTTGGGTTGTGGGGGCGAAACCCACGCAGACATGGGGAGAATGTGCAAACGCCACACGGACAATGACCCAGAGCTGGGATCGAACCTGGGACCTCGACGCTGTGAGGCAGCAGGGGGAACTCACAGCGCCACCGTGCTGCCCCAATTTAGGACAGAGATGAGGAGACATTTCTTCATCCAGAGAGTGGTGAGCCTGTGGAATTTGTTACCACAGGAAATAGTTGAGGCCAATACATTGTATGTTTTCAGGAAACAATTCGATACAGCACTGAGGGCAAAGGAAATTAAAGGATGTTGAGGGGAAATCGGGATTAAGCTATTAAGTTAGATGATAAACCCTGATCATAATGAATGGCAGAGCAGGTGCAAAGGGCCAAATGGCCTCTTCCTGCTCCTATTTTCTATGTTCCTATGTAATCCCTTCCCACGCTAAGAGCAGGTGAATGGCCTCTCCCCAGTGTGAACTCGCTGGTGTGTCTGCAGACTGGATAACTGTGTGAATCCATTCCCACAGAGGGAGCAGGCGAATGGCTTCTCCCCAGTGTGAACTCGCTGATGTTTCCGCAGGACGGATGAATCAAGAAATCCCTTCCCACACTTTGAGCAGGTGAATGGCTTCTCCCCAGTGTGAACTCGCTGGTGTGTCTGCAGACTGGATAAATCACAGAATCTCTCCCCACACTCAGAGCAGGTGATTGACGTCGCCTCAGTGTGAACTCGCTGATGGCTCCGCAGGCTGGATAACCAAGTGAATCCCTTCCCACACTGAGAGCAGGTGAATGGCTTTTCCCCAGTGTGAACTCGCTGGTGTGTCTGCAGACTGGATAACTGTGTGAATCCCTTCCCACACTGAGAGCAGGTGAATGGCTTCTCCCCAGTGTGAACTCGCTGGTGTGTCTGCAGGTTGGATAACTGTGCGAATCCCTTCCCACACTGAGAGCAGGTGAATGGCCTCTCCCCAGTGTGAACTCGCTGATGTTTCCGCAGGATCGATGAATCAATGAATCCCTTCCCACACCGAGAGCAGGTGAATGGCCTCTCCCCAGTGTGAACTCGCTGATGTTTCCGCAGGATCGATGAAGCAATGAATCCCTTCCCACACTGACAGCAGGTGAATGGCCTCTCCCCAGTGTGAATTCGCTGATGTTTCCGCAGAGTGGATGAATCAATGAATCCCTTCCCACACTGAGAGCAGATGAATGGCCTCTCCCCAGTGTGAATTCGCTGATGCTTCTGTAGGGTGGATAAATCAATAAATCCCTTCCCACACTGAGAGCAGGTGAACGGCCTCTCCCCAGTGTGAATTCGCTGATGTGTCTGCAGATTGAATAACCGTGTGAATCCCTTCCCACACTGAGAGCAGGTGAATGGCCGCTCCACACTGTGAACTTGCTGGTGTTTCTGCAGGTTGGATGACTGAGTGAATCCCTTCCCACACTTGGAGCAGGTGAATGGCCTCTCCCCAGTGTGAACTCGCTGGTGTTTCCGCAGGGTGGATAAATCAATGAATCCCTTCTCACACTCAGAGCAGATGAATGGCCTCTCCCCAGTGTGATTGCGTCGATGAATCTCCAGCTCAGATGGGAATCTGTATTCCTTCCCACAGTCCCCACATTTCCACGGTTTCTCCATGTTTTGGGTCTCCTCGTGTCTCTCCAGGTTGGACAATCAGTGGAAGCCTTGTCTACACACAGAACATGTGCACTGTCTCTCCTCACTGTGAATGGTGTGATGTTTTTTCAGGTTGTGTGTCTGGTTAAAGATCTTTCCACAGTCAGTTCACTGGAACACTCTCACTCGGGTGTGTGTTGTGTGGGTCTCGGTGCTTTTCCAGTCACACTGATGTTTCTACAGTCAGTTCACTGGAACTCTCTCACTCGGGTGTGTGTTGTGTGGGTCTTGGTGCTTTTCCAGTCACATTCACGTTTAAAATCTTTTGAAGCCGACAGATTGGACAAACATTTCTCCTTCTTGCCAATGATATTCAGGTCAGAGGTATCGAGTGAGTTTGTCACATCGAGACGTGGTGTTTGAAATTTCTGTCTACAATTCCTCCTCTTCCAATATCCTTTAAATTCACAAAAGTCATCAGTTAGTACAGGATAGAAATTCACAGGAACGTCATTGCAATGTAAGCCTACCTGTGACAATCAAGATCATTATTATTAAAATTCAGAACAGACAATTCTAGTTCTTATGGAACATAATTTTCTCTCATTCTTCCAAAGCTGTACATCTCCATCCCACACAATCTCCCTCCATTCTCATTCTGCTGTATCTAATATTCACCCTCCCAATTCTCCTGAAGGGCCGATTCAGGCTGATTGACAGATCCCAGCTCAGCTCACTGCTTCCTGACCAGGACACAGAGATTATAATAGAAGCAAGAGTAGGCCATTCGGCCCACCAACTCTGCTTAACCATTCAATGAGATCCTTGGCCGATCTACCTCAGCACCATTTTCCCACACGATCCCCATATTCCTCGATATCTTCAATATCTAGAAACCTAGCAACATTTGGCTTGAACATACCTGATGACTGAGGCTGCACATTCCTCTGGGATAGAGAATTCCAAAGCTTCACCACATCCTCGAGTGAAGAAATCCCTCTTCATCTCAGCTTTCACTCTATTTTCCTACCTGTTCCCCATAACCCTTAACTCCATTGTCAATAAAATATCTGTCAAACTTGTGCTTCAATATATTCAATGACCCCCAGATATAACTGGTCCCTGTGGAAGAGAAATCCAAAGACTAACAACCCTCTGAGGGAAGAGATGACTGGAAATCTATAACGTAGCTACAGTCTTATATTACAAGACGAGAAATAATAATACATTTACTTTATTACAAACTGTAAATAATATATTTAATCTGGACCATGCAGCAACACCTGAGATATTTCTGTCCATTGTTAATTTAATTGCCCTGAAATGTTAGCCATCTCCTGGGGAACTCACCCCTTTAATTGTGAACATTAGGAAAGAGACAATCCTTTTTTGAAATAAATTTAGAGTAACCAATTATTTGTTTTTGCAATTAAGGCGCAATTTAGCGTGGCCTATCCACCTACCCTGCACATCTTTGGGCTGTGGAGCTGAGACCCATGCAAACACAGGGAGAACGTGCCAACTCCACACGGACAGTGACCCGGGGCCAGAATCAAACCCGGGCTCTTGGTGCTGTGAGGCAGCAGTGCTAAGCACCATGCTTTTAGTCAGTCAACTAAATGCGTCAACCGGTTAAGGCAATGTTTTTCAAACTTTTTTTCTGGATACCCATTTTTATCAACCGGCCAATCTTTGGAACCCAACCCGGCCGACCTTTGCGAGCCACGCTGGCCGACCTTCGCGACCCACGCCGGCCGACCTTCGCGACCCAGGCCGGCCGACCATCGCGACCCACGCCGGCCAACCATCGCGACCCAAGCCGGCCGACCTTCGCGACCCACGCCGGCCGACCTTCGCGACCCACGCCGGCCGACCTTCGCGACCCACGCCGGCCGACCTTCGCGACCCAAGCCGGCCGACCTTCGCGACCCACGCCGGCCGACCTTCGCGACCCAAGCCGGCCGACCTTCGCGACCCACGCCGGCCGACCTTCGCGACCCACGCCGACCGACCTTCGCGACCCACCATTTTCTCTGACCTTGTTTGCTGCTGACAAAATGGAGGATTCGCAATCGTGTCCAAAGCCGTGATGTCAATGTTCAGGGGGCGTGACCTGCTCTCTGCCTTTCTTCAGGCAGGAAGAATACATCAGATCATTTTTTAAAAATCTTCTGCGTCTCTGATTGCGCAAATTCGCTGGCAACAGCCGGCTTTTTTTTTTCTGGGGGGATTATTTGATAAAGTTTAACAGGAAAAAAATGCAGAAACTGAAAATGTTTTGATAATCTAGAAATTGGAGGTTCACCACATTTCACCTAAACATTACAATTAAAAATGTTAAAAATTAAAAGACACTTAAAAATCAATCAATTAATTGGTAAAGCTTCCAAATACGACCTGCAGGCACTTTGTTTTGGAATGTTTAAAAATCAAGATTAAAAACTTGACATCTCTTGGTTGAAACCATTGTTGGATCACTGACCATTCTTTGAGAAAGAGACTTCCATTTCATCAGCATCAAAGTTCAGAAAGCAACCAATCACCTCACTCTCCCTGAACTTTCTGCAGCCGGCTTTTAACAATGCTGGCTGCGAACGGCCTTCAGAAAGGCTGCGACTAGATTTTTATAAATGCTGCCGCACTGCCAATGCATGCCCCGCTCATCGGTGCGCATGTGCAAAACTCTGAGCATGTGCACCGGTGAGCGGGCACGCATGCGCAGTGCGGCTGCATTTTCTTACATGTTTGTGGCCATTTTGAAGGCCGCTTGCAGCCGGCATTATTAACAGTCGGCCGCTACGGCTGTTGCACATGGATTTGCGTGATTGGGAGCGCCACGACAGACAGCTCCCGACACCTGCCCACAACCCACCTGCGGGTCGCGCCCCCGACTTTGACAATGCCTGTGTTAAGGAAATGGGTGGGGGGGGAGTTGGAAACACTTTGTGGAGCCGTGAACCTTCATGTATTTTTTTCCTCCCAATTAAGGGGCAATTTAGCATGGTTCTAGGTTGGGCTCTGATTTCTGGCAGGGAAGGAAACCCTGGCAGGTGGGCGGGGAGGATTCACAAACACCCGCTGGAGGCCCCAAACCTCCCAATAAGACCCATTGGTTTTATTGTCAGCCTGCAGACAGGAGCTGGAGAACTGAACCCAGGCAGAGGAGAGGGAGGGAGAAAACTGGGAGTGGAGGAAAGAAATGGTGCAGATAGAACATAGAACATAGAACAGTACAGCACAGAACATGCTACCCAGCTTCAGCCCAGGGAGGAGGGAGAGTGTGTGGGACGGGGATTTACAGCTTTGGGGGAACAAGAGAGGAGAAAATGTTCCAGAGAAACTACATTTGCATGTTCAAAATTTCTATCCTGGACTGACAGTGATGGCTTTATTTTACAAAAAAATATAATTTAGAGTACCCAATTCTTTTTTTTAAACCCCAATTAAAGAGTAATTTTAGCGAGGCCAATTCACCTACCTTCCACATCTTTTTGGATTGTGGGGGTGAGACGCACGCAGACATGGGGAGAATGTGCCAACTCCATACGGACAGTGACCCAGAACTGGGATCAAACCCGGGTCCTTGGCTAACCACTGAGCCACCGTACCTGCCCCTAGTGATGACTTTTGTAAACTCCTTTGCAGGATATTACAAATCATTCCATTCATCAGGACCTGAATATCATTGGCCTGTCAATGTAGAAGAAGAAATGTTTGTCTGTTCTGTCTGTCGGAAAAGATTTTCAAGTTCAGTGTGACTGAAAAAAACTCGATACACACTCGACTCGCGTGAGAGTGTTCCAGTGAACTGACTGTGAAAAGAGCTTTAACCAGTCACACAGTCTGAAAAAACATCACACCATTCAGAGCGGGGAGAGACCGTACACATGCTCTCTGTGGGGACAAGACATAAACTAATCGTCAAACTTGGAGAGGGACAAGGACACCAGCAGCATGCTGAAACCATGGAAATGTGGGGACTGTGGGAAGGGATTCAGATCTCCCAGTGAGCTGGAAATTCATCATCGTCACACCCGCGACAAACCATTCACCTGTTCTGAGTGTGGGAAGGGAGTCCCTCAGTGAGGATTTACCAGGATGTGGGAGCCGGGCTGGTGCGGAAGCGAGCAGCCTTTAATAAAGTTCAGGCTGCTCTATGTAAGAAAGGAGTTTGATTCGGGATGGTATACCCGGCAAAGCTGCAGCTCGCATAAGAGTCCAAAGACTTCCATTTTGAGACACAGGAGGAGGTGAATGCCGTCATTGTAAAGCATGGACTGGGGTCCAGTTATCTGTATTGGACAAGATCTACATTTCCTGTGGGATGGGATGGGTGTTGTGATATCCTCTATCTAGTTTTGATATTTTCTGATAAAATCTGCTTTTCTGTTTGGGGATGAAGGGAGAATTTCTTTATGAAGCACAATGTAGATATATGCGGGGGTAGGAAGACGGGTGAGCTACCTGATGACTAAAGAACTGTTGTGTTTTCTCTGTGAGTGTATGGGTGGGTGTGTGGCAGCCATCTTGGGTGGACTCTTGGTTGTACATTTTGAAGATTTACTGGATAGTCCCTCACGGCTGATTCCACGGCAGACTAAGGGTTAGAGATCAGACCGGACTGCGGAGCGATGAGCCAAGTGTTTCACTCGGGCTTTGACTAAGGGTTAGAGATCAGACCTGACTGCGGAGCGGGGAGCCAAGTGTTTCACTCGGCTTTGACGAAGGGCTCAAGGTGCTGCAATTCTTTTATTTTATAAATTTAGAATATCCAATTCTAAACCCAAACATGGGGAGAATGTGCAAACGTGACACAGGCAGTGACCCAGGACCGGGATCGAACCTGGGACTTCGGCGCTGTGACGCAGCAGTGCTAACCACTGCACCACCGTGTTGCCCGTGAGATGCTGCAATTCTAATCGATAAACAGTATCTTCGGTATCTAAGATCATTGCGGACACTAATGGGAGATGCGTGGTGGTCAGTGGGTCGTTGCCCCTAACTGGGACAATGTTCATTTGTGAAAAAAATTGTTGGGGTCCACCCCAGACCTGGATACACATCAATTGATTCTTGGAGCAAACATCAATTGCGTACTGGACCCTAAAATGGACGGGTCCAAGCCCATTCATCCCCTACAAATACAGGAAAAGCAAATGAAATCAGACGGACCACCCGGCAGCGACCCAGGCACCGGAATGACAACAGCAAACCCAGCAAAAGATAAAGAAAAGCTGTTCAATAGCAGACTGTAAAAGGATTATGGGACACAGATTTAAGATTGGGAGCAAGATCTACTGGGGAGATTTTACACAGAGTGATAATGATCTGAACTCAATGCCGACACACAAAGGTCGATAATCTCCAGGTCCTGATAACCCGAATGGTGCTGTCAGAATTTGATGTGAGGATTGGTTGTGAGTTTCCTGTCTGTGAATCCCTTTCTAAGCTCCTGTGAAAGAAGTTTACAAAGGCATCACTGTCAGTCCAGAAATGATATTCAGGAAAGATAAACAATTCTCCTGGTTTGCATTTGCTGTGTGTTAATCCTACCCTACTAATCCCCTGTAAAAGGAGTTTCCAAAATTAATCAATGTCAGTCCAGGATAGAAATTCACAACATTCGCCCCTCCTGCTCCCTGGTCCAGGATGACAGCTCATGCCTCCCCACCCCGCCCCACTGCACACTGACCCTCTTGTCATCAGCAGTCCCCTGATTTGAGGGTGACGTCTACTCAGGATTGTGAATTTCTGCCCTGGGTCTTCATGTGGCTGAACAGAGCCACAGAGCTTTGGACACATGGGGCAGGATGTCCAATGAGACAGTGAAATCCGGAGAGCAGGATTGGCTTCCTTTTCTTTCCATCTCTGCCACCGCTTTGCATCATCAATAAGAGATTGGGACTCAAAGACTAATCCAGTTTGATGGACAAGTTGTCTCCATTCTGAACAATGGGTAACAAGCCCCTCCCACTCATTGAAACATCGCCCCGACAAAGATGAGAAACGCGCATGCGCCCTGCTGCACATCCAATAAAGATGGCGGCCGTTAACGTGAGCTGAAATGAGGAGTTGCAGTTTTGCTCGGTTCCGGAAACTTTTTTCCACGATTTGCGGCTCACAACAGTTTTACACGACTTTTCCGCCCACTCCCGTGCTGTCTCGCTCCTTCCATATTGTTAAACGCCTCTCACCAATTTCCGATCTGAAAAAGACGTCCTTCTCCTTCGTCATTACCCACACTGCGCATGCTTCGATCACAGCCTGGCCCTGCCCCTCATTCGCTGCGATTGGTTGGAGGACCAGTTACCGTCACTCGGTCCTCTCGACCCGCCTCCTCTTCCTATTGGTCGGGACCTGCCGTCAATCACCTGGGCATTGTTACGGTGAGAGCGGCCACAGGCTCAGGATGACTCCCTGATTGTTCCTGTCTCTGCCCCTCCCCCTCCCCCTCCCCAATCCTGCTGCCCTCCGTCCTCCCGCCCCTCTGCCTGAGGTGGGAGTGAAGACCAAGGGCTTTGTTTTGTGCCCCACAGGGCTGAAGAGCGCCGTCCGCCTGCCTTTCACCGCCTGTGGCGGGTGTGGGGCAGCCTGGGATATTGTTTTAGGCCCCTCCAGGGCTGAAGAATGCTGCCCCGCTCTGCTGTTGCCTTGTGGCACCTGCTGTTGTGGTGCCACGTCCATCCCCCTCCTCCCATCCTTTCCCTACTACCCTGGTCTTAGATAGACAGCCAGACCGTACCAGGGGTGGGCATGGCCAGTACCCCAGGGGCATCCTCCACTCTGCCAGGGGCAGGGCAGCCAAGAACCTTTGTGGGGACGGGAGCCTGTCGACCCTCCGCTGCCTCCGCGGCGCCCTCGCCTTTCCACCTACTAACACGGCAACGTAGGGCCAAATGTTATGCCCACCCCACCATGACCTTCGAGGTGGGCACTCGTACGATGGCTGGGGTCTTCGGCCCCTCGACCATCGTAGCCGCCTTCCGGATGTACGGCAAGGTCGTGTTTTTCCTGCGGGCCGAGCAGACGGTCCACCATGTCCTGGAAAGGGGGCTCATGGTGTGCGGGACACACGTGGCGGTGGACCCGCTGGAGTCCATCGCCGAATGTGTGGTTATTTCAAATGTCCCGCCCTACATCCCCACCGAGCTCCTCCTCCCCAACTCAACCTCCTGGGGGAGGTCAGGTCCGGGGTGGCGCTGCTGTCGCTCGGCCTGCGGGACCTGCCCCTCCGCCATGTATACTCCTTCTGGCATCAGTTTTTGTCCGCCTGACCCGGGAGGAGGTCACAGAGGGAGGCTTTGTGGTCTCCCACCAAGGGAAGGACCGTAAAGTGTTCTGGTCTGTGGATGGCCTGCGGTGCCATGCCTGCAGAGGGCTGGAGGATATTCGCCGGAACTTCCCCACCCTAACGGCCACCACCAACACCACCTCCAGGGTGGCCACAGCTGGCACTGCCGCCTCTCTCCTCTGCCACCTCTTTGCCCAGCAGCCGGCCCCTGGCAACACCGTGGCTGCTGGCGGGGGGCGGGGGGGGGGGGGGGGGGGGGAGGAGAGGGAGCCTCCGCTAGACCAGAGGCAGCATAAAAAGGCCAAATGGAAGACGGCACGGCGGTCAGACCGGGCCCATCCACACCTTGGCCCCATCATGGGTACTGACCCCGTGCCCATCCCAACCAACTTGGAGGCCGCAACCTCACCACAGGACACCACTGCCACCTCGCCTGGAGAGACCTCCACACAGGCTCCGGAGGATGGTGGGGACCCTGTGTACGGCCCCGGGCTGGAGGCTGTTACAGCCTCGCCACAATCCCAGGGGCTGGGCGTGCAGGGAGGGAGGGGGGGGGATGCTGCTGAGGGCCCTCCAGCAGTGGAGACCCTGCAGCGAGGTGACCCTGCCCCCCACAAGCGGCGCCTGTCCGGGCCGGAGGATTTTGCTACCCCCTCCCCAGGCGGTCGGGGTTGGGTGTCTCCTGTGTTTATTCCCATCATTCTGATGCCCAGCCCTGTTAAAAATGAAGGTCAAGGTGGTCTCCAAGGCCACTGAGGTGCCCATTCTGCCGTCCCCTGAGCAGGGAGGCCTGGGGTCGGGGGGAGACGTGACCCCCGAGGCCTCGTCCCGCCCGGTACAATTTTACTCCCCGGTCACCTCCTTTTGTTCATCGCTGGGGGCTGGCGGCAGCCACCAGTGTCCTTATATATTCGGCTCATGGGCGGGCGGCGGCGAGGAAGGCTCCCCGCTCATAACACCCAAGCAGATGATGCCAGGTTCCATCCTAGAGCTGTTCCCGGGGGTCTTCCGTGGTCTCTCCAAGGGCCCGGCATCGACAGCGGAGGCGGGTCTGAGCTGCCGCCATCCACGGACCCTGAATCGTGGGGGGGGGGGGGGGGGGGGGGCTGCAGGGAACCCACCTCAGGACGATCATGGGGGTGGGATGAAATGAAAATCGCTTATTGTCACAAGTAGGCTTCAAATGAAGTTACTGTGAAAAGCCCCTAGTCGCCACAGTCCGGCGCCTGTTCGGGGAGGCTGATACGGGAATTGAACCGTGCAGGTGGCCTGCCTTGGTCTGCTTTAAAAGCCAGCTATTTAGCCCTGTGCTAAACCAGCCCCGGCCTACTTGGGTCAAGGGCATGTCGATGGCCCCGCAGCGCCTGCTACGGGGGCTCGGGCTCAGGAAGTGACTGCTCGGAGGAGGAATGCTGCTCAGTGGTGGGTGAGGAGGAGGATTTAGATGCTGTCTGCAGTGAGGCAGAGGGCAGCCTCATGCCCGGCACCGAGTCTCCCCTCATCCCTTCCGGGCATTTTTGAAAAGCATCATGGTTACCGGGACTGTGCGCGGCTGGACCTGGACATCTGGAGAAATCTGGGGCTGCTCCTCGAGTCCAAAGCAGAGAACTGATATGTCGAGCGCCTTCCTGTCCCTTGACCAGGAGAAGGGGTTCGACAGGGTGGGTTCGAGTATCTGCTCGGGACTCTGCGAGCTTTCGGGTTCGGGACGCACTTCCGATTACTGTACGCCGCCTCGGAGTGTCTGATTAAGTTTAACGGGTCCCTGACGGCGCCCCTTCGCTTTGGGAGAGGAGTGCGTCAGGGCTGCCCCCTGTCCGCCCAACTTTATTCTCTCTGCGTGGAGCCTTTCCTGTGCCTCCTGCGGAGGAGGTTGTTGGGGCTGGTTCTGCAGGAACCAACCACGTCGGTGGTTCTTTCGGCTGACGCTGATGACATGCTCCTCATGTTCACTGATCCCGGTGGCCTGCGGAGGATGCAAGAGTGCCAGGCTGTGTACTCCGCCGCGTCTTTTGCTAGGATGAACTGGACTAAATGTTCCGGACGCCTGTTTGGTCCGTGGCAAATGGAACCCCTTCCAGAGGAACGCAGGCCCTCCAGCTGGAGCCGGACCAACATCCTCTACTTGGGAGTCCAGCTTTACCAAGCAGAGGAAGCCTGGCCGGCGAACTGGCAGGAGTTAGAGACTGAGGTCACCGCTCGCATGGGACGCTGGACAGGACTGCTCCGAGTGCTGTGCTACAGGGGTCGAGTTCTCTTCATAAACCAGCTGGTTGCCTCCATGCTGTGGTACCGGCTGGTCACTTTGACTCCTCCCCCTGACTTTGTCGCATCCAGAGAACTCTGATTCGGTTTTTCTGGGACAATGGAGTGCACTGGGTCGCTGCAGAGGTCTTGAATCTCCCGATTGCTGAGGGCGGTCAGGTGCTGGTGTGCCTTTGCACCCAGGTAGTGACTTTCCGCCTTCAGAGTCTGCAGCGTTACCTGTACGTTGAGCCTTCTCCATGATGGTGTGCCCTTGTGACGTATTTCCTCTGCCAAGTGTATGACCTGAACTACGATGTGCAGCTTCTGTTCGTTGACCAGCAAGGTCTTCGAAGTTCATTGTTGGCACTGCCCGTCTGTACCAGGACCTTCTCAAAGTCTGGAACATGGTCGCGATGCCCCACAGCTCTCCCCCGTTAGGAGTAGTGGTTATCGTAAGGGAGCTGCTGCTCAGGAATCCGCACCTCCGCCAATATACATTCCAGTGGCTGGCAGAGCGGAGGGCTGTGGATGCCAGGGTGACCAGGATCGGTGACGTGCTGGGTGGTGGAGGAGTGGGCTGGATAATGCCCTACGAGCTTGCGGAGTGCGGAGCTGTGTCCGTCCAGCGCACGGCCAAAGCTATCCGAGGCCTCAAGTCAGTCATGCTCAGCCCCGTGGGCACACTTAAACACAAGGCGGTGCAGTTGTCCAGGGGCATCCCATCTGGGTGGATGCCAGCTTGGACCCCCCATCCCCCCCTCCCGGGCGCCGGTGCCCCACCACCTCAGCTGCCTTGTGAAAATACCCTCCTTTTCGCACCGCGGGAAGGGGTTTCCTGTACGGCCTGCAATTGCACACTTTCCACCTCTTTTTAAAAAAAATAAATGTAGAATACCCAATTCATTTTTTTTTCCAATTAAAGGGAAATTTGGTGTGTTCAATCCACCTAACTTTCTCATCTTTGGGTTGTGGGGGTGAAACCCGCGCAAACACGGGGAGATACTTTCCACCTCCTTGCCCTCGCCCGCCGTCCGGACACGTCTTTGTGTGCCGTGTTGCCGTCGGGCGGTGGAGGACCCTCTTCAGACACGTCCTCCCCATAAAACTTGGGGACTTGGGGTGGAGGCTGTTGCACAGGGCAGTGCCGTGCAACCGGAGTATATCCACTTAATCTGGCGTGATACACGGTGTGAAAACTAAGTAAAGTTAAGCCACCACATGGCCTCCCCAGAGACCTGCCACTTTTGCGGCCTGGTGGAGACCGTGGAGCACGTGTATGTTGCCTGTCCCAGGCTGCACTTCCTTTTTGCTTTCCTGACAATGTTCTTGTTGGAATTTTGTTTGCAATTTAGCCCCACGCTCCTGATGTACGGATACCTGGTGAGGAGGGGGGCGGGGAAGGCGGAGAACCTCCTTGTGAACCTGCTCCTGGGCCTGGCCAAACTTGCCATTAATAGGTCCAAGCAGCGGGCGAGCGAGGGGGTCATCCGACCTGACTGTTTGCCCCTCTTCCGCAGCCTTGTTCGCGGCCGGGTGACCCTAGAGCGTGCGGTGTCCACGGGCTCACTCACTCGAGGCCTTCCGTGCTTGGTGGGAGCCGCAGGGTGTCCCTGGAGCATGCGGTGTCCATGGGCACATTCAAGGCCTTCCGTGCTCGGTGGGAGCCGCAGGGTGTCCCTGGAGCATGCGGTGTCCACGGGCACACTCAAGGCCTTCCGTGCTCGGTGGGAGCCGCAGGGGTTGGGCTGCCTTATAGACCCTGATTTTCACACTTTGATTTGATGGGTTTTGTTAAGTTTCTGTTTCCTTTCCAGTTCCTTTTGGGCTGTGCTCCATTTGTTGTTTGGGAACAGCCCCCTTTGTTTTGTCCATCTGTTAATGTTTGTTCCTTTACTTAGTTTTCACACCGTGTATCACGCCAGACTAAGTGGCGGATGCAGAATATACTCCTGCTGTGGGGAGATAAACATCGCAGGTCATCACTCACAAAACTCAAAACACAAAATAAAAAAGTTATAATTATCTGCCTTTATCATATGACAGTCGTTAAACCTTATAAAACCACAGGGTCTCAGACAATAACAGTGGAGATGGGGCCCAGAGGATAACCAGCAAAGGATTCACTCACTTTGAGAGTAACCAACACAGTGTCTGTTACAATAATAAGTCAGACACAGCCGGTTCTGTCCGGGAATGGAGACTCTGAACAGAAATAACCGGTTCATTTGTAAATGTCACCACAATGTGATCTGTGTGACTCTGCCCTGACTCTGTGGACAGATATAGGCCGCACTGACAGATGTTCTCACCAGATTGTGGTCCCTGGATTTATTTTCTGCTCAGAAGTGAGATGTGCGGTTTGGAACCGGCAGCAGAGAAACAGGAAGTTGTGTTACCTGAGAATGAAACAGCAGGCGTCAGTTTCATGTTATCACCGTGAACAGTCTTCCTGCCTGTGAGGGTGAACTCACTCTGACAGCATCAAGAACACCCACACAGATTGCTGCCGGCCTCAGCATTACATTCACCTCCATTCCAATTTTAAACATCAAAATATGAGGTTATTTAGATTTTTAACACTTTCACTGAACTGGAAGATGGACTGAGGATATCACTGGGAGAAATGAGGGGACATCACAGAAACTTAAATTTTCCTCAAAGAGGGTTATTAGAAAATAGGAGATTAAAAGTGAGTCAGGGCCAATCAGGGAGAGAGAGAAAGTGAGAGAAAGGATTGAGTCTCCAGAAATGAGATGTTCACTCAGAAAGCAGAGAGGAGGGCAGCACGGTGGCTCAGTGGGTTAGCACTGCAGTCTCACGGCGCTGAGGTCCCAGGTTCGATCCCGGCTCTGGGTCACTGTTCGTGTGGAGTTTGCACATTCTCCCCGTGTTTGCATAGGTTTTGCCCCCACAACCCAAAAGATGTGCAAGGTGGGTGGCTTGAACACGCTAAATTGCCCCTTAATTGGAAAAAATTAATTGGGTACTCTAAAATTTAAAAAAGAAAAAAAAGAAAGCGCAGAGGTTCAGTGTGTTCTTCAGAGAGAGATAATGAGAGAGAGAAAAGTTTAGTGAATTTAGGCGCTCTGTGAAATAGAAAGGTTAAAGGAGAGAGTGTCAGAGAGAAAGATAGAGAGAGGTGGGAGGTATGTGGAATGAGTGAGTGTGAGAGTGGAGAGAAGTGAGAAACTGAGAGAGAAGGGAGATGCCTAGTGAATGAGAGACAGGAGAGCAGGTTCACATACCCGAGGATCACTGAGAATGATCAGAATAAGGAGATCACCCAGAAAACGGCCAATAGGAATCTTCAGCTGAGCACATCACTCATTCTTAAAGGAATAGTCGGGGCTCTGACACTGCTCAGCTCCCAGTTAAAGGGGCAGACACAGCTCCGCCCTTTTCTCTGTTATTTTTCTGATTGTTAAAGGCCCGTAGGGGTTAGGTTTATTTAAAAGGACAGAATGTGGGAAGCACACATCAATAAAACTGGGCATTCTTGGACACAGATTGCAGCTCCTTCTTTATCCAGGAATGAAACTGTTGTCTAATTGTCCCAGCAGTTAACAGCTGCTATTTTAACGCAGACTTGTTGTAAAGGAGCTTCTGTTCCGTGTCTAGGGGTTCTGAGATATGGAAGAGAGCGGCTGGACCACATTTCTTAGATGCCTCAGGATTAACCCACACGGGGACTTTGCTGTCAGTGAAGAGAGATGAGAAAGACCCAAGTGTTGTTTGTCCCTCTCAGTGTGACCCTGAAGGACTGTGTCCAGGCTGAAGTTCTGTTCCTGCCGTGTGATCCTCCCCCAGATTGTCCTTTCTGAGCTCCAGACAGGTGATGTTCAGTTCGGAAAGACAAAAATCTGCAACAACGTTTCAAACACATTTATTCAGAATAATAAACCTCATCAGCAGATTAAGACTGTCAGAGTGAACATTACTCAGTCCTGTACATGAGTAACAGCATCAATAAGGGTATAATCTAAACCTTGTGGTTTCTTGTGAACTCGCTGGTGTGTTAGCAGGTGGGATGACTGAGTAAATCCCTTCCCACAGACATTACAGTTGAATAGCCGCTCCCCAGTGTGAATGCGATGGTGTTTCAGAAGATAAGATAAATGAGAAAATTCCTTCCCACATTTGGAGCAAGTGAACGGCCTCTCCCCACTGTGAACTCACTGGTGTGTCAGCAGGTTGGATGACTGACTGAATCCCTTCCCACACACTGAGCAAGTGAACGGCCTCCCCTCATTGTGAACCTGCTGATGTGTCAGAAGATTGTATGAACGTGTGAATCCCTTCCCACATTCAGGACAGGTGAACGGTCTATCCCCTGTATGAAGTTGCTGGTGTATCAGAAGGTTGGATGAATTAATGAATCCTTTCCCACAGTCAGAGCAGCTGAATGGCCTCTCCCCAGTGTGAATTCTCTGGTGGTTCAGTAGGGCAGATGGACGGCTGAATCCTTTCCCACACACCGAGCAGGTGAATGGCCTCTCCCCAGTGTGAGCATATTGGTGTGTTAGTAAATCCTTTTTGTTTTTAAAGCTCTTCTCACAGTCAGGACAGTTAAAAAATTTGTTATCAGAATGAACAAGTTGATGTGTCTGCAGGTGGGATGACTGAATGAATCCTTTCCCACACACGAAGCAGGAGAACGGTCTCTCTCCAGTGTGAATACGTTGATGTGTCAGCAGATCCTTTTTACATTTAAAACTCTTCTCACAGTCAGGACATGTAAATGGTCTCTTATCAGTGTGAACAAGCTGATGAGTCACACTGTGGGATGACCGAGTAAATCCCTTCCCACACACAGGGCAGGTGAATGGTCTCTCCTCAGTGTGAACTCGCTGGTGTGTCAGAAGGTTGTATGAATGGGTGAATCCCTTCCCACAAATGGAGCAGATGAACTGTCTCTCACCAGTGTGACTGTGATGATGAACTTCCAGTTGTGATGGGTAACTGAATCCCTTCCCACAATCCGCACATTTCCAAGGTTTCTCCATGGTGAGCGTGTCCTTATGTCTCTCCCACTTAAAGCCTTGTCGACACACGCAGCAGGAGTATAGTTTCTCCCTGCTGTGAATGGTGTGATTTTCTTTTAGGCTGTGTAACTAGTTCAAGCTCTTTCCACAGTCAGTGCAATGAAACACTCTCATTCGAGTGTGTGTGTGTCTCGGTGCTTTTCCAGTCACACTGATCTTTGACATTTTTTTCCTTAAACGGAAGAGACAAATATTTCTCCTTCCAGTTTCAAAGACTGATGATATTCAGCTCCTGATTAATCGAGTGGCTGTCAGATATCGATGTGATATTTGGTTCTGTCGGCCAATCCTCCACTTCCAATATCCTGTAAAAGGACTTTACAAAAGTCATCACTGTCAGTCCAGGATAGAAATTCTGAACAGACAATTCTAGTTTTCTCTGGAACATCTTTTCCTCTCTTGTTCCTCCAAAGCTGTAAATCCCCGTCCCACACACTCTCCCTCCTCCCTGGGCTGAAATCCAAACCCATCTCACTATCTGCATCATTTCTTTCCTCCACTCCCAGTTTTCTCCCTCCCGCTCCTCTGCCTGGGTTCAGTTCTCCAGCTCCTGTCTGCAGACTGACAATAAAACCAATGGGTCTTATTGGGGGGGTTTGGGTTCTCACCATTGTCCCCGCTCGCGGCGGCTCTCATTCAGCTTTTGGGAGCCGCACTCACTCTCACTGCGGCTGCGCTCAGGCCGGAGCTGCACCGCGCATGCTCCGCACAGAGAGGAGACTTCCGGGGGCGGGGCAACTGGCGCCTGCGCGTTCTGACTCCTGAGATGGAGATAGGGTGTATTCGATCACGCCGGGCATTCCGGGTAGCATTATCCGCCATTATTCCATTTTGTTCCTCAGGGTGATAAATTGGTTCCAGCACTTTTGATTACGTTCGTTGTTTGTACCGCATGTGCCAGCCGCATCGGTGTTTTTCTCTCTGATCGGCCCCTGTTAACGGCTGTCATCTGTTTCGTGGGCGATATGCCGCAGGGCGCCTGCGCGGCCGCCATCTTTCTCAGCGGAAATGTGCAGCAAGGCGCATGCGCGGGCATCCATGAACCGGAAGCCGGAGGAGAGAATCTTGTTAATTTCTCTCCTGGACTGAGAGTGAAATTCCTTTAGAAACAGGAGGATTTGCCAACGGGAACTTCAAACCAAACATCACATCATCATCATCTGATTGAGTTACTCGATTCATCAAGACCTGAATATCATTTGGAGATAAAATAGTTTGTTCTGTCTGAGGACAAAGATTTCAGATATCAGAGTGACTGGAAAACTTTTAATGACCATTCCAGGTTAAATTTGAGACTAATTACACCGATCACATTGGGGAAGTTAAATAATCTGCTGTTGTACTCTTATGTGTGAAGCTACATTTTAAAATTGCCACATTAGCATACTTGGCAGCTAAACTGGGCAAACTGCTGACCTTGTTAGTAGTGAGAATTACTATCCCGGATTTTATCAAAATTTATTGTTCCTGTTGCATTTCATTCAGCTCATTGTGGCTACAAAGTAGGTATTCAGCCTAATCTCAATTTCCAGATTGTGAGGGCAGCATGATGGCACAGTGGGTTAGCCCTGCTGCCTCACGGTGCCGAAGTCGCAGGTTTGATCCTGGCTCTGGCTCACTGTTCGTATGGAGTTTGCACATTCTACCCATGTTTGCGTGGGCTTTTCCCCCACCACCCAAAGATGTGCAGGCTGGGTGGATTGGCCATACTAAATTGACACTTAATTGGAAAAAAAATTGGGTACTCTGAATGTATATTAAAAAAAATAAAATTCCAGATTATGGTCTGTAGCTTTTTAAGTTACATCAATTCAAATGTCTTACCAAATTACTTTTTAAATATTACGAGGCTTTCTGCCATAATTTCAGGCAGCATATCACAGATCCTCACCACCCTCTAAACATCCTAGTCCTTCCCTTAATCTCTGCCCCCTTTTATATGTAGCCCTCAATCAAAGAGAATAGGACCTTCCTATCCAATCTATTTCAATTCCTCAGAATTTAAAAAATATATAAATTTATGTTTTTTTCCAATCAAGGGGCAATTTAATTTGGCCAAGCCACCTAACCTGCATGTATTTGGGTGTGGGGGTGAAACCCACACAGACAATGGGAGAATGTGCAAACTCCTTGTAGACTGTGACCCGGGGCCAGGATGAAACCCGGATCCCCATCACACAGGCACACAGCCACTGTACCACCATGATCCCCCAGAATTTTATACATTTAGAATAATCTTCATTATTGTCACAAGTAGGCTTACCTTACTTTAACATTGCAATTGAGTCACTGTGAAAATCCCCTGGTAGTAACACTTATTCAGGTATGCAGAAGGAGAATTCAGAATGTCCAACTCCCCTAACAAGCACGTCTTTCGGGACTTGTGGGAGGAAACCCATACAGACACTGGGAGAACGTGAAGACTCTGCGCAGATAGTGTCCCAAGTAGGAATTGAACCCGGGACCCTGGCGCTGTGATGCAGCAGTGCTAACCACTGTGCCACCCATAAAACAGTTCAGCTCAATCTTCTCAGATTAAAGAAGCTGAAGCGCCCAACGTGGGTCTTGCACCCACGGCCCTGGGATTAAGACTCCCATGCTCTACCGACTGAGCTAGCCGGGCTGCTTTTCATAATTTCATTTTTGTCTCCCCTCAGTCTTTTCTGTTCCAAAAAAACCAGCCTCAGTTTATCCAAACTTTCCTCAGAGCAAACATTGTCAATTTCTGGCTGATGTTGTTAAATCTCCTCTGTACTCTCTTTAGTGCAGTCTTCCTGTGCAGAGGAATCTAGCTCTGGCCTAACTAGTCCTGTCCTGCCATTTATCATGTAATCCTTTGCCTTGTTTCCCCTCCAGCTTTCTTCCTCACTATCAAGTGTTTAATCATTTTTGTGTCACATGTAAACTTGTTATTCATGTTCCTACATTTACTTTCAAATCA
The DNA here is from genome assembly GCF_902713615.1 of Scyliorhinus canicula. Lineage (NCBI taxonomy): Eukaryota > Metazoa > Chordata > Chondrichthyes > Carcharhiniformes > Scyliorhinidae > Scyliorhinus > Scyliorhinus canicula. The sequence continues at coordinate 98,348 of NW_024055654.1, read as the reverse complement.
ATGATGTAACCAGGAGTGAAGGGCCCAGTACTGATTCCTTCGAAACCGGCACTGGAAACAGCCCTTTGATTTTCTCTCTTCTTTATGGGATGTGAGTGTCACTGGCAGCCCAGCTTGGTTGCCCATTCCTAATTGCCCTTAAATTGAGTGGCTTGCTAGACAATTTCAGAGTGCAATTCAGAATTAACCAGTTGAGTTGGCCAGATCAGGTAATACCGGTGCCGACTCGATGGGCTGAATGGTCCCCTTCTGCACTGCAGATTCTGTGACTAATTCCGACCTAGGGTCACTTTTGAAGTTTGTACATTCTTCCTGTCTATACATTGATTTCCTCCGGATGCACTGGTTTCCTCCTGCAGTCCACAGATGTGCCGGTTAGATGGATTGGCTGTGTTAAATTGTCACTGGAGGGGTTGTGGGGATAGGGTGGGGAATTCGCCAAGGTAGGATGCTCTTTCAGAGGGTTGTTGCAGACTCGATGGGCTAAATGGCCTCCTTCTGCATTGAGGGGATTCCATGATTCTACATTTGATCCAATGATGTGTTCACTCACACACACTGCAGCCTGACTCTTATTAAGGGAACAGACACTGTTTGTTACTCTCAAAGTGAGTGAATCCTTTGCTGTTTCCCCTCTGGGCCCCATCTCCACTATTATTGTCTGATTGTCCCACTGAGACTCTCACTTATTATTGGACAATCAGTGAGTCAGCCTGAGCCTGTGGCCGCTCTCACCATCTGGTACCGTCACAATGCCCAGGTGATTGATGGCAGCTCACGACCAATAGGAAGAGGAGGGGTGGGACTGGAAGACTGACCTGGAGCTGCTGGTCCTCCAAGCAATTGGAGTGAATGAGGGGCGGGGTCCTCGAACAGGCGCCGGAATGTGGCAACTAGGGGCTTTTCACAGTAACTTCATTAAAGCCTATTTGTGACAATAAGCGATTATTATTATTATTATTGTGCATTGCGAGCCTGGACCGGATGCCAACTCTCCCGGATTGACTGACTGGAGTAACCAGGATTTTATTTGAATAATTTGTGGGTGTCACTGGCTGGGCCAACATTTATTACCCATCCCTGTGGATCTGGAGTCACATGTAGGCCAGACCAGGTAAGGATAAAATATTTCCTTCACTGAAGGACATGAGTGAACCAGATGGGTCTTTGCAACAATCAGCAATGGTTTCATGGTCATCAGTAAACTTTCAATGAATTCAAATTTTACCTTCTGCCTTGGTGAGATTCATACCTGGGTGTCGAGAAAATCATTGGGAGAGTAAAAATTATTTGTGTGACTCTGGGACATGATTAGGACAGTAAAAATATTAATTGTAGGTCTCTGGAAAATCATTAGGACAGTAAAAAGGATGCTGTTTTGTAAGCCGTATGTTTTGAGATGACCTGAGGTTATGAGAATGTTGAAATCCTTCATTTAAAATGGGTAAAACTGGGGCTTAATATTTATCCTAAATAGCTATCTTTTACCTATTAGGTGTGTTAGGAAATAGGTGACTTCTACACCCAAGCTTTATAAAGATTCACAGGATAGAATTAGAACCATAGAATTCCTATAGTGCAGAAGGAGGCCATTCAGCCCATCGAGTCTGCACTGATTCTCTGAAAGGGCACCCTGCCTAGGCCCACACCCCTACCCTGTCCCTGTAACCCCATAGCCCCACCTAACCTACACATCCCTGGACACTAAGGGGCAATTTATCAAGGCCAATCCACCTAACTTGCCCTTCTTTGGGATGTTGGAGGAAACCTGAGCACCGGGTGGAAACCCACGCAGACACGGGAGAAAGTGCAAACTCCACACAGACAGTCACCAAGGCTGGAATTGAACCCGAGTCCCTGGCGCCGTGAGGCAGCAGTGCTAACCACCGTGCCACCAGGGGCATAGTTTCCTGTCAATATTACTCTTGATGAAGCTCAGATCGAATTTGCTTTGCGAACTACTCTCTTAATATGTCTTGTAGATATACAAAATCCCTCTTCACCTCTTTCTCTCTCCTCCCAAAGAGGTCAGTTGGGTTTTTGTGACAATCCAGCAGTTTTCTTGGTCACTTTTTCCCAGTGTCGGCCCCACAAATGACCAGATTCATTCAGCTCAATTTCACAACCTGCCTTTGTGTTTTTGTGGGTTCTCTCTCACTCTCTAATTTTTCTTTTTAATCAGTTTCACAGGGTGTTCGAAGGGGAGGCTTCAAAGTCCGAAAACTCAAATCAAGCATCACATCAGGATCTGACAGATTCCTCAATTTATCATATCCTGAATATCAGCAGATTTTGAATATGGAAGGAAAAAGCATCGTTCACAGTGGGGAGAAACCGTACACGTCATCAGGCCCCATGAGACAGAAATGCAGCCGCACTGAGGAGAAACCGTGGAAATGTGCGGACTGTGGGAAAGGATTCACTTACCCATCCAGCCTGGAAACTCATCGACGCAGTCACACTGGGGAGAGACCGTTCACCTGCTCCACGTGTGGGAAGGGATTTACTCAGTTAACGGCCCTGCGGAATCACCAGCGAGTTCACACTGGGGAGAGACCATTCACCTGCTCCGAGTGTGGGAAGGGATTTACTAAGTCATCCGGCCTGCTGAAACACCAGCGAGTTCACACTGGGGAGAGACCGTTTCAATGTCCAGACTGCGAGAAGTACTACAAAAGTTCTGGGAATCTAATGTGCCATCAACGTATTCACACTGACGTGAAACCATTTAGGTGCTCTCACTGCAGGACTGGGTTCAGACACTCATCTCACCTCACTGTACATCAGCGAATTCACACTGGGGAGAGGCCATTCACCTGCTCCAAGTGTGGAAACAGATTCACTCAGTTATCCCACCTGCTGAATCATCAGCGAGTTCACACTGATGAGAGACCGTTTCAATGTCCAGACTGTGGGAAGTGCTACAAAAGTTCTGGGAATCTAATGTACCATCAACGTGTTCACACTGATGAGAAACCGTTCAGGTGCTCTCACTGTGGGACTGGATTCAGACAATCATCACAGCTCATTGTACATCAGCGAATTCACACTGGAGAGAGGCCATTCGCCTGCTCTCAGTGTGGGAAGGGATTCACTCAGTCATCCTCCCTGCAGAGACACCAACGAAGCCACAAGTAACCATAATGATTGGGTTTTGCTGTTCCTCACATTCAGGACTGAACCATGTTCATTTAGGTCTCTTTCTGCTGATAACAATTCCAGCCCATTTACAGGGACTAATATTCTGGCTAAAAGTCAAATAAATTAGATTTGTGTTAAATACGCAGTGTGTTGAAACTTTGTTTTTGAACAAACAATTTTAATGAGGTATTTTCTGGCATTGTAAACAGTAGAATTACAGAACATGAAAACAAAAGGACTGTACAGTAACAAAGTACATAGTGCAATTGCAGTAGCCCACCCCACCCAGATCTGCCTAGATTACCCCCTATACCACATTACCCTAAACCCCCCGCCCCGCCCAGCTGACAATTAATTATCCGCAAAGAAGTCAATGAATGGTTGCCACCTCCGGGCGAACCCTAATAACGACCCTCTCAAGGCGAACTTGATTTTCTCAAAGCTCAGGAAACTCATCATGTCTGACAGCCAGGTTTCCGACTTCGGAGGCTTTGAGTCCCTCCAAGCTAGAAGTATCCGTCTCCGGGCTACCAGGGAAGCAAAGGCCAAAACGTGGGCCTCTTTCTCCCCCTGGACTTCCAGGGCCACTGAAACCCCAAAAATCGCCACCTCTGGACTCATTGCCACCCTCGTGTTCAATACTCTGGACATGACGCCCTCGAATCCCTGCCAGTATCTCCTCAGTTTTGGACATGCCCAAAACATGTGGACATGGTCTGCCGGTCCTCTCAGACACTTTATATATCTGTCCTCCACGCCGAAGAATCTGCTCATCTGGGACACTATCATGTGGGCCCGGTGGATGACCTTAAATTGAATCAGGCCAGGCCTGGTAAATGTTGCAGTCCAATTAACCCTGCTCAGCGCGTCGGCCCACAGGCCTTCCTCAATTTCCCCTCCTAACACCTCCCATTTATGCCTCAGCTCCTCGGTCTGCGTCTCCTCTGTCCCCATGAGCTTCTTGTAAATATCCGAGACACTTCCCTCCCCCAACCATCCTCTCGACACAACTCTATCTTGGATCCCCCTCAGTGGCACAAGTGGAAAAGATAGCACCTGCCTGCGCCCCCAGACTGGTACCCCTAGCCCTACATAAGGTTGCCTCCACCCGCTCCCAAGCTGACCCTCCTCCCACCACCCACTTCCTTATCATGGCTACGTGAGTCGCCCAATAATAGTTGCTGAAATTCGGCAGTGCAAGCCCCCCTTCCCTCTGGTTCCGCTCGAGCATCACCCTCTTCACTCGCAGGGACTTGCCCGCCCACACAAAGCCCAAAATGATCTTGCCTACCCTCTTAAAAAAGGAACGTGGAATGAAAATGGGGAGACACGAACACGAATAAGAACCTCGGGAGGACCATCATTTTAACTGTCTGTACTCTCCCAGCTAACGACAGCGGGAGCGCGTCCCACCTCCAGAACTCCCCTCGCATTTGATCTACCAGCCAGGACAGGTTCAGCTTGTGCAGTCGACCCCAATCCCGCGCCACTTGTATTCCCAGGTACCTGAAACTTTCCCAACTAACCGGAACAGCAGCTCCCTCAGCCGGTCCCCTTGGCCCCTCTGCTGAACTACAAATATTTCACTTTTTGTCATATTCAATTTGTACCCCGAAAACCGGCTGAATTCCCCCAGGGTCGCCTGATTCCGTCCATCCCCACCATCGGGTCCGAAACGTACAAGAGCAGGTCATCCGCGTACAATGAAACTCTGCTCCTCCTCCCCCCCCCCCCCCCCCTCGAACCAGCCCCTTCCAACCCTCTGAAGCCCTCAGAGCAATTGCCAGCGGCTCTATAGCGCAAACAGCAGTTTTAAATAGTCACAAGTCGTCCTGTTTGTCCTCACACTCGCCTCTGGGGCCTGATATAGCAGCCTGACCCAGTCGATGAAACCCACCCCAAATCCAAACCGTTCCAGCACCTCCCATAAATAGTCCCACTCTGACCGGTCAAATGCCTTCTCCGCATCCATTGCCACCACTACCTCCACCTCCTTTCCCACTGGGGACATCACGATCACATTGAGCAATCTTCTTATATTCGCCCCCAGTTGCCTACCTTTAACAAACCCGTTTGATCCTCCCTAATAACACTTGGCACACAATCCTCAATCCTGGTGGCCAAAAGCTTTGCCAGCAGTTTAGTGCCCACGTGAAGAAGGGAGATTGGCCTATAAGACCCACACGACTCTGGGTTCTTGTCCCGTTTTAAAATCAAGGAGATGGTGGCCTGCGACATTGTCTGGGGCAGCACCCCTCTGTCCCTTGCCTCATTAAAAACCTTGACCAGCAGCGGCCCCAATATCCTGGAGAACCTTTTATAAATTTCTACCGGGTACCCATCCGGCCCCGGGGCCTTACCTGACTGTATGGCCTTTAAGTCCTCAAATATCTCCTCAGCTCCGATCGGGGCGCCCAGCCCTTCTACTAGCTCCTTACCCACTTTTGGGAATGTCAGGCCATCTAAGAAGCGTCTCATCCCCTTTGGCCCTGCGGGGGGCTCCGAGCTATAGAGTTTGCTATAAAAGTCCTTGAAAGCCCTGTTCACACCCGCCGCATCCCCCACCAAGTTACCGCCTCCATCCACCACTTTACCTATTGCCCTAGCCGCTTCCCTCTTTCTGAGCATCCTGCTGGCTTTCTCTCCATGTTCATATACCGTACCCCTCACCTTTCTGAGCTGCTGGGCCAGCATCCTGCTGGCTTTCTCTCCATGTTCATATACTGCACCCCTTGCCTTTCTGAGCTGCTCCCCTGCCTTACCCGTGGACACCACCCCAAACTCCGGCTGCAGCCTCCTCTGTTCCCTCCAGAGCTCCGCACTCGGGGTCCCCGCATACCTCCCGTCAATCTGCAGGATCTCCGCTAACAGTCGGTCCGTCTCTGCCCTGTCCGTCTTGTCCCTGTGAGCCCGGATTGAAATCAGCTCCCCTCTCACCACTGCCTTGAGCACCTCTCACACCACTTTGCTGAGACTTCACCCGTATCATTGACCTGCAGGTAGTTTTGTATACACTTCCTCACCCTCTCGCACACCCCTTCGCCAGCAATCCCACATCCAGCCTCCACTGCGACGCTGGAACCTCTCTCCACTCACCTGCAGCTCGACCCAATGTGGGGCATGGTCGGAAATGGCGATTGCCGAATACTGCGCATCCACCACCCCTGTCAATAGATCCCTACTCAATATTTTAAAAAATCGATCCGAGAGAATACCCGATGGACGTGCGAGAAAAGGAGAACTCCTTCCCTGTCAGCCTTCCAAACCTCCACGGACCGAACCCCACACATCCCGCCCCCCCCCCCCCCCCCTCCACCCTCTCCCCCAATCTATTCCATGAACTCCCTCAGCTCTTTTCCCATTGCTGACACTCTGCCTGTTTTTGAGCACGACCGGCCCAGGCCTGGATCCATAACTTTATTGAAGTTCCCTCCCATAACCAGCTTGTGGGAATCCAGGTCGGGTATCTTCCCCAGCACCCTCTTTATGAAATCCACATCATCCCAGTTTGGCGCATATATGTTGACCAGGACCACCTTCCTCCCTTCCAGCTGACCGCTAACCATAATGTAGCGACCTCCCCCGTCCGAAACAATACTACCCACCTCAAACTGCACCCGCTTGTTCACCAGAATCGCGACCCCCCCCCTGGTCATAGTATCTAGCCCTGAGTGGAATACCTGACTAACCCAGCTCTTCCTCAACCTAAGCTGGTCCGCTACCTTCAGGTGCGTCTCCTGCAACATTATCACATCCGTCTTTAGAGCCCTAAGATGCGCAAACACCTTTGCCCTCTTCACCGGCTCGTTTAGCCCCCTAACGTCCCACGTGACCAGCCTATTTGGGGGGCACCCCCCCCCCCCCCCCTTGCCGGTCAGCCATCCCCTTTCCTGGGCCTGCCCCCAGCCCCTGTCCCGTGCCTCTGTAGCCCCGCCGCCTGGCAGCGCCCATCCCTGACCTCTTCTCCGCTTCTAAAATCAAGTCCCTCCCTTGTCAGCCGAACAACCCCCACCCCCCTCCCAGCAACAACACTCTGTAACCTAACCCCATCCCTAATCTGATTATAATGATGTTGGTCCTCATGCGTAACCAGCCATCTTGTCCGCTGCTGCAGCCAACACCCAGCTCGAGCCTGTCTTTTTGTTTGTTCCTTTTCAATCCCTTCGGGCTCTCTGTTCCAGAAACCAATATATACAACAGACCCTTGTTCGCTGTTTCTTCAAGTCCAGCACTGAAAAATGCAAAAAACGTTGGGGGGGGGGGGGGGGGGGGAAGGTCCGAATGTCTAGCCAGAGCGAGAGCCACCAAATGTGGGACCTACTCCCACATAGCCGCCACCGGAAGTTTTCGAAAAGGTTTTTTTTTCAGAAACATCAAATTAATCACCCAACACGCAACTCAAAATGATGATCCTGAGATTAATGCCTCATTATCTACCCGTTCAACTCCATGGACTGTGACAAATCTCCCTCCACAAACGCTTACCTCACTATATCCAGCCTAAGGAGCTGGACACAAATAAAGTCTCATTGAGATTTCAGCCCTATCACAGTTGGGATTTGGGAAAATTGTTGTCATAGAATCATAGAATCAGAATTTACAGTGCAGAAGGAGGTCATTTGGCCCATCAAGTCTTCACTGGCCCTTGGAAAGAGCACCCCACTTAAACCCACGCTGTCGATGAATTATGTTTATTTCTGTATGTTACAGTGCCACACTGAAATGCTTCGGAGAAATTTCGATCACATTACCACTTGCTGTGTTCCAGGCAACATTCAGACATGTTAAATGTTGCATTTTAGCATTGGAACGCCCAAGGGAAATGCACGTTCCAATGCAGTATGTGAGACCACAGAGCTTTTGTTAGATTTAAACTCCCTGACCACAAAATCTTGAAGAATAGTTGTACATATGTGGGTTAAGTACATATGCACAATTGCTTTCCAATTGGTTGTCGGGGTTCCAATGGGCAAATATTAACTGATTGCACATATCCATGGTGGGTCATTTACCCAGCATTCCTGGCAGTGGAGAAAGCCCCCTATCTACAATACAGGGGACAGGGATGCGTGCGCAGTCTCACACAGTTTGGAGCATGCACAGAGTGAGGGATGACGCTGAACAGAGGTTGGTTTGTTGCTCGGCCGCCGGTGAGAGGCGGCGGAGGGGAAGCGGCGGGTGGGTGGAGAGGGTTCATTAACACTCAGTGTGGGCCACAAACCCCGAATAACAACCTGCAGGTCCCGCGGTTCCAGCTCCCAGACTTTCCCCCGGAAATAGGCCCAGGTTAAAGGCCACCATCTTCATTCCGTGGCGAACACGGTGTCTGAGGGGCCATCATGGTGACGCAGAGAGTGGGCGGGGCTTCTGGGTCCTAGTGACCAGGAGAGAAAATGATTGTATCGCTGATTTTGTTCTCGCTCTGCCCAGAACTGCACCCAGGCAGAGGCGAGGAAGTGGGGGGTAGGGTGGGGGATCTTGGAGTTGATGAAATAAAGGGTGAGATGGGTTTGAATTCAGCCCAGGGAGGAGAGAATGTGTGCGGGCAGGGATTTACAGCTTTTGGGGAAAAAAGACAGGAAAAATATTCCATAGAAACTAGACTTGGCTTTTCTGTGTTTCTGTGCTCCACACTTGTGGAAAATTTTGTAATCTGCATTTCCAGGCTATTGGAAGGGGAGGATGACTGGAAGGAACATCATTGCAAGATCTGACAAGATTTATCCAGATCTGAATATTTTTTTAAGAAAGAAGGATCTGAATATCATTGGCCTTTGAATGTGGAAGGAGAAACGTTTGGTTGTTCTGTCCGTGGGAGAAGATTTCAAACACCAGTGTGTTTGGAAAAGAACCGACACACGTACACCTGAGAGACAGTGTTCCAGTGAACTGACTGTGGAAAGAGCTTTAACCAGTTCACAGTCTCTAAAAAATCACACCATTCACAGTGAGGAGAAACTGTACATGTGTTCTCTGTTGATAAGATTTCAATCGATCATCTAACCTGCAAAGACAGGAAGATACAGGCACCATGGAGAAACTGTGGAAATGTGATGACTATGGGAAGGGATACAATTATCCATCCCGGCTGGAATACCATCGACGCTCTCACACTGGGGAGAAGCCGTGGAACTGTGGGGATTGTGGTAAACTATTCAATTCTCAATACCAGCTGGCAAACCATCAACGCAGTCATACTGGGGAGAGGCCATTCACCTGTTCTCTGTGTGGGAAGGGATTTACCCAGTCAGCCTGTCTCATGTCACACCAGCGATTTCACACGGAGGAGAGGCCCTTCAGCTGCACCGACTGTGGAAAGAGGTTCAGGCATTCATCCCATTCAGTAAACACCAACGTGTTCACACAGGGGAGAGACTGTTCACCTGTTCAGATTGTGGGAAGGTATTCACTCAGTCAGCCAACCTGGTGGTACACAAGCAAATTCATACTGGGGAGAGGCCATTTAGCTGCACTTCCTGTGGAAAGAGGTTAAGGTCGTCATCTGAACTCACTGAACATCAGCGAGTTCACACAGGGGAGAAACCATTCACTTGCTCTGTGTGCGGGAAGAGATTCGCTCAGTCATCCCACTGCCTGACACACCAGCGAGTTCACACTGAGGAGAGGCCGTTCACCTGGTCTTCCTGTGGAAAGAGGTTCAGGCATTCGGGCAACTTCAAAGCGCACCAGCGGGTTCACACTCTCCATAGAGAGAGACCATTCACCTGCTCTGTGTGTGGCAAAGGGTTCCATTGGCTATCCAGCCTGTTGACACATCAGCGAGTTCATAAACAACTGCAGGGGTTGGGTTCTTCTGTTATTACTGCTGTCAATCACATCCAGGATTGATAGTCTGACAATACTGTGTTTGTTTTTGCTGATGTTAACAACCCTAAAACAAGCTGGAGTTTCATATACTGGAGATGTTGTCACTGGTTTTCGAGCCTTGCAGTGTCTCTTTTTAAAAACACCATCAGCGATCAGAACTCTCAACAGGATCCTGTTTATAATAAAATTCTAAACTTTTACTTCAACCTTAATTGACCTCCAGGAATAGCAGATTACAAAATGTTTGTAAAATCTACAAATCAACATCTGAAAGGCTCCACTGACCAACATCTCCAATTATAAAGTGCTGATTAATTCATGCCGCCAGTTCTCACTGACTTACACATTGCACACATTTCTGTCATCAAATTAAATGATCAAGATATGGGAAACAAACCAGTAACGTTTTTCACACACATCAATAAAAGCTTCAACTATCAACATTGATATTGATGAAGTTTGGAAGGTGCTGAGTTGAATAATTTCTGACACAGCAGCAGCAACATTTGGTAAAGGTGGAACCCACACACAGACTGGTTTGAGACCCACTCAGTACAGATGTCATCTATCATTGGAGCATCCGGCAAAGATAGAATTCCAGCTGAACTGGTCAAACACGGAAAGTCCATTGACCTCCTCCTCCTCCTCTGTTAGACAGTAGAATCTGTTTCCCAGGACGTGTGATGCTATAATCATCACAATGTACGCATACTGTACTCCCTGTGCACACATGACTGTGTGGCAAAATTTGGCTCCAACTCTAACTCCACTTTGCTGATGACACGAACATCGTGGGTCGGATTTCGAACAACAATGAGTCAAAGTACATAATGGGGGTAGAGAACGTAGTGCAGTGATGTAACGACAATAATCTCTCACTCAATGTCAGCAAAACGAAAGAGCTGGTCATTGGCTTCAGGAAGCGAAGTATCGTACACACCCAGTCTGCATCAATGGGGCTGAGGTGGAGATGGTTAACAGCTTCAAATTCCTAGGTGCACACATCACCAAAAATCCGTCCTGGTTCACCGACGTCAATGCTCTGAACAACAAAAGTACAACAGTGCCTATATTTTCTCAGGAAACTAAGGAACTTCGGCATGTTCACATTGAACAATTTTTTACAGATGCACCTTTAAAAGCATCCTATCTGGTTGCATCACAGCCTGGTATGGCAACTGCTCGGCCCAAGACCGTAAGAAACTTCAGAGAGTTCGTCACACAGGCCTCTCTCCCATCTATTGACTCTGTCTGCACCTCCCGCTGCTTTGGGAAAGCGGGCAGCACAATCAAAATCCCCTCCCACCCGGGTTATTCTCTCTTCCAATCTCTTGTATCGGGCAGAAGATACAAAAGTCTGAGAACACAAGAACACGAACCAACAGATTCAAAAACAGCTTTTTACCCACTGTTACCAGACTCCTGAATGACTCTTATGGACTGAACTGATCTCTTCATGCATCTTATGTACTGAGTAGTACTGCACTCTGTATGCTTCACCCGATGTCTATGTCTGTGTATTTACTTTGTGTATTTATCGTTTCTGCTACATTTTTCATGTATAGAATGATCTGTCTGGACTGTACGGTGAACAATACTTTTCATTCTACCTCGGTACACGTGACACTAAACCAAATCCAACAATATACAAAGGCACTCACAGCGCTGAGGACCTGGGTTCGATCCCAGCCCCGGGTCATTGTCTGTGCGGAGTTTCCACATTCTCCCCGTGTCAACATAGAACATACAGTGCAGAAGTAGACCATTTGGCCCATTGAGTCTGCACGGACCCACTGAAGCCCTCACTTCCACCCTATCCCACTAATCCAATAACCCCTCCGAACCTTTTTGTACTAAGAGCAATGTAGCATGGCCAATCCATCGAACCTGCATGTCTTTGGACTGTGGGAGGAAACCGGAGCACCTGGAGGAAACCCACGCAGACATGGGCAGAACGTGCAGATTCTGCACTGTCAATGATCTAGCAGCGAATCGAACTTGGGTCCCTAGCACTGTGAAGCCACAGTGCTAACCACTATGCTACTGTGCTGCCCACAAAGCACGGCAAATTTTAAATTAATTTACAGGATGTCTGCGTGGATTTCACTCCCACAACCTAAAGATGCGCAGGATCGGTGGATTGGCCACGCTAAATTAATTGGGTACTCTAAATTTAAAAAAAAAATATATATATAATATATATATATATATAAAGGCAATAGAGAAGACCGTAAAAATTACAGGAGCATCACATTCCATCGTGTCACAAGGCTCCACCTGTTTGCAGACTGTGTATCCAGAAGCACAGTGCGGTTTCTGTGCTGACGGATCTACAGGGAACTTACATGGAAACAAACATAGAAAATAGAAGCAGGTGGAGGCCATTCGGCCCTTCGAGTCATTCACTATGACCATGGCTGATCAATATCCTGATCCCGCTTTCCCCTGATTCCGTTGGCTCCAAGAGCTGTATCTAATTCCTTCCTGAAATTACACAATGTTTTGGCCTCAACTTTCTGTTGTAGTGAATTCCACAGAATCACCATTCTCTGGGTTAAGAAATTTCTCCTCACCTCAGTCCTGAAAGGTTTACCCTTATCATCAAACTACAATCCTGCATTCTGGACTCCCCAGCCATGGTTGATTATTTATACAATAAGATCCTGATTGTTGATGCAATAGGCTTCAGACTGTTAATGTAATGGTATCTTGATTGTTAATGTGTAGGTGCCCTGAATCTTAAAGAGATTGGAGTCTGATTATTAATGTAGCAGGATCCTCATTGTTGATGAAATAAGATTCTGATTATTAATGTGATAGTATCCTAATTATTTGTACATTATGATCCTGATTATTAATACTTTATCATTCTTATCATAAATGCATTGTGCTCCAGATTATGAATACAGGAAGATCCTGATTATTGAAATCGACTTTCCAGATAAAGATGAACACTGACCTTTTCATGACCTTTTGCAGCAATTGGTCCCCAGAGAGACCTCCAATTGGCCACACCCACCAACAACAAAAAACTGAGAGGCTTTAAAGGAACCTCACAGCAGCCATTGCTGTTTCAGAGCTCCCAAAGCCAATATCCCATCTTGCCAACCCCATTGGGGGTCATGACCCTCAGTTTGGGAAGCTCTGACTTGCACTGAGATTCTAAAATGGGAACAGGCTTTTAAAGGTTTTTAAAATTCATTTACAGGATGCGGGTGTCACTGGTTGGACCAGCATTTATTACCAATCCCTGGTTGCCCTTCAAAAGGTGGTGGTAAGTGGTTTTCTTAAACTGCTGAAGTCCTTGCGGTGTAGGTATACCCACTGTGCTGTTAGGGAGGGAGTTCAAGGATATTGCCCCAGCGTCAGTGAAGGACCAGCCGATATATTTCCAAGTCAGGGTGGTGAGTGACTTGGAGGGGAACCTCCAGGTGATGGCGTTCTGCTATCTGCTGCTCTTGTCCTTCTAGATGGTAGTGGTCGAGGGTTTGGAAGGTGCTGCCTATGGCACCTTGGTGAGTTACTGCAGTGCATCTTGCAGATGGTACACACGGCTGCCACTGTTCATTGGTGGTGGAGGGAGTGAATGTTTGTGGAAGGGGGAGCAATCAAGCGGGCTGCTTTGTCCTGGATGCTGTTGAGTTTCTTGAGTGTTGTTGGAGCTGCACTCATCCAGGCAACTGGAGAGTATTCCATTACATTCCTGACTTGTGCGTTGCAGATGGTGGACAGGCTTTGGGGGTAAGGAAGTGAGTTATTCACCATGGGATTCCTAGCCTTTGACTTGCCTGGTAGCCACAGTATTAATGTGGCTCGTACAGTTCAGTTTCTCATTAATTGCACCCACAGGATGTTGACCGTGGGGGATTCAGCAATTGTAATGCCATTGAGTGTCAAGGGGCGATGGTTTGATCCTCTCTTGTAGGAGATGGTCATTGCCTGACACTTGTGTGGCACGAATGTAACTTGCCACTTATCAGCCCAAGCCTGGATATTGTCCAGGTCTTGCTGCATTTGGACAAGGGCTGCTTTATTATCTAAGGAGTCGCAAATGGTGCTGAACATTGTGCAGTCATCCGCAAACATACGCAGTTCTGACCTTATGATGAAGGCAGATCATTGATGAAGCAGCTGAAGATGGTTGGGCTTGGGACACTACCCTGAGGAACTCCTGCAGTGATGTCCTGGAGCTGAAATGGTTGGCCTCCAACCACCACAACCATCGTCCTTTGTGGCAGGTACGACTCCAACCAGCAGAGAGTTTTCACCCTGATTCCCATTAACTCCAGATTAGCTGGGGCTCCTTGATGCCATACTCGGTCAAATGCTGCCTTGATGTCCAGGGCAGATACTCTCACCTCACCTCTGGCATTCAGCACTTTTGTCGATGTTTGAACCAAGGCTGTAATGACTGCAGAAAGACACCAATAGACTGATCAGCGGGCCAGAAAAGTAGCAAACTGAGGTCAATCCAGAGAAGCGAGGGGTAGCAAATACATTTTGGGGAGTCAAACACGGCAAAGGGAAAGAATATGAATGGTTTGATAGTGAGGTGAAGAGGGACAGAGGGGTGTTAGAGTGCATGTTCACAGATCCCTGAAGGTGACAGGAGAGGTAGATACGGTGATTGGAAAGGCAGAGAGGATTCTTTGTTATTCACGGGGACAGAGAGTACTAGAGCAGGGAATATTCCCGGCAATTTTTATTGGAGGAAAGACCTGAAACCCCTCTCGCCACAGATGCTGCCAGAGCTGCTGAGTATTTCCAGCATTTTCTGTGTTTATTAGAAGATCAGGGAGGTTATACTGGAGCTGTCCAAAACACTAGTTAAACCACAGCTGCATTACTGAGTACAGTTCTGGTCACCACATTACAGGAAGGATGTGTTCATCCCAGAGAGGATACAGAGGAGATTGACACAAATGGAGAATTTTAACAATGAGGAAAGATTGAAGAGGCCGAGGTGGTTTTCTGTGGAACAGAGAACGCTGAGGAGAGATTAACCGAGGTGTTGAACATTATGAGGGGCCCGGGTAGAATGGATAAGAAGGATCTATTTCATTAACAGATCAATAACCAAGGGTTTGAGATTTAAAGTAATTAGCAGAGGATTGGGAGTGGAAGGGGGATAATGGATCTCTGTATCTATTCGGAACCCTGGATATGCGTTATCCCTTCTCAGCTCCCAAATAACAGAGATCAAGTCTGTGCTTTTTGGCAAAGTCCAGTTGAACTTTATTTGTCAGCTGTGCCACTGGGAAACTTGTTTTTATTACAAAATTTAGAAAGGACTAGCCCTGCAGCAAGCTAGTCAGATTCTTTCGCGAATACAGAAGTTGAGTTTTCATTCAAATCATAATACACCAGATAAAATAATGGGGTAATTGTGATTAGCAAAGCGAGCAGCAAAGGTTACAGAAATATAGATGGAGTGAGCAAGAAGAGAAACAGAACACAGCAACAGAAGCAATTTTCCATTCCAGTAAGTGATTCTTAAGAGAATTATTAGCTCAAAGCCTGGCCTTCTTTTTAGGGCTGATTGACTTTAACTAATTTATAATTTACTCAATTCGACCAAAGTGTCTGTCCATCAATTTAAGAGATGTAGGTATTTGAATATGTTGGTGGAATTTTCCCATTCCATCGCTTGCCAATTTTCCAAATTATCGACACCTGCATCTCAACATTAATGAGAAAATACACAGCCTTAAGGGCATTATGACCTCACACTGTCTATTACAGGGGTGGGCAAACTACGGCCCGCGGGCCGCATGCGGCCCGCCAAAGGTCTTTATGTGGCCCACCAAGTCATTAAAAAAAAAAAATTTTTTTTTTTTAAGGTTAATGGGGGGGGGAGGGGGGGGGGGCTGTTGGGTTACTTACTGTTATAGGGTGGATACGTTGACTTGAGTAGGGTGATCATTGCTCGGCACAACGTCGAGGGCCAAAGGGCCTGTTCTGTGCTGTACTGTTCTATGTTCTATATGAGGCGCCCAGAATCATAACCGGGTGAAGTAATTATTTTACTTAATATACTATGCGGCCCTTTAAAATTGTGAATTTCTGAATGTGGCCCTTGCACGGAAATGTTTGCCCACCCCTGGTCTATTACCATGGAAACGGGACTGCCCATGCTGGAAAAGCAGCAGCAGCAGACAATGGGGTCTTTTAGCTAGTTGGCGTCACTGACCTTGCTTTCCTCAAACAATTTGCAAATGTTAAAATCTAAGTTTAATGAACGAAAACTAAAGTGTATGATCTGGATTAACCCTTAATGGGTTTCCAGCTATTGTTGCACTCAAATACTGCTTAATATGCTTAATGAGTACTCATTTAACCCTTTTACGTTTATCATCTATAGCTAACTAGAAAAGCCAATTTCTATCAGGGAAATCATTTCAGTGGCGGGAGTCTAGAACTCTCGGTCTGATAGGGTCAGAGGCAGAAATCCTATTCACTTTAAAATAAACGTCTTGGAGATCTAATTGAAGGACTGGGACATACAGGGCAATCGACTGAGATCTGCAAAATGAGATTAAGCCTCTTCTGTACCGAAACTTTGAGGTTTTTACTCTGATAGTTGGAGTTTGTTTCTGATGATAATAACCTCTAAGGGACTGGAGTTTAACATTCTCGATATTGGTGAAATAAATCAGCTGTTTTAAACACGTTGTAGATTTTTGTCTTTCCCGCCTGAGTGTTTAACATCACCTGGCTGGAGCTCAGAAAGGACAATCTCACCTCATTGAATCAGAGAATTTACAGTGCAGAAGGAGGCCATTCGGCGCATCGAGTCTGTACCAGTCCTTGGAAAGAGCAGTCTACTTAAGCCCACGCCTCCACCCTATCCCCGCAACCCAGTAACCCCACCTAATCTTTTTGGACACGAAGGGCAATTTAGCATAGTCAATCCACCTAACCTGCACATCTTTGGACTGTGGGAGGAAAGCGGAGCACCCGGAAGAAACCCACGCAGACACGGGGAGAACTTGCAGACACCGCACAGACAGTGACCAAGACGGGAATCAAACCCGGGTCCCAGGTGCTGTGAAGCAACTGTGCTACCCACTGTGCTACCGTGCTGCCATTGCATCCAAGCTCCCGGATTGTCTGTCTTCTCTCCGGGTAAGATTCTGATTGTATTTCATTCTTGTATTTCATGACTGAAACACGGCAGAGACCTGATTGAAGGATTCAAACATGGGAGTTCTGGGAAAGATGGGCAAGGATTTGGGAGGTAGCAACATGTTCAAAGAGTTTGGACAAGAGAGGGAGGTTGAAGATGG
The DNA here is from genome assembly GCF_902713615.1 of Scyliorhinus canicula. Lineage (NCBI taxonomy): Eukaryota > Metazoa > Chordata > Chondrichthyes > Carcharhiniformes > Scyliorhinidae > Scyliorhinus > Scyliorhinus canicula. The sequence goes on along the minus strand of NW_024055654.1, from coordinate 81,093 downwards.
GGCAGTAATTTGTAAGGATGGCAGGGTCAAGGGTTTGTTTTATTGAGGAGGGGGTGATGATGGCAGATTTGAAGGACAGAGGGACAGTACCTGAAGAGAGAGAAATGTTGACAATATCCATAGACACAGGGTAGTTGGCTGATCAGTAGCTCAGTAGGAATAGGGTCGATGGAGCAGGAGCGGGGTCTCATGGACAAGATGAGCTCTGAGAGGGCATGAGGGGAGATGGGAGAGAAACTAGAGAAAGATGTGGGTTCAGGGCTTGGGAAAGGATGAAATTTAGAGACAGTTTGGTCCGGTGGGCTCGTGGAAGGGAGGGAAGCAGCAGAGGCGGCTGATCGGATTGACTCAATCTCAGTCACAAAGAAGCTTCACAAGCTCCTCCCACTTCTTGTTGGAGGTGAGGATGGAAGAGACAGGGGAGAGCGAGAGTATTTCAACAGGAACTAACTTGTGTCAGAGATATTAAAAAGTTTCAACACACTGCGCATTTCACACAACTCTAATTTATTTGACTTTTAGCCAGAATATTAGCCCCTGTAAATGGGCTGGAGTTTGTTATCAGCAGAAAGAGACCCAAATGAACATGGTTCAGTCCTGAATATGAGTAACAGCAAAACCCAATCATTATGGTTACTTGTGGCCTTGCTGGTGTCTCAGCAGGTGGACTGACTGAGTGAATCCCTTCCCACATTTGGAGCAGGTGAACGGTCTCTCCCCAGTGTGAACTCGCTGGTGTCTCAGCAGGGCCGATGACCGAATGAATCCCTTCCCACACTGAGAGCAGGCGAATGGCCTCTCCCCAGTGTGAATTCGCTGATGTTCAGCGAGATCAGCTGATCGTCTGAACCCGGTCCCGCAGTCAGAGCACCTAAACGGTTTCTCGTCAGTGTGAACACGTTGATGGCTCATCAGTTCCCCAGAACGTTTATAGCACTTCCCACAGTCTGGACATTGAAACGGTCTCTCATCAGTGTGGACGTGCTGGTGACTCCGTAGGTCGGATAACTGAGTGAATCCCTTCCCACACTTGGAGCAGGTGAATGGTCTCTCCCCAGTGTGACTGCGTCGATGAGTTTCCAGCTTGGATGGGAAAGTGAATCCTTTGCCACAGTCCCCACATTTCCACGGTTTCTCCCCAGTGTGACTGAGTCGATGAGTTTCCAGCTTGGATGGGTAAGTGAATCCTTTGCCACAGTCCCCACATTTCCACGGTTTCTCCTCAGTGTGACTGCATTTGTGGCTTGTGAGGCCTGATGATTGACTGAATCCTCGTCCACTAACACAGCACGTGTACGGTTTCTCCCCACTGTGAACGATGCTTTTTCCTTCCATGTTCAAAATCCGATGATATTCAGGATGATAAATTGAGGGCTCTGTCAGATCCTGATGTGATGTTTGGTTTGATTTTCCAGACTTTGAAGCCTCCCCTTCGAACACTTGGTGAAACTGATTGAAAACAGAAAATAGGGAGTGAGAGAGAACCTAGAAAAACACAAAGGTGGGCAGCACGGTGGCACAGTGTGTTAGTCCTGCTGCCTCACGGCTCCGAGGTCCCAGGTTCGATCCTGGCTATGGGTCACTGTCCTTGTGGAGTTTGCACATTCTCCCCGTGTTTGCGTGGGTTTCCCCCCACAACCCAAAGATGTGCAAGCTAGGTGGACTGGCCACGCTAAACTGCCCCTTAATTGGAAAAAATTAATTAGGTAATCTAAATTTATTTTTTAAAAAACACAAAGGCAGGTTGTGAAATTGAACTGAATGAATCTGGTCATTTGTGGGCCGGTTCTGGGAAAAAGTGACCATGAAAACTGCTGGATTGTCACAAAAACGCAACTGGCTTCTTTGGGAGGAGAGAGAAAGGGGCGAAGAGAGATTTTGTATATCTACAAGACATATTAAGAGAGTAGTTGGCAAAGCAAATTCGATCTTGAGCTTCATAAACACTGCTGCCCACCAGAACTATGCTCTGGTGGGACGGTGATTAGCACTGCTGCCTCACAGCGCCAGGGACCCGGGTTCAATTCCGACCTTGGTGACTGTGTGGAGTTTGAACTTTGTGGAGTTTACACTTTCTCCCCGTGTCTGCGTGGGTTTCCACCCGGTGCTCAGGTTTCCTCCAACAGTCCAAAGAAGGGCAAGTTAGGTGGATTGGCCAGGATAAATTGCCCCTTAGTGTCCGGGGATGTGCAGATTCGGTGGGACTATGAGGTTACGGGGACAGGGTAGGGGTGTGGACCTAGGCAGGGTGCCCTTTCAGAGAATCAGTGCAGACTTGATGGGCCGAATGGCCACCTGCTGCACTGTAGGAATTCTATGGTTCTAATTCTATTTTATGAATCTTTATAAAGCTCTGGTCACCACTCTTCAGGAAGAATGTGAAGGTTCTTGGAGAAGGTGCAGAGGAGATTTACCAGAATGGTTCCAGCAAAGGAGGTTGAGGGGAGATTTGATTCAGGGACACAAGATTATGCCAGATTTCCATTGGGTGGACAAAGAAACTCTGTTTCCATTCACTGATCGTACAAGCAGTCAGGAAACAGATTTAAAGTTTTTGGGTAAAACCTGGATTGAACGATATGAGATCCTGAGGGGTCTTGACAGGGTGGATGTGGAGAGGATGTTTCTCTTGTGGGAGAATCTGGAACAAGGGGGTCACTGTTGCAAAGTGAGGGGTCACCCATTTCAGATGGGGGATAAGGATTTTTTTTTTCTCTTGAGGGTTGCAAGACAGGGGGTGGCATAGTGCTTAGCACTGCTACCTCACAGCATCAAGGACCCGGGTTCAATTCCCACCCTGACTGTGTGGAGTTTGCACTTTCTCCCCGTGTCTGTGTGGGTTTCCTCCGGGTGCTCTGATTTCCTTGCACAGTTCAAAGATGCGCAGATTAGGTTGAATTGGTTAGGACTGTATTCGCTGGAGTTCAGAAGAATGAGGGGGGATCTCATAGAAACCTATAAAAAGTGGGTGGCACGGTGGTTAGCACTGCTGCCTCATGTCGCCGAGGACCCAGGTTCCATCCCGGCCCCGGGTCACTATCTGTGTGGAGTTTGCACATTCTCCCTGTGTTTGCGTGGGTCTCACCCCCACAAATCCAAAGATGTGCAGGGTAGGTAGATTGGCCATGCTAAAATTGCCCCTTAATTGCATAAAAAATAATTGGTCACTCTAAATTTATGTTAAAAAAAACAGGGCGAGACAGAGTAGATTCAGGAAGGATGTTCCCGATAGTGGGTGTGTCCAGAAATAGGGGTCACAGTCTGAGGATACGGGGTAGACCATTTAGGACAGAGATGAGGAGACATTTCTTCACCCAGAGAGTGGTGAGCCTTTGGAATTTGTTGCCACAGGAACTAATTAAGGCCAAAACATTGCATGTTTACAGGAAGTAGTTAGATACAGCACTTAGGGTGAAGGGGATCAAAGGATATGGGGGGAAAGTGGGATTAGGGTATTGAGCCGAATCAGCTCTGATCGTAATGAATGGTGGAGCAGGATTTCCGATGTGCACCATGGAGTGAGTGGTCACACACACAGCAGCAGGGTAGCATGGTGGTTAGCATAAATGCTTCACAGCTCCAGGGTCCCAGGTTCGATTCCCGGCTGGGTCACTGTCTGTGTGGAGTCTGCACGTCCTCCCCCTGTTTGCGTGGGTTTCCTCCGGGTGCTCCGGTTTCCTCCCACAGTCCAAAGATGTGCGGGTTAGGTGGATTGGCCATGCTAAATTGCCCGTAGTGTCTTAATAAAAGTAAGGTTAAGGGGGGGGTTGTTGGGTTACGGGTATAGGGTGGATACGTGGGTTTGAGTAGGGTGATCATGGCTCGGCACAACATTGAGGGCCGAAGGGCCTGTTCTGTGCTGTACTGTTCTATGTTCTTTTTTAAGCAATATGAAGTGGAACTTTTATGAAAAAGTATAGGTGAATGTTGGAGGAGTACTTTCACCCAAGAATGATATGTTTCTTGGTTTCCAGTCCCGCAGAAACAGTGTAGGATTTGGCTGGGGCTGCAGCAGAGAGACAAAGCCTATTCAGCATGCAGGCAGGGGAAGGGCTGTGTTAGAGGCCTCAAGCTGACCTGAGGGCCCTTATGAAAGCTGGATTCTAGCAGCAGAGGGAACAACTGGAAAAGATCTCACCAAGGGCTCTTTTAAGGGCCCGCAACGGTGCTGATTTGATTTTTCCACAGGTGGGAACGCAGCCTCGGCACTTGGCGGCCGGTGGATGGGCTGGACTAGAAGTGGAGCGACTTTGCAGCAGAAGAAGGTGCGAGGCAAAAAGGACAAGATGGTGGCGGGCGGGGAACCGACAGCGAGGCAGCAGTGGGCGAGGGAGCAGCAGGAGCTGCTGCTGTGCTCCTTCCAGGAACTAACAGCTGGGATCCTGGAGCCGTTGAGGGCATCGCTGGACAGGCTCGGGGCGACTCAGACGGCTCAGGCTGCGGAGATTCGGGAGCTGCAGCAAAAGGCTTCGGAGAACGAGGACGAACTCCTCGGCCTGGCGGTGAAGGTGGAGTCGCACGAGGCGCTTCACAAGAAATGGTTGGCAAGGGTGGAGGAGATGGAGAACCGCTCCCACCGGAAGAATCTGCAGATTTTGGGCCTCCCGGAGGGGCTGGAAGGTTCAGATTTGGGAGCCTATGTGGTCCCGATGCTGAACTCGCTGATGGGCGCGGGGTCGTTCCGGGGACCCCTGGAGCTGGAGAGTGCCCATCGGGTGCGGCTGCGGAAGCCCGGGCCGAATGAGCCACCCAGGGCGGTGTTGGTCCAATTTCAATGCTTGGTGTGTGCTTTGTTGGGCGAAGAGGGAGAGGAGTAGTAAGTGGGAGAATACGGAGATCAGGATCTACCAGGACTGGAGTGCGGAGGTGGCGAAGAGAAGGGCTGGGTTTAACCGGGTGAAGGCAGTGCTCCACCAGAAGGGGGTCAAGTTTGGCCTGTTACAGCCGGCACGCCTGTGGGTCACTTATAAAGACCGCCAGCTATATTTCGACTCCCCGGAGGAGGCCTGGCCTTTTGTCCAGGCAGAGAAGCTGGACTTGAACTGAGGACTGGGGGCTGGGGAACATTGTACGCAGCGCGGATGCTTTGTCCTCCTTGATATCCTTTTGCTCTATTTGGTTCTATTGGACGATGTATTTTTATTTTTGCTCTCTTGCCTTTTCTTTTCTGCTTTTCAGGACTGTTATCTGTTTACTTGGGTGTTTTTATCATATCATGTTGGGATTTTTATTATTTCACTGGTTACGGGTTTGGGTGGTGTTCGCGGCCCTGTAGTGTCATGTGCCTGTCTTCCCACGTTTTGGGTCGGGGGGCGGGGCTTGGGATGGGGGACGCGGGCCTCTCTCCCGCGCTGGAGAAGCAGGGGGCGGGGTCGGCATTGGGGGAATGGTTGGGGGACACTGGGGATGGTAACTGGGTGGCTGGAGCAGCCGGGGTCAGCAGGAGTCGGCTGACTTACGGATGTACAATGACCGGAGTTACGCAGCTAGGGGGGGCCCTAGCTTGGGGGGGGGAATGGGGAGGGTTGGGGGAGGGGGGGGAAAGAGGAGGGGGATACCGGGTTGCTGCTGGAATGGCCAAGAAGGAGCTGGAGTGTGCAGAGGGGGCCAGGATGGCGGTCTGTCGCTGTGGGGAACGGGCTGAGCGGGGAGCGCGGGCAGGTGGCGGACTACGGAAGGTTGATGGCTAGTCGACGGGAGAGGGGGGCAGGTGGTCCCCTGATCCGGCTGATCACCTGGAATGTGAGGGGACTGAATGGGCCGGTTAAACGGGCCCGTGTGTTCGCGCACCTGAAGGGGCTGAAGGCGGATGTGGCCATGCTTCAGGAGACGCACCTGAAGGTGGCGGATCAGGTTAGATTGAGGAAGGGGTGGGTGGGCCAAGTGTTTCATTCGGAGCTGGATACAAAAAAAAGGGGGTTGGCGATCCTGGTGGGGAAGAGGGTGTCGTTTGAGGGGTCGAGTGTGGTGGCAGACAGCGGCGGGAGGTATGTGATGGTGAGTGGCAAGCTGCAAGGGGAGCAGGTGGTGTTGGTCAATGTATACGCCCCGAATTGGGATGATGCGGGTTTCATGCGGCGCATGTTGGGCCGGATTCCAGATTTGGAGGTGAGGGGCCTGATAATGGGGTGGGGGGATTTCAACACGGTGCTGGATCCGCCACTGGATCGATCCAGTTCCAGTATGGGTAGGAGGCCTGTGGCGGCTAAGGTGTTGAGGGGGTTTATGGACCAGATGGGAGGGGTGGATCCTTGGAGGTTCGCGAGGCCGAGGGCCAGGGAATCTTCATACTTCTCCCCTGTGCATAAGGCTTACTCCCGGATCGACTTCTTTGTTTTGAGTAGGGCGCTGATTGCGGGGGTAGTAGACGCTGAGTACTCGGCGATAACAATTTCTGACCATGCCCCGCATTGGGTGGACCTCGAGTTGGGGGAGGAGAGGGACCAGCACCCATTGTGGCACTTGGAGGTGGGGCTGCTGGCGGACGAGGAGGTGGGCGGGCGGGTTCGAGGATGTATCGAGAGGTACCTGGAGGCCAACGATAATGGGGAGGTCCGAGTGGGGACGGTCTGGGAGGCGCTGAAGGCAGTGGTTCGGGGGGAGTTGATCTCCATTCGGGCCCACAGGGAGAGAGGGGAGCAGAGAGAAAGGGAGAGATTGGTGGGGGAGATGCTGAGGGTGTACAGGAGGTACGCGGAGGCCCCGGAGGAGGGATTGCTGGGGGAGCAGCGCAGCCTTCAGGCTGAGTTTGACTTGTTGACCACCAGAAAGGCGGAGGCTCAATGGAGAAAGGCTCAGGGTGCGGTGTAAGAGTATGGGGAGAAGGCGAGTAGGATGCTGGCACACCAGCTCCGTACGCGGGATGCGGCTAGTGAGATTGGTGGAGTTAAGGACCGGGGAGGAAATGTGGTACGAAGGGGGTAGACATTATGAGAGACTATATCGGTCCGAACCTCCGGCGGAGAAGGGGGGGGGATGGGGCACTTTTTGGACCTGCTGAGATTCCCGAGGGTGGAGGAGGGACAGGTGGAGGGGCTGGGGGCGCCAGTTGAGCTTGAGGAGCTGGTTAAAGGGATAGGGAACATGCAGTCGGGCAAGGCGCCGGGGCCGGATGGGTTCCCGGTTGAATTTTACAAGGCGTATGCAGACCTGCTGGGCCCCCTGTTGGTTAGGACCTTCAACGAGGTGAGGGGGGGGGGGGGGGGGGGGGGGGGGGGGGGGCTTTGCCCCTGACGATGTCTCGGGCGCTGATCTCCTTGATCCTTAAGCGAGACAGGGGTCCCCTGCAGTGTGGGTCATACAGGCTGATCTCACTCCTGAATGTGGACGGCAAGTTGTTGGCAAAGATCTTAGCCACGAGGATAGAGGACTGTGTGCCGCAGGTTATCCACGAGGATCAAACGGGGTTTGTGAAGGGGAGGCAGCTGAACACTAACATACGGAGGCTCTTGAACGTTATTATGATGCCGGCGGTGGAAGGGGAGGCGGAGATAGTGGTGGTGCTATTTGCGGAGAAGGCCTTTGATAGGGTCGAGTGGGGGTACTTGTGGGAGGTGCTGGAAAGGTTCGGGTTTGGGGAGGGGTTTGTCAGTTGGGTGAGGCTGTTGTATGAGGCCCCAATGGCGAGTGTGGCCACGGATAAGAGGAGGTAGGAGTATTTTCGACTATACCGAGGGACAAGGCAGGGGTGTCCCCTGCCCCCCCTACTTTTTGTGCTGGCAATTGAACCCCTGGCTATGGTGCTGAGGGAGTCGGAGGATTGGAGGCGGCTGGTCCAGGGTGGGGAGGAGCACCGAGTGTCGCTCTATGCGGACGACCTATTGTTGTATGTGGCGGACCCGATGGGGGGGAATGCCGGTGGTGATGGGGATTCTCCGGGAATTTGGGGATTTCTCAGGGTATAAGCTTAACTTTGGGAAAAGCGAGCTGTTTATGGTACACCCGGGGGACCAGGAGGGGGGGATTGGGAGACTGAAAAGGGCGGAGAGGAGCTTCAGATACTTGGGGGTTCAGGTGGCCAGGAGTTGGGGGGCCTTGCATAAGCTAAACCTCACAAGGCAGGTGGAGCAAATGGAGGAGGAGTTTAAGAGGTGGGACATGCTGCCGCTGTCTTTGGCGGGTAGGGTGCAGTCAGTCAAGATGACGGTGCTTGCGAGGTTTCTGTTCCTGTTCCCGTTCCCCCCCATCCTTGTCCCGAAGGCCTTTCTCAGGCGGGTTAACAGGAGCATTACGGGGTTTGTGTGGGCACACGGGACTCCAAGGGTGGACGGGTGTTCTTGGAGCGGGGCAGGGATGGGGGGGTCTGGCGTTGCCCAACCTCTGTGGGTATTATTGGGCTGCCAACGCAGCGATGGTGCATAAGTGGGTAATGGACAGGGAGGGGGCAGCATGGAAGAGGCTGGAGATGGCATCCTGTGTGGGTACGAGCCTGGAAACGCTTGCAACGGCGCCGCTGCCGCTCCCTCCGACGAGGTATACCACGAGCCCGGTGGTGGCAGCTACCCTCAAGATTTGGGGGCAATGGAGGCGGCACAGGGGGGAGGTTGGGGCCTCGATGGGGTCCCTGATACGGGAACACAGGATATTGTGAACAAGATCTACAGGGGAGATAGGAGGTAGACATTTTACACAGTGAGTGATAATGATCTGAACTCAATACTTACACACAAAGGGCGATAATCTCCAGGTCCTGATAACCCGAATGGTGCTGCCAGAATTTGATGTGAGGATTGGCTGTGAGTTTCCTGTCTGCAAATCTCTTTCTAAGCCCCTGTGAAAGAAGTTTACAAAAGCATCACTGCCAGTCCAGAAATGTAATTCAGGAAAGATAAACATTTCTCTCGGTTTGAATTTGCTGTGTGTAAATCCTCCCCTACTAATTCCCTGTAAAAGGAGTTTCCAAAATCAATCACTGTCAGTCCAGGATAGAAATTCACAACATTGTCCCCTCCTGCTCCCTGGTCCAGGATGACTGCTCATGCCCCCCGCTGCACACTGACCCTCGTCATCAGCAGTCCCCTGATTTGAGGACAATGTTGACTCAGGGCTGAGATTTCTATCCTGGGTCTTCATGTGACTGAACAGAGCCGCAGAGCTTTGGACACATGGGACAGGATATCCAATGAGACAGTGAAATCCGGAGAGCAGGATTGGCTTCCTATTCTTTCCATCTCTGCCACTGCTTTGCATCATCAATAAGACATTGGGACTCAAAGACTAATCCAGTTTGATGGACAAGTTGTCTCCATTCTGAACAACGGGGAACAAGCTCCTCCCACTCATTGAAACATCGCCCCGACAAAGATGAGAAACGCGCATGCGCCCTGATGCACATCCAATAAAGATGGCGGCCGTTAACCCGAGCCGAAGTTGAAGAGATACAGTTCTGCTCGGTACAAACTGGGTCCCGGAAGCTCTTTGCCGAGGATTGCAGCTTACAACAGCTTTACACAATGTTTCCGCACATCCCTGTGATCTCTCGCTCCCTCCATATTGTTAATCGTTTACTAGAAATTTCGGATCCGAAGACACAGGCCTTCCCCTTCGCCATTATCCACACTGCGCATGCTTCAATCACAGCGGGCCCCGCCCCTCATTCACTCCGATTAGTTGGAGGACCAGCCGCTCTCGGTCGGTCCTCCAGTCCTGCCCCTCCACCTCCTATTGGTCCAGAGCTGCCTTCAATCACCCGGGGCATTGTGACGGTTCCAGATGGTGAGAGTGCCCACAGACTCAGGCTGACTCGCTGATTGTCCAATAATAACAGTGAGAGTCTCAGTGGGACAATCAGACAATAATAGTGGAGATGGGGCCCAGAGGAGAAACAGCAAAGGATTCACTCACTTTCAGAGTAACAAACACAGTGTATGTTCCCATAATAAGAGTCAGGCTGCAGTGTGTGTGAGTGAACACATCATTGGATCCAATGTAGAATCATAGAATTCCCTCAGTGCAGAAGGAGGTCATTCGGCCCACCAAGTCTGTAGCAACCCTCTGAAAGAGCATCCTACCTTGGCGAATTCCCCACCCTATCCCCATAAGACCTCCCAGTGACAATTCAGCACAGCCAATCCATCTCATCTGCACATTTTTGGACTGTGGGAGGAAACCAGAGCACCCGGAAAGGAAATCTACGCAGATGCAGGAAAGCTCCACAGACACAGTGACCCAAGGTCGGAATTAATCATAGAATCTACAGTGCAGAAGGAGACCATTTGGCCCATCGAGTCTGCACCGGCATTACCTGATCTGGCCAACTCACTGAAATGGGGTTAATTCTGAATTACACTCTGAAATTGCCTAGCAAGCCACTCAGTTTAATAGCAATTAGGAATGGGCAACCAAGCTGGTTTGCCCGTGACACTCACATCCCATAAAGAACAGAGAAAATCAAAGGGCTGTTTCCAGTGCCGGTTTCCAAGGAATCAGTACTGGGCCCTTCACTTCTGGTTACATCATTGATTTGAAAGTAAATGTAGGAACATGAGGAAGAAGTTTACCTGTGACACAAAAATGATTGAACACTTGAGGAATGAAGAAGAAAGCTGGAGGGAAAACAAGGCAAAGGATGACATGATAAATGGCAGGACAGGACCAGTTAGGCCAGAGCTAGATTCCTGTGCACAGGAAGGCTGCACTGAAGAGAGCACAGAGGAGATTTAAGAACATTGACCAAAAATTGCCAATGTTTGCTCGGAGGAAAGTTTGGATAAACTGGGTCTGTTTTCTTTGGAACAGAAAAGACTGAAGGGAAACCAAAATGAAATTATGAAAAGCAGCCTGGCTAGCTCAGTCGGTCGAGCATGGGAGTCTTAATCCCAGGGCCGTGGGTTCAAGACCCACGTTGGGCACTTCAGCTTCTTTATTCTGAGAACATTGAGTTGAACTGTTTACGGTAGCACAGCATTAGCACTGTTGCTTAACAGCGCCAGGGTCCCAGGGTTCAATTCCCACTTGGGACACCGTCTGCGCCGAGTCTACACGTTCTCCCAGTGTCTGCGTGGGTTTCCTCCCACAAGTCCCGAAAGACATGCTTGTTAGGTGAATTGGACATTCTGAATTCTCCCTCTGTGTACCCGAATAGGTGTCGGGGTGTGGTTATGGGGATTTTCACAGTAACTTCATTGCAGTGTTAATGGGGCTGGTTTAGCTCACTCGGCTAAATCGCTGGCTTTTAAAGCAGACCAAGCAGGCCAGCAGCACGGTTCGATTCCCGGACCAGCCTCCCCAGACAGGCGCCGGAATGTGGCGACTAGGGGCTTTTCACAGTAACTTCATTGTAGCCTACTCGTGACAATAAGCGATTTTCATTTCATTCATTTCATGTAAGCCTACTTGTGACAATAATAAAGATTATTGGAAATATATAAAATTCTGGAGTTTCATGGTGACACATGACCCCGGTTGGGGACCCGGGTTCGATCCCGGCCCTGGGTCACAGTCTGTAAGGAGTTTACACATTCTCCCATTGTCTGTGTGGGTTTCACCCCCACAACCCAAATATGTGCAGGTTAGGTGGCTGGGCAAAATTAAATTGCCCCTTAATTGGAAAAAAATATAAATTTATATTTTTAAAATATTCTGAGGGATCTAAATAGATTTGATAGGAAGGTCCTAATCTCTTTGGTTGAGGGATACATATAAAAGGGGGCAGGGATTTAGGGAAGGACAAGGAGGTTTAGAGGGTGGTGAGGATCTGTGACATGCTACCTGAAATGATGGCAGAAACCCTCATAACATTTAAAAAGTAGCCATCTAAATTGATGTAACTTAAAAAGCTACAGACGACGATCTGGAATTTTATTTTATTTTTTATGAATTTAGAGTTCCCCAATTATTTTTTTCCAAGGGGCAATTAAGCATGGCCAATCCACGTACCCTGCACATCTTTGGGTGGTGGGGGCAAAACTCACGTAAACACGGGGAGAATGTGCAAACTCCACATGGATAGTGACCCAGAGCCGGGATCGAACCTGGGACCTCGGCGCCCTGAGGAAGCAGTGCTAACCACTGCGCCACCATGCTGCCCTCATAATCTGGAAATTGAGATTAGCCTGAATACCGACTTTGTAGCCACGATGAGCTGAATGAAATGCAACAGGAACAACAAACTTTGATAAAATCCCAGATAGTAACTCTCACTACTAACAAGGTCAGCAGTTTGCCCAGTTTAGCTGCCAAGTATGCTAATATGGTAATTTTGAAATTTACCTGCCTACATAAGAGTACAACAGCAAATTATTTAACTTCCCCAATGTGATCGGTGTAAATAGTCTCAAATTTAACCTGGAATGGTCATAGGGGCTGTTAAGCACAGAGCTAAATCGCTGGCTTTGAAAGCAGACCAAGGCAGGCCAGCAGAACGGTTCGATTCCCGTAGGCGCCGGAATGTGGCGACTAGGGGCTTTTCACAGTAACTTCATGAGAAGCCTACTTGTGACAATCATTTCATTAAAGGTTTCCCAGTCACTCTGATATCTGAAATCTTTGTCCTCAGACAGACAAACCATTTTACCTCCCAATGATATTCAGGTCCTGATGAATCGAGTAACTCAGTCAGATGATGATGTGATGTTTGGTTTGAAGTTCCCGTCAGTAAATCCTCCTCTTTCTGTAGGCATTTCCAAAGGAATTTCACTTCCAGTCCTGGAGAGAAATTCACGAGATTCTCTCTTCCGGCTTCCGGGTCCTGTATGCCCGCGCATGCGCCCTGTTGCATCTGAGCAAGATGGCGGCTGCGCAGGCGCCCTGCGGCCTATCGCCCTCTCAACAGATAACAGTCGTTAACAGGGGCCGATCAGAGAAAAAAACACCGATGCCGCCGTCCCATTCGGTGCAAACACAGAACTGAATCAAAAGTGCCGGAAGCAATTTATCACCCTGAGGAACGTAAATGAATAATGGCGGATAAGGCTAACCGGAATGCCAGGCGCGGATGAATACGACCTATCTCCATCACAGGAGCCAGAACGCGCAGGCGTGTGAATGTCCCGCCCCCGGAAGTGGCCTGTCTGTGCAGAGCATGCGCGGTGCTGCTCCGGGCTGTGTGCAGCCGCAGTGAGAGTGAGTGTGGCTCCCAGAGGCTGAATCAGAGCAGCCGCGAGCGGGGACAATGGTGAGAACCCAAACCCCCCAATAAGACCCATTGGTTTTATTGTCAGTCTGCAGACAGGAGCTGGAGAACTGAACCCAGGCAGAGGAGAGGGAGGGAGAAAGAAAACTGGGAGTGGAGGAAAGAGATGGTGCAGATGGTGAGATGGGTTTGGATTTCAGCCCAGGGAGGAGGGAGAGTGTGTGGGACGGGGATTTACAGCTTTGGGGGAACAAGAGAGGAAAAAATGTTCCAGAGAAACTAGAATTGTCTGTTCAGAATTTCTATCCTGGACTGACAGTGATGGTTTTTGTAAACTCCTTTAAAAAGGGGGTTAGAAGTGGAGAATTTACACACAACAAACTCAATCCAACAAAGGTTTGTCTCTTTGTGATTTCTATCCTGCAGTGATAGTGATGACTTTTGCAACATGATATTACAGCTCTCAGCAGAGATTAAATGGAGTGGAGCCTTTTTTCTGTCGAAAATCTGGAATTAACCAGTGACCTAATAGAAATATTTAACATTATCAGTAGTTTGGAGCGGGGTGATGTGAGAGAGTCCAAAACCAGGGACCATCAATAGACAACGAGTCACGAATACAAGATAGTTACGAATAAATCCAAGGAGGCAATTCAAAATAATTTATTTACTCACCTGTTGAGAATGTGTAACTCATTACCATGGAAATGAGTAGAGGAAAATGCTGAGATGTTTTCGAAAGGAAACGGGACAAGCACATGAGAGAAAATGAATCCGAAAATCAGCTGAAATGCTGAGATTTGATAATTGTGGCAGTCGGAGATGTGTGCCAAGTATGGACAGCAGCAGAATCTGTGACGAATGGCCTGTTTGTGTCTTATATATTCACAGTAATTCAATGTAATCTCCTTTTACAGAATATTTGCAGATGCAAACATCATGTCGCGATGTGACAGAGTCACTTGATTCATCAGGACTGGCCTTTCAACGTGGAAGGAGTAAATGTTTGTCTGTTTTGTCTCTGTGAAAAATATTCAGATATCACTGATTGCAAAAGCACCGAGATACAGACATCTAAGTAATTGTCCACAGTGAGCTTTCGGGAGCTTTAACCAATCACACAGCATGAAAAAAATTTCAGCATTTACATCAGAAAGACATCATACTCTGGCTTCAACTGATGACCCAAGTTTGAGAGACATAAGGACATTTGCGCCAAAGGAATCAAGAAGCAGCAATAGGACATTCAGCCCCGTGAGCCTGTTCCACCATTTAATAACATCGTGGCTGATCTGATAGTGACCTCAAATCTGCATCCCACCTACACTGATAACCTGTCGATAACCATGAAGAAACCGTGGAAATGTGGGGACTGTGGGATAGGATGCTATTCCCCGTCTGTATTGGAAATTCATCGACGTATTCACACTGGAGAAAGGCCATTCATCTGCTCCGTGTGTGGGAAGGGATTCGCTAGATCATCCATCCTCAACGCACACCAGCATGTTCATACTGACCAGAGACCATTTAAATGTGCTGATTGTGAGAAGAGCTTTAAAAGAAGAAATGATTTACTGTTACATCAACGCACTCACACTGGGGAGAGGCCATTCACCTGCTCCTTGTGTGGGAAGGGATTCACTCAGTCATCAGATCTCCTGAAACACCAACTTGTTCATACTGATCAGAGACCTTTTAAATGTGCTGACTGTGAGAAGAGCTTTAAAAGCAGAAAGTATTTACTGATACATCAACGCACTCACACTGGGGAATGGCCGTTCACCTGCTCCGTGTGTGGGAAGGGATTTAATGCTTTATCAAACCTCCAGACTCACGATCAGGCCCACTCTGACGAGAGACCTGTTAAATGTGCTGACTGTGAAAAGAGCTTTAAACGCAGAAAGGATTTACTGAAACATCAACGCATTCACACTGGGGAGAGACCGTACACCTGCTCCGCATGTGGGAAGGGATTCACTTGTTCATCCCACCTTCTGACTCATCAACTTGTTCACACTGATCAGAGACCTTTTAAATGTGCTGACTGTGAAAAGAGCTTTAAAATTAAAAGGGATTTACTGAGGCATCAACGTACTCACAGTGGGGAGAGGCCATTCACCTGTCTGGAATGTGGGAAGGGATTTAATGTTTTAGCCAACCTCCAAACTCACCATCAGGTTCACTCTGACAAGAGACCGTTTAAATGTTCTGACTGTGAGATGAACTTTAAAAGTAAAAGCTGTTTACTGATACATCAACGCACTCACACTGGAGAAAGGCTGTTCACCTGCTCCATGTGTGGGAAGGGATTCACATGTTCATCCCACCTTCTGAGACACCAACTTGTTCACTGATCAGAGACCTTTTAAATGTTCTGACTGTGAGAAGAGCTTTAAAAGCAGAAAGAACTTACTGATACACCAACGCTCTCTCACTGGGGAGAGGTCGTTCTCCTGCTCCGAGGGAAGGGATTCACTTTTTCAACCCAGCTTCTGCAACACCAGCGAGTTCACACTGGGCAGAGACCGTACACTTGCCCCGTGTGTGACATGAAATGCACTCAGTCATCCCACCTGATGACACACCGACTTGTTCATATTGATCAGAAACCTTTTACATTTTCTGACTGTGAGAAGAAATTTAAAAGAAAACCAAGTCTGCAGAAACACCAGCGAGTTCACACTGAAACAGAATAATAGAATTTACAGTGCAGAAGGACGGCATTCGGCACAGCGAGTGCACCGGCCCTTGGAAAGAGCACCTGACTTAAGCCCATACCTCCAACCTAACCCATAAACCCACCTAAACGTTTTGGACACTGAGGGCAACTTAGCATGGCCAATCCACCTAATCTACACATTTTTGGACTTGTGGGAGGAAACTGGAGCACTCGGAGGAAACCCACGCAGACATGGGGAGAACGTGCAAACTCCGCAGAGACAGTGAGCCAAGCCGGGAATTCTGGGACCCTGGAGCTTTGAAGCAACAGTGCTAACCACTAAACTACTGTGTCGCCCACATGTGGGAGCGGTACTGGGGAGAGGCTGTTTAACTGCTCCATGCGTGGGAGGAGATTCACTCAGTCAAACAACCTGCACAGACATCAGCAAGTTCACAGGCAACAGCAGGGTTTGGATTCAGCTGTTGTTGCTGCTGTTAGTTACATCCAGGACTGAATGATGCCTGGACGTCTGTTTCCAGTGGGGCCCCACAGTTTCCGGGATATATCAATGATTTAGACTGAAATGTATGCACCAGGATTATAAGTTGCTGATGTGTTTTAGACAATGAGGGAGAAAGCCATGGACTGGGTCAGGTGGACAGAAAAGTGGTGAATGGAAATTTAGAAAATGAGAGGTTAGGAACACACTTCAGTAACTCCCGATAAAAATAAGGTCACTTCAGGATAATGGGAAAAAACTGATTGGTGGGGAAGCTACAAATAATCCTTTTTAAAAAAAACAAAAATTCAGAGTACCCAATTATTATTTATTTTCCAATTAAGGGGCAATTTAGCCTGGCCAATCCACCTAACCTGCACATCTTTGGGCTGTGGGGGTGAAACCCATGCAGACACGGGGAGAATGTGCAAACTCCACAGGACAGTGACCCAGGGCTGGGATTCAAACCCGGGTCCTCAGCGCTGTAGTCTCACTGCTAACCACTGCTCCACGTGCTGCCCTAGCTACAAATAATTCTAATAACTTTATTGAACAGTTCTCAAATGGAAAGGCACATGACCACATTAAAACTAAGGATCTGCAATAGACGTTTGATCCAGCAAGTCATATTTAGGGCAAGATTATAAACAGAGGGCATTCATTTAAAGTGATTTGAAAAAGAAACAATGCTGAGCAAGGCTAGGAGAGTGGGCAAAGAAGTGGCAGATGGAATACAATGTGGAAAAGTGTGAGGTTATGCACTTTGAAAGGAGAAATGGAGGCATAGACTATTCTCTAAATGGGAAAATGCTGAGGAAATCACAAGCACAAAGGGACTTGGGAGTCCTTGTTCAAGATTCTCTTCAGTTTAACGTGCAGGAGCACTGCAGCCTCACGGCGCCGAGGTCCCAGGTTCGATCCCGGCTCTGGGTCACTGTCCGTGTGGAGTTTGCACATTCTCCCCGTGTTTGCGTGGGTTTCATCCCCACAACCCAAAGATGTGCAGGTTAGGTGGATTGGCCATGCTAAATTGCCCCTTCATTGGAAAAAATGAATTGGGTACTCTAAATTTAAAAAAAATGTAAAAACAAAAGGTTAATGTGCAGATTCTTTCGGCAGTTAGGAAGGCAAATGCATTGTATTCATGTCGAGAGGGCATGTGTTGGCCTTGGAAAGGGTCCAGAGAAGGTTTACAAGAATGATCCCTCGAATGAAGAGCTTGTCGTATGAGGAACGGTTGAGGACTCTGGGTCTGTACTCGTTGGAGTTTAGAAGGATATGGGGGGATCTTATTAAAACTTACAGGATATTGCGAGGCCTGGGTAGAGTGGACATGGAGAAGATGTTTCCACTTGTAGGAAAAACTAGAAGCAGAGGACATAATTTCAGACTAAATGGGCGATCCTTCAAAACAGAGTAAGAAGTCTTACAACACCAGGTTAAAGTCCAACAGGTTTGTTTCGACTCACTAGCTTTAGGGTCACAGTCACTTCCTCAGGTGATGAGGAGGAATTAAAACAGAGATGAGGAGGAATTTCTTCAGCTGGAGGGTGGCGAATCTGTGGAACTCTTTGCCACAAAATGCCGTGGAGGCCAAATCACTGAGTGTCTACGATAGAGATAGATAGGTTCTTGATTAATAAGGGGATCAAGGCTATGGGGAGAAGGCAGGAGAATGGAGATGAGAAAAATATCAGCCATGATTGAATGGTGGAGCAGATTCGATGGGCCGAGTGGCCTAATTCTGCTCCTATGTCTTATGATGTGAAGAAAAATATTCTGTGCTGCATGTGGGATCATGAATGCACTGCTCGAAAATGTGGTAGAGGCAGATTCAATTGATGCCTTGAAAAGAGAATTGGACAACTCTCTGTTACTATCAGATCAGCCATGACCTAATTAAATGGTGGAGCAGACTGGGCTGAATAGCCAACTCCAGCTCCTTGCTCATCTGTTCGTATCTTTTGAGGAGAAAAATAACTGCAGAGTTCGGGGCCAATGACAGGGGATTGTGACTGTTGCACAAAGTTGGCACCGATACAATTTGTTGAGTGCCTTTGTTTTGTGCTGTCACCTTTCTATGCCACTGTGTTATGAGGGAAATGCAGTGCACCAATGCAAGAGAGGCAGATTGCTCCCTCGATATGGATTGGATTTGTTTATTGTCACGTGTGCCGAGGTACAGTGAAAAGTATTATTCTTAGAGCAGCACAAACAGATAATTTCGTACATGAAAAGAAAGTAATCTAAAAAGAAAATACATAATAGGGCAACACAAGGTACACAATGTAAATATATAGACAAAGGCATTGAGTGAAGCATACAGGAGTGTGGTATTAATCAAGTCAGTCCATAAGAGGGTCGTTTAGGAGCCTGGTAATAGCGGGGAAGTGGCTGTTTTGAATCTGTTTGTACGTGTTCTCAGACTTTTGTATCTCCTGCCCGATGGAAGAAGTTGGAAGAGTGAGTAAGCTGGGTGGGAGGGGTCTTTGATTATGCTGCCCGCTTTCCCAAGGCAGCAGGAGATGTGGATCGAGTCAATGGATGCGAGGCAGGTTTGTGTGATGGACTGGGCTGTGTTCACTACTCGCTGAAGTTTCTTGCGGTCTTGGGCCGAGCAGTTGCCATACCAGGCTGTGATGCAGCCAGATAGGATGCTTTCTATGGTGCATCTGTAAAAGCTGGTAAGAGTCAGTGTGGACATGCCAAGTTTCCTTAGTTTCCTGAGGAAGTATAGGCGCTGTTGTGCTTTCTTGGTGGTAGCGTCGATGTGCATGGACCAGGACAGATTTTTGGTGATGGAAACCCTGTGTCCCAGTGCAGGAGAGGCTGGTTGTTGGGCAGTGTGAGCTGAACATACATGGCTGGATAAAGACTGAGGCAGCTGTCAAGACCCTTGGAGTGAAAACAGGTCTGGAGGGAGTGGGTCAAAAAACCTGGGGAGTTGCATTTTGCATGAATCGTGAGTGTGATCCAGTCACAATTATGAACAGTAAACAAACCTATCATTGGTTTGATGAGATGATTTACCGTGTCCCATGTGTTGTAAATACTGTACATACTGTAGATCAGCCTGCTTGCTGTCCATGTCTAAGTGATATCTTATCAGAATAATGTGCTTCTGTATTAAATAAAGTATCCAAACCTCTCATTGTGCTTCATGCCCAGCATCTTGCCTAACTGTGGATCTTCTGTTTTGCTGACTGGGAAATAGAATCCTCCTGTTTACTAATTGCTCTATGGCGGCTGTGTTACCCAGAATCCTCCGTGCTTCAGAAAGTCCCCTATCAGTGAGTGTATGAGGCCAGTGTGCAGGTGCAGTGTGGGTGTGTGCTCTGAGCATGCTCAGTGTCAGTCATGGTGAGAGAGTGAGGAGGAGCTGGGTTGAACACAACAGTGAGCTGTACCCCTGTGAGACGGGCATCTCCCAGTCTCTGTTTGACTCTCCTGCAGCTTCCTGTCATGGTTGAGTTGGACAAGGAATTCTCATCATTTGAGCTGGAAAAGGCCATTGATTGCTGAGCAAGCAGAAAGGTGCCCGGCAAGGATGGAATTCCAGCTGAACTGCTCACACACAGAAAGTCCCATCGACTGTCACACCTTCCTGCCCTCCCCTTTTGGGCTGTGAGACTGGTCCATGGAACATGTGTGATGCAATAAAAACAGCAGTGACAGAGGAGACAGCATCAACTACAGGGACATCTCACTCCTTAGAGTCAGGGGAAGACCTTCACTTGGGTGATGTTTAAAAGATTCATCTACTTGCAGACTGAGTTTGTCCAGAAGCACAGTGTGGTTTCTGTGCTAACAGATCTACAGTGAACATGATCTTCTCCACACACCAGCTACAAGAGAAGTGAACAATTGGGATTTGATCTAAAGTGTTTGTGCTGAGAAAGTGAAATGTTCTAATTACTGAGTGAAAGTAAACCTTTCAGTGTGAATCACAATTTACTGGGACAATTGGAAAAGACACCAAAATGTTTCAATCTCTGAAGATAAACTTCAGCCTTGAAGTTATGTTTCGGTGATCACAAGCTGTAGGAATCTTTGTGAATGTTTCCTCTTCCCTTTTGTAAACAAGCAGAGAAGTTAACCCTTTCCCCTGACAGCACGGCAACAATTTGAAATAAAGACTTTGCCTTTTAAAGATTTGGCTTCATCACATTTGTTGGGCTCATATTTCCGGCCGTGCGAATCGTCGCGGGCTGGATGGAAATTTGCCGGAACATTTTAAAAAATAATCCTAATCTTTATTGTCACAAGTACATTTGGGCAGCACGGTAGCATTGTGAATAGCACAATTGCTTCACAGCTCCAGGGTTCCATGTTCGATTCCGGCTTGGGTCACTGTCTGTGTGGAGTCTGCACATCCTGCCCGTGTGTGCGTGGGTTTCCTCCCACAGTCCAAAGATGTGCAGGTTAGGTGGATTGGCCATGATAAATTGCGCTTAGTGTCCAAAATTGCCCATAGTGTTGGGTGGGGTTACTGGGTTATGGGGATAAGGTGGAGGTGTTGACCTTGGGTAGGGTGCTCTTTCCTAGAGCCGGTGCAGACTCGATGGTCCGAATGGCCTCCTTCTGCACTGTAAATTCTATGATAGAAGTAGTCTGACATTAACACTGCAATGAAGTTACTGTGAAAAGCCCCCAGTCAGCACATTCCGGAGCCTGTTCAGGTACAGAGGGAGAATTGAGAATTGTCATGTGAGAGTACCTTTAAGAACTGGGTGTTTATCAAATAGCCGCAGTGAAGACAGACAGCCCAGCTCCACCCACACTAACAAATCACTAACACTGTGTATTTATATAGCGCCTTTCATGTAATGGACCATTCTGAGTGCTCCATAGGTGGGTTAAAAAGCAATATTGGACACAGTGATGTAAGGAGATAAGAGGGCAGGGCAGATGGTCAGAGGTAGGATTAAACAAGTATCTTAAAGGAGGACAGGAAGATAGAGAAGTCAAGAGGTTTGGGGAGGAAATTCCAGAGTTTATGACCTCAGCTTGAGGCATGGATACCAAACATGGAGTGAATACAACTAAGACTGGTCAGGAAGCCATAATGAGAGGCGAGCAGAGACTTAGGAGGTTGTGAGGCTGGAGCTGATTATAGACAATCAGAGATTCGAAGATATTCACTACCTCATCCCACCTATTGACACCAATGAGTCCACACTGGGAAGAGACCGTTCAGCTGCTCCGAGTGTGGGAAAGGATTAGCTCACTCAGCCAACCTGCTGAGACACCAGCGAGTTCACACTCACAAGAGACCTTTTAAATACCCAGACTGCGGGAAACGCTGTAGAGGTTCTGGGGAACTGATGTCCCATCAACGTGTTCACACTGATTAATTACATCATTCTACCTGACCTGCTGAAACACCAGTGCATTCACACTGGGGAGAGGCCATTCACCTGCTCTGTGTGTAGGAAGGGAGTCACTCAGTCATCCCACCTGCAGACACACCAACGAGTTCACACTGGAGAGAGACCGTTCATCTGCTCCAAACATGGGAAGGGATTCACTCAGTCGTCCAACTTGGTGACACACCAACGCATTCACTCTGGGGATAAACCATTCATCTGCTCTGAGTGTGGGAAAGGATTCATTTGTACAGCCTACTTACTGAAACACCAGCGGGTTCACACTGGGGAGCACATTCACCTGCTCCAAATGTGGGAAGCGCTTCTCTCATTCACACACCCAGCACATTCACACTAGAGAAGGCGTTTATCTGCTCCAAGTGAGAGAAGGGATTTGCTCATTCGTCCAACCTGCTGAGATACCAGTGGGTTCACAGTGAGGACAGACCTTTTAAATGTCCAGACTGTGGGAAGTTCTATAAATGTTCTGAGAAACTGATGTGCCATCAACGTGTTCACACTGACGAGACCATTCAGGTGCTGAGTCACCGGTGAGTTCATAATAGGGACGGCCGTGTGTGTGTAGGGATTTAGTCAGTTACACAGTCTCCTGTTGGACTGTCTTTCACTTGCCCTGTGTGTGGAAATGTTTCAACTGACCTGATGAATCACCAACTTGTTCAAACTGGGGAAAGGCTGGGCAGTGACCTGACTTAAGATTGATTCATTAATTCATCCAATCTGTGGACACACCAGTGAGTTCACACTGGGCTGAGACTGCTCACCTACTCCGTGTGTGGGGAGGCCAACAGCGTGGGTTCAATTCATGTCCCAGCTGAGATTATTCATAAAGGTACCGCCCAATCCTGGACCAGTAAACCATTCCGAGGAATCTCACCTCCAGTCCCGGAGATCAGCATCTCCCTGATTCGGGATCAGTAAACCATTCCGAGGAAATTCACCTCTAGCCCCAAACAGCAGCATCCCCCCTGATCCGGGATCAGTAAACCATTCCGAAGAGACTGTCACCTCCAAACCCAGAGATCAGCATCTCCCTGATGTGGGTCCAGTAAACTGTTCCCACCTGATCCAGAGTCATACGTCTTTTCTGTCTATTCAGCTGATGGTTTATATCTAAACTGTTGCTTCTTAATCAACTGCTTTAAAATCATCTATGATTTTGACCCCTTTTTGGATAATCTGTTACCCTGGTACTTGTCCATGAGAGTAACGAAAGGTCTGAGAACTGAAATAATACAGAGTAATGATGAAGTGGGCATTTTTATCACCACTTTTCTTAGAAACCTCCCCCTAAACCAAACAGGGGCAAAAAGATTCTTTAAATGGTGTACAAGGATTTTCACTCCTTAGCTCCTTAATGCAGACTGAAGTCGGTGTGATTCGGGGTCAAACTAATATTTCAAGTTATTCCTGGTGTAACCTATATCTACAAAGATGTTGTATACTTACTACTCAGAAGCTTCGATCCTGGTTCCTGCTTTGCTGAGGTATAGTAAAGTAGACTTTGACTATTTTGTAATAACCACTATTTCAGGTTAGAGTACATATTTAACTTACTTTATTTTGTTTCAAAAGATAAAATCACTGTTTTTACAACAAGTAAAAGATCGTGCTTCTGGTGTTCCGTTTGAGTTGATCAGACCTTCGTGACCCCCTTGATAATCTCCCTTTTTATCTGTGGGTGTTCTCAGTAGTTTCGATTCTCTGATCGGCTCCTCAGTACTGCAGTCCCCATGCACCGAAGTAGCTGTAAAAGCTCATGCTGGCAACTAGTGATTCAGGGTATTTATTACCCTTCTAGCAGCCTTACTGTTTACATGGCCTTCTACTGAAGTAATATCTTCTGCTTATTGACGTATATATTTTGTCCACTTGTTAACATATGTTTAATTCTGCTAAAGCCCCAAGGAGGCCCGGCCAACCATGCCCACATGTTCTGGTCTTGCCCCAGACTTGTGGAGTACTGGACAGCCTTCTTTGAGGCAATGTCCAAAGTGGTGGTGGGGCCGTAGAATATGTTCGGCTGGCAGTCAGCAGCACCACCCAAAGCTACAGACTGGCTGTCCGACCTCTCGGAATCTCTCCAAATGGAGAAAATCAAATTCGCCATCCGAGGGTCAGACGACGGCTTCCACAGAGCATGGGAGCCATTCACGCAATTGTTCCGGGACCTGTTTGTGGCCAACGAACAAGCGTAAGAATAGCCAGGTAGCCAAGAATCAGGGGAAAGTCGCCAAAGCATGAGAGGGAGATATACCGGGGGGGGGGGGGGGGGGGGGGAGGGGCTACGGACACAGCTAAACCTAAGTGGAAGGAAAGGCGAATCACAGGAGTTGGGGGGGGGGGGGGGGGAGAGTGAAGAGACAGGGAACAAGAGAGGAGAACCAGGGAGGTTGGGGGGGGGGGGGGGGAGGGGAAATGAGAGCCAGAAGGAAGGCATGGGATACAATAACGAACATGGCATCTACAGGAGCAGGGAACAAGGAGAATAAAGATGAAAGACGGGAGGAACGGCAGAAGCGGAGGTGAGCGCGAGACGGCAGCGAGATCCGTCTGGGTGAAGCAAGCGACAACACCAACACCAAACCCATTCGAGTATTGTCCACTGTAATTGTTTCTCTGGCACCCGAATGTATATTTACCTCCCTAGTCTCCACACCCCCCCCCCCTCCCTCCCACCCACCAAGTCGCCCACTTAGGTGTTGTAAATAATTTTGCCAGTTGTACAGAGTTGCTGCTGTTGAGCTGGTACACAATACCCGACCAGTTATTCTATTTTATTTTTTATTGTTTTTTAAAAAATTATTTACTATTTTCTTTTCTTTGGTATGTTTGGGTGTGCCCTTCTCTTCTATATATATATATATGTGTGTGTGTTTCTTATCCTGTGTACATAACGGTAAATATACTTTGTTCAAAAACCCAATAAAAAAAACATTTATAAAAAATAAAAAAGGGAAAAATAATAATTCTGCTGAAGCGTAAGTACAACTCTTTTTAATGTGTTAACATGACCTTAGCTTGTCAGACTTTTACTTAAAGAATGACACATCTGGTTGCCGTGGTGTCTAACATGATAATGCTTTAATGTTAACATGACCGTAGCTTGTCAGAACACTGGCAGGGAAGCTTCCTGCTAATTATTTTGTTGTATTTCAGCCTTTTAATCCCTTATCATTTTTAAGCATTGCATTTTCTCATATTCCTTTCAAATGTTTCAAATGATATTCTTCCCATTTTACAAAGTGTTGGCTGCTTTTTGGGAAGAAGCAGTTAGCTGCGGCGAATTGTACCGTAGCAAAGGCAACTGTCATCTCCACATTTCCACTTTTAACTGGAGTCATTAAGTTTCTATCATTCACAAATTTCATTATTTCAAGTAATTCAAACTTGATTCTGGCAACTCCAATCAATTGCTGGCTAAAATAATTACCTTCTATCAAACGGAGAACTTGTTTCCATTATGTAACTTAAAACTTACCGTTGCGAGAATTTCTCTAACTTGAAAGAAAGGTATTGGGTTACTGCAGGAGTTGTTTGGAGGTGTTATCTCAAAGCCTGTGTGATAATAACTGTCTGCAGTCTGAAACGTTTTGCTGCTGTTAATCCTCTGAGAGACTTCTGCTTTAACTTCCCTGTATCATTTTTAAGCACTGCATTTTCTCATATTCCTTCAGGTTGATCATCAGACCTTCATGTTTCAAATGACATTCTTCCCATTTTATTTTGCAGATGTTAGTTGTTTTCATAGAATTTACAGTGCAGAAGGAGGCCATTCGGCCCATCAAGTCTGCACCAGCTCCTGGAAAGAGCACCCTATCCAAGGTTAACACCTCCACCCTATCCCCATAACCCAGCAACAACACCCAACACTAAGGGCAATTTTAGACACTAAGGGCAATTTATCATGGCCAAACCACCTAACCTGCACATCCTTGGACTGTGGGAGGACACCGGAACACCCGGAGGAAACCCACGCACACACGGGATGTGCAGACTCCACACAGACAGTGACCCAAGCCGGAATCGAACCTGGGACCCTGGAGCTGTGAAGCGATTGTGCTATCCACAATGCTACCGTGCTTTGTGGCTCAGTGGTTACGTTCTTATCTCTGAGTCAGGAGGTTGTGGGTTCAAATCCACCTTCAGAAACATGAGCATCAAATCCAGGTTGATATTCTGATGCAGTCCTGAGAGAGCACTGCACTGTCAGAGGTCCCGTCTTCCAGATCAGACCTTTAACTCTGGCCCCATCTGCCCTCAGTTGGGTGTAAAAGTTCCCATGATGTTATTCCAAAGAGCAGGGGAGATCTCCCTGGTTTACTGCTTAATATTCATCCCTCAACAAATATCACTGAACAGATTCTCTGGTCACAGTCACATTTCTGTTTGTGGGATCTTGATGGATTGGCTGTGCTAAATTGCCCCTTAGTGTCCAAAAAAAGTTAGGTGGATTTACTGAGTCACGGGGATTGGGTGGATAGGGTAGATAAGTGGGCTTGAGTCGGGTGCTCTTTGAAAGGGCCGTGCAGGCTCGATGGGCCGAATGGCCTCCTTCTGCACTGTAAATTCTATGATTCTGTCTGATTTTCTCTCTCACAGTCTGATCCAATGGGTCTGTCTGGTAGTACCTCCGTGATGGTAGCACAGTGGTTAGCACTGTTACTTCACAGTGCCAGGGTCCCGAGTTCAAATCCCGCTGGGTCACTGTCTGTGCGGATTCTGCAAGTTCTCCCCTTGGTTGCGTGGGTTTCCTCCAGGTGCTCCGGTTTCCTCCCACAAGTCCTGAAAGACGTACTTTTTCGGTGAATTGGACAGTCAGAATTCTCCCTGTGTACCCAAACAGGCATCAGAGTGTGGCGACCAGGGGCGTTTCACAGTAACTTCATTGCAGAGTTAATGTAAGCCGATTTGTGACAATAACAATAATCTTTATGTGTTAGGGTGTTTGGGTATTTTAGGGAGCAGGTAGAACCTCCTGGATTCGGCCTGTTGTCCCCTCAGATATTCCATCTGTTTTTGGTTAATGTGTCTGGAGTCTAAGTTCTTCTTCCTGTCTCGGGTACATGGGTCAAGATACCTTATTGTGATTCGTGTTGTTTAGTTCTCTGTCTCCAGCAGGTATTGTTGTCTCTCAAGAATGACTGTGCTGCTACCCTTGTCTTCCGGTCTTATGAACATATCCCTGTTGGATCCAAGCTCCCGGATTGTCTGTCTTTCTCTCCGGGTGAGATTCTGTTTGTCTCTTGTATTTCACTGTGACAGGGCAGAAACCCGATTGAAAAGATTCAAACATGGGAGTTCTGGGAAAGATGGGCAAGGATTTGGGAGGTGACAATATGTTCAAAGTATTTGGAGAGGGGGGTTGAGGGTGGGGCCATAATTTGTAAGGATGGCAGGGTCAAGGGTTTGTTTTATTGAGGAGGGGGTGATGATGGCAGATTTGAAGGACAGAGGGACAGTTCTCATGTGAGTGTCCCTTTAAGAAATGTTTTTGTCTTATTACATGGCTTCAGTGATGTCATTGTATGGGTGGAGCTAGGCTGTGGGTCTGGGTTTGACTTTTGCTTTGGATTTTGGAGCTGGTTTGTGTCTCTGTGAGTTTTTACTTTCCTTTTCACATGTGGCTGCTGTAGACTCAGACTGAGAAGTATTTTGGCCTGTCTCTCTATTTTCAATTTTAAAGAGTTATTCCAAGGAAGAAACCCAATGATTATAGTTACCTGCTGATTTTGTACAATGGGATTTTTGGTTTATGGGATTGTACGTTATTGAATTGGAACAGTTAAGGGGAATTCATTAAGAGTTATACATAGATTACTGTAGCTGTGTGGGGTCTTTGTTTGTAGTTGATAATAATTCTTACTGTGAGTGTTTATACAAATGTTAACTAAATTCCTAGAATTAAGCATGTTTTCTTGATTAAAAACGCCTCTGGACTCTGTTGAATAACACCTGAGAGGCAAGCTCCTGTAACCAAGATCAATAAACAGTTATAGGTCAGGTGATCTCAGGTAAACTCTGGCCCATAACAAAGTACCTGAAGAGAGAGAAATGTTGACAATATCCATGGACACAGGATAGTTGGCTGATCAGTAGCTCAGTGGGAATAGGGTTGATGGAGCAGGAGCTGGGTCTCATGGATAAAGTGAGCTCAGAGGGCATGAGGGGAGATGGGAGAGAAACTAGAGAAAGATGTGGGTTCAGGGCTCGGGAAAGGATGACATTTAGAGACAGTTTGGTCCAGTGGACATGTGGAAGGGAGGGAAGCAGCAGAGGCAGCTGATCGGATTGACTCAATCTCAGTCACAAAGAAACTCCACAAACTCCTCACACTTCTTGTTGGAGGTGAGAATGGAAGAGACAGGGGAGAGTGAGAGAACTTCAAAAGGAACTAACTTGTGTCAGAGATATTAAAAAGTTTCAACACACTGCGTATTTCACCCAAATCTAATTTATTTGACTTTTAGCCAGAATATTAGCCCCTGTACATGGGTTGGAGTTTGTTATCAGCAGAAAGAGACCTAAATGAACATGGTTCAGGCCTGAATGTGAGGAAGAGCAAAATCCAATCACTGTGGTTTATGGCCTCGTTGGTGTGTCAGCATGTTGGATGACTGAGTGAATCCCGTCCCACACTTGGAGCAGGTGAATGGTCTCTCCCCAGTGTGTATTCGCTGGTGACTCAGCAGGGCAGATGACTGAGTGAATCTCTTCCCACACTGGGTGCAGGCAAATGGCCTCACCCCAGTGTGAATTCGCTGGTGCTTCTGCAGGTTGGATGACTGAGTGAATCCCTTCCCACACTTGGCGCACACGAATAGCCTCTCCCCAGTGTGAATTCGCTGATGTTCAGTGAGCTGAGATGATTGTCTGAACCCAGTCCTGCAGTGAGTGCACCTAAATGGTCTCTCGTCAGTGTGAACACGTTGATGGCGCATCAATTCCCCAGAGCCTTTATAGCACTTCCTGCAATCTGGACAATGAAATGGTCTCTCATCAGTGTGAACTCGCTGGTGAATCAGCAGGTTGGATGACTGACTGAATCCCTTCCCACATTTGGAGCAGGTGAATGGTCTCTCTCCAGTGTGACCTCGCTGATGTTTCTGAAGGGTGGATGAATCACTGAATCCCTTCCCACACTTGAAGCAGGTGAATGGCCTCTCCCCAGTGTGACTGCGTCGATGAATTTCCAGTTTGGATGGGGAAGTGAATCCTTTCCCACAGTCAGCACATTTCCACGGTTTCTCCTCGGTGTGACTGCATTTGTGGCTTGTGAGGCCTGATGATCGACTGAATCCTCGTCCACACACACAACACGTGTACGGTTTCTCCCCACTGTGAACAATGCTTTTTCCTTCCATGTTCAAAATCCTATGATATTCAGGATATGATAAATTGAGGAATCTGTCAGATCCTGATGTGATGCTTGGTTTGAGTTTCTGGACTTTGAATCCTCCCCTTCGAACACCCTGTGAAACTGATTTTAAAAAAAAAATAGGGAGTGAGAGAGAACCCACAAAAACTCAAAGGCAGGTTGTGAAATTGAGCTGAATGAATCTAGTCATTTGTGGGGCCGGCACTGGGAAAAAGTGACCATGAAAACGGCTGGATTGTTACAAAACCCAATTGACGTCTTTGGGAGGAGAAAGAGGTGAAAAGGAACTTTGTACATCTACAGGTCATATTAATAGTAGCTGGCAAAACAAATTCGATCTTGAGCTTCATAAATAGTAATATTGACACCGAAACAGGGAAGCGAGGCTTCTGGTGGCACAGTAATTAGCACTGCTACCTCACAGTGCCAGGGACACAGGTTCAATTCCGGCCTTGGTGACTGTCTCTGTGGAGTTTACACTTTCTCCCATGTCTGCGTGGGTTTCCACCTGGTGCTCAGGTTTCCTCCCACAGTCTAAAGAAGGGAAAGTTAGGTGGATTGGCCTTGATAAATTTCCCCTTCATATCCAGGGATGTGCAGGTTAGGTGGGGCTATGGGGGTCACAGGGACAGGGTAGGAATGTGGGCCTAAACAGGTGCCCTTTCAGAGGATCAGTGCAGACTTAATGGGCCGAATGGCCTCCTTCCGCGCTGTCGGAATTCTATGGTTCTATTTCTATTCTATGAATCTTTATAAAGCTCTGGTCACCACTCTTCAGGAAGAATGTGAAGGTTCTAGAGGGGGTGCAGAGGAGATTTACCAGAATGGTTCCAGCAAAGGAGGTTGAGGGGAGATTTGATTCAGGTCCACAAGATTATGCCAGAGTTCCATCGGGTGGACAAAGAAATTCTTTCCATTCACTGATCGTACAAGCAGATACGGGGATAGGGTGGAATTAGGTTAATCTGTCGGGACACAGATTGAAAGTTTTGGGTAAAACCTGGATTGAACTATATCAGATCCTTAGGGGTTTTGACAGGGTGAATGTGGGGAGGATGTTTCCTCTTGTGGGAGAATCTGGAACGAGGGCGTCACTGTTGCAAAATAAGGAGTCGCCCATTTCAGGTGGAGATGAGGATTTTTTATTCCCTTGAGGGTTGTAAGACTTTGGAATTCGCATCCTTAAAAGGCAGTGGAAGCAGAGTCCTTGAATATTTTAAAGACAGAGCTGGATAATTTCTTGATGAGCAAGGGGGTGAAGGTCATCAGGGGTAGGCAGAATGGTGGAGTTGAGGTTAGAATGAGATCAGCCGCAATCTTATTGAATGCTGAGGCAGGCTCGAGGGCCGAGTGGCCTGTTCCTAGTTTGTATGTAAAGGTACAGGAGATATGAGGTGATATGAGATATGTTTTTACACTGCGAGCGGCAATGACCTGAAACTTGCTGCCTGTGAGGGAGTTTGAAAATAGACACAATGAATGATTTGATTTCAAAAGGAAATTGGATTTGAAGGAAATAAACCTGCGAGGATACAGGGATGGAGCAGGAGAATGGCACTGACTGGATTGCTCCAGAGAGCTTTTTTTTTAAAAATTTCGAGTACCCAATTAATTTTTTCCAATTAAGGGGCAATTTAGCGTATTCAATCCACCTACCTTGCACATCTTTGGGTTGTGGGGGCGAAACCCACGCAAACACGGGGAGAATGTGCAAACTCCACATGGACATTGACCTAGAGCCGGGATCGAACCTGGGACCTCGGCGCCGTGAGGCAGCAGTGCTAACCCACTGCCCCACCGTGCTGCCCTCTGCTCCAGAGAGCTAGCACTGCCCGAGAGAGCTAGCATGGATTCAATGGGCCGAATGCCGTTCTCTGTGTCATGTCTCTGACTCTTTTGTGTAATCTAGTTTTGTAATTTAACCCCGGGGGGGGTTCAGATATCACTCAGGTAAATCTGTGCTACACTCCCTCCGAGGCCATTCTATCCTTCCTCAGGTTTGTTGCCCAGAACTGAACACAGTTCTCCAGGTTTGGTCTAACCAGGGTTTGTGAATCTCGGGGCTTTTCCAGTCACACTGAGACCTGAAATCTTCCCTCATAGACAGAACAGACAAACCTTTTACCTTCCACACCCAGATGCTGCTGAAATTAAGGTTCTAATGAACCGAGTGACTCTGTCAGATCGCGATGTGACGTTTGGTTTGCGTTTCCCATCTGTTAAACCTCCACTTCCAGTATCCTGTAAATTTACAGAAACCTCACTGTCAGTTTAGGATAGAAATTCACAACATTCTCTCCTCACCAACTTTGATTAAATGTAGTCTTGGAGGTTTGAATCACATGACCTGTCCCCATCCTCCAGCCATTAATCGGTCAAACACATCCATCCTTGTGACACACTGCCTTCCTCGGCCAATTGGGGAAAAGGACTCATCACCTTACAGGACAGTTATTTTCCAGACTCCCAGGTATGAATCTCACAAATGCAGGGAGCAGAGTTGGTGTGAACCCAGGCAGGAGGAGCTTCGGAACAATAAATATAAATAACGTACCTCAGGGATTCACGGCCTAGGCAGCAGGGAGAGGAGTTGGTGCAAATCCAGGGAGGAGCAGCTTCGGAACAGTAAATATAAATAACTTACCTCAGAGTAAAGCTGATTGGCTGGTTGGGAATCTGTTCTAAATTTGAGAAACTAGAGTAATTAACTAAGTAGGGAGTAACTCGGAGACCAATAACTATGAGATTGCTGTTTGTATCTATATCAACGATTTAGATGAGAATGTACATGGCATGATCAGTAAGTTTGCAGG
The DNA here is from genome assembly GCF_902713615.1 of Scyliorhinus canicula. Lineage (NCBI taxonomy): Eukaryota > Metazoa > Chordata > Chondrichthyes > Carcharhiniformes > Scyliorhinidae > Scyliorhinus > Scyliorhinus canicula. The sequence goes on along the minus strand of NW_024055654.1, from coordinate 49,282 downwards.
TGACACTAAAATACTATATTGTAGACAGTAAGGAAGGTTGTCAAAAATTGCAGCAGGATCTTGATCAGCTGGGGAAGTGGGCCGAGAAATGGCAAATGGAGTTCAATACAGATAAGTGTGAGGAGTTGCATTTCAGAAAGTCAAATCAACGTCGGACTTTCACAGTGAATAGTAGGGCCTTCGGGTGTATAATGGAACAGAGGGATCTTGGAGTTCATGTGCACGGTTCTTTAAAGGTGGGGTCACAGATAGATAGGGCAGCACGGTAGCATAGTGGTTAGCACAGTTACGTCACAGCTCCAGGGTCCCAGGTTCGATTCCCAGCTGGGTCACTGTCTGTTGTGGAGTCTTCAAATTCTCCCCGTGACTGTGTGTGTCTCTGGTTTCCTCCCACAGTCTAAAGATACGCAGGTTAGGTGGACTGGCCATGCCAAATTGCCTTAGTGTCCACAAAAAAGGTTAAGTGGGGGTTACTGGGTTAGGGGATAGGGTAGATAAGTGGGTGGTGTGCTCTTTGTAAGGGCTATCCAGCTCTGGCAGACTCGATGAGCCGAGTAACCTCCTTCTCCACTGCAAATTCTCTGAAGGAGGTTTTTGGCATGCTGGCCTTCATCAGTCAGGGCATTGAGTATACAAGTTGGGAAGTTATGTTGCAGTTGTACAGGACGTTGGTACGGTCGCACCTGGAGTATGGTGTTCAGTTTTGGTCGCCTTGCTATAGGAAAGATGTTATTAAACTGAAGAGAGCGCAGAAGAGATTACAAGGATGTTGCCAGGACTCAAGAGACTGAGTGAAAGGGAGAGATTGGACAGCCAGGACCTTATCTTTGGAGCGTAGGGGACTGAGGGGTGATCTTATAGAGGTGTATAAGACCATGGGAGGCATGGATAGGGTGAATGCACTCAGTCTTTTTCTCAGGTTTGGGAGTCGGGAACTAAAGGGCACAGGTTTAGGTTAAGACGGGAAAGAATTAATGGGAACCTGAGGAGCAATGGTTTTCCATAGAGGATAGTACGGAATGAGCTGCCGGAGGAAGGAGTTGAGGCAGGGACATTGACAACACTGAAAAGGCATTTGGACAGACACATGGATAGGAAAGGTACAGAGGATTATGGGCCAAATACAGGCCAATGGGATTGGCTTAGATGAGCTTTTTGGTTGGCATGGACCAGTTTGGGCCGAAGGGCCTGTCTCCATACCATAGATATTTCATGTGAGTCTTTTTCTGTTCCATCAAATCCCTTCAATGCAGAAAGAGGCCATTCGGCCCATCAAGTCTGCACTGACCCTCCAATATGGCGCCCCACTCAGGACCACTCCTCCAACCTATCCCCAGAAACCCACCTAATCTTTGGACACTCAGAGGAAATCTTTTAAAATGGCCAATCCACCTAACCTGCGCTAACCACAGTCTTTGGACTGTGGGAGGAAACTGGAGCACCCGGAAGGAACCCATGCAGACACGGGGAGGAAGTGCAAACTCTACACAGTCACACAAGGCCGGACTCGAACCCCCTCCCTCTGATCCCCAGTTAGCCTCTGTTTGAATGAAAAAAGTCCCAGTTTCTCTCATCCCTCCTGGTAACTAAAATCTCTCTTCCCTGGGATCATCTCTGTGAATCTCTTCTACACCCTCTCCATGGCCTTGACATCCTTCCTGGTGTAAGATCCCCAAAACCTGATCTAATATTCCAACTGCAGCCTAACCAATGATTTGTCCAGGTTTACATGACCTTTGTCCTTTTGTACTCCAAACTTAGAATTATAAAACCTTGGATCCCATGTGTTTTTGAAGCACTTTATCAACTTGTCCTCCCACATTTAAAAGTTTGTGTATCTGAACTCCTTTTAGGGTTTGGGAGATATTAACATAACATGGCTGAAATATATTGACATCCAATGTCTGATATAATGTGTGTTCTGGGAGAGAGAAGTTTAGTCTGAGTTAGAAACTCAAGCAGGCGCTTCACTGCAGACAGGTCACCGTGGAAACGCTGATCAGACATTCCTTCACTGCAGACAGGTCACCGTGGAAACGCTGATAAGACATTCCATTCCACAGAATCGACTCATTGGAAACTCTAATCGGATCGGGGAGAGGACAGAGTTTGTCTGTTATTAACCTCAACATAAACTTAAACCAGAGTGAATAATGGAACTGATTAAATTCTAATGTGTGATGTTTTCACTAGAGTAATGGAATTATAAGAAATAATAGAATTAACAGGAAGGGTAGTTTCAGGAAAATGAGGAAATTACTGAAGAAACGTAACTGCTGGGAACCAAGAATGTGTCCTTGTAAATCACAGATTAGAGAAATTCCTGCTGTCTTTTCCTCACTTGCTGCATGAACTGTGTTCCGTACTGGCCACCAAACCTCAGGAAAGATACATTGCACTTGGTAACGGTCCAGTATAGATTGACCATGATGAAGTGAGGCTGGTGAACTGAGTGAATCCCTTCCCACACACAGAGAACATCAACGGTCGTTCCTCAGTGTGAACAGGTCGATGAATCTCCAGGTCTGATTAAATCTATTCCACAGTACCCAGATTTCCAAGGTTTCTTCAAGCGTGACTACATATCGTTCAAAAGGTCAGACCATCGGCTAAAACGTCATCCACATTCCGAACAAGGGAACTATTTCTCCCACATTGAACAGGGTCTTTGAACAATGAACAATACAGCACAGGAACCGGCCCTTCGGCCCTCTAAGCCTGTACCAGTCATGATACCAACCTTTGCCAAAACCCTCAGCACTTCCTTGTACCATATCCCTCTATACCCATGTGTTTGTCAAGATGCCTTTTGAACGCTGTTAACGTATCTGAAATGAAATGAAAATCGCTTATTGTCACGAGTAGGCTTCGATGAAGTTACTGTGAAAAGCCCCTAGTCGCCACATTCCGGAGCCTGTCCGGGGAGGCTGGTACGGGAATCGAACCGTGCTGCTGGCCTGCTTGGTCTGCTTTTTATAAGCCAGCGATTTAGCCTTGTGAGCTAAACCAGCCCCATCTGCTTCCACAACCTGCCCTGGCAATGCGTTCCAGGCACGCACCACCCTCTGCATAAAAAAACCTGCCTCGCACATCTCTAAATTTTGCCCAGGGACTTCAAACCTATGCCCCTGGGTGACTGCCCCCCCCCCCCCCCCCTCCCCCCGCCCACCCTAGGAAAGTGTGTCTGCCCATCCACTCTATCCATTCCCCTCATAATCTTGTCGACCTCTATCAGGTCATCCCTCAACCTCTGCCTTTCTCATGAAAATAATCCAAGTCTATTCAGCCTCTCCACATACCTAACACACTCCAGACTCGGCAATATCCTGGTAAACCTCCTCTGCACCCTCTCCAAATCCTCCACATCCTTCTGGTACTGTGGCGACCAGAATTGTGCACAATATTCCAAGTGTGGCCTTAACAAGGTTCTACAAAACTATTGCATGACTTGCCAGTTTTTATACTTGATGCCCCGTCCAATGAAGGGAAGCATTCCATCTGCTTTCTTGACTATCTTGTTCCTTTGTGATGCCAACTTGAAAGATTTCCTAGTTCTTATGTTCTTATGTTCTTATTTGTGCACATGCACACACAGATCTCTCTGACTTTCTATATTCCTGGTAGTTTTGCCATTGACGGTATATTTCCCCTCATAATATAATAATGTTCTCCTTAACCAGTAATGCTACTCACCCACCCCTTTTACATCCCTCTCTATCTCTCCTGAAGCATCTGTATCCTCCAACATTCAGCTGCCAATCCTGCCCTTCCTTTAAACATGTTTCTGTGATAGCCACAACATTGCAATTCCAAGTACTAATAAGTGCTCTAAGTTCATCTGCCTCCCCGGTATACTTCTGGCGTTGAAACAAATACACTTCAAACCACTGTGTTTGAGCAGACAGGGTGATGTGGTTCTCTTATTTTTGTTCTCCAATTCACCTTCAGTTATTACACCCCCCTGCCATACTTGTTTAAATCCTCCCGAGTGACTGCAGCAAATCTCCCAGCCAGGATATTGGTGCCCCTCCAGTTTAGATGTAACACATCCTTCTTGTATTGGTCACACCTGCCCCAGAAGAGATCCCAGTGGTTGTTCACCCTCCCCCTTCAGGATGTCCTGTGTTCGTTTAGAGACATCCTGGACCCTGGCACCAGGGAGGCAACATACCATTCTGGAGTCTCTTTCCCGTCCACAGAAGCGCCTATCTGTGCCCCTTCATATAGAGGCCCCTATAACTATCGCTCTCCCGCACTTTGTCCTCCCCTGCTGAACAACAGAGCCAGTTGTGGTGCCACTGTTCAGGCTGTTGTTGTTGTTTTCCCCACTTCCCCCAACAGTATCCAAAATGGTATACCTGTTAGAGAGGGGGACAGCCATGGGAGATTCCTGCATTGCCTGCCTGCCCATTCTAGTGGTCACCCATCTGTCTGATCCAGTGAACAGACTGTGGAAATAACTTTAACCAGTTACACAGCCTGAAAGAATAAGCACACCATTCACATCAGGGAGACACCGTGCATGTGTTCTGTGTGGACGAGGTTTCAACTGATTATCCAACCTGGAGAGATACAAGGACACCGGCACCATGGAGAAAGTGTGGAAATGTGAGGACTGTGTGAAATGGTTCAATGTTCATCTCAGCTGGAAAATCATCGACACAGTCACACTGGGGAGAAGCCAATCATCTGCTCTATGTGTGGGAAGGGATTCAGTATGTCAGCCAGCCTCACGTCACACCAGCAAATTCACACTGAGGAGAGGCCATTCAACTGCACTCACTGTGAAAAGAGGTTCAGGCGGTCATTTAACCTCAATGTGTACCAGCATGTTCATACTGTGGAAAGACTGTTCACTTGCTCCATATGTGGGAAGGGATTCATTCATTCATCCAGCTTTCTGATACACAAGCAAATACACACCGAGGAGAATCCACTTACTTGTACTCAGTGTGGGAAGAATTTCAGGAAGTCATCCATTCTCGTCCATTCTCTTTGCACACAAACGGAATCACCTGGGGAAAGACCGTTCATCTGCTCTGTATGTGGGAAGAGATACTCTCAGTCACTTAACCTCTTGACACATCAACAGCTTCTTCAGTGACTGACGAGATGTCTATTCTGCTGTTATTGCTGCTGTTAATCACATACAAGATCGATAGTCTGACAATATTTGGTCATTTCTGCTGATGTCAACAACCCCTATAACTGGCTGCAGTTTAATATTCTGGATGCGTCACTGATTTTTGGGGCTGCAGTGTCTCTTTTTAAAAACATCTTTCCTCTTTATTCAAGATCTTTCCCAGGAACGCAATTGCTATAGCGTTATGAACTTTTACTTTAATCTTTAAAAGTTTTTGGTGCAAAATCTATAATTCAGTTTCTGAAACATTCTACTGATCTCCAAGTGGAAAATTCTGATTAATCCTTGCTGACAATTCTTTCTGACTTACACATTCTTCACTGTGACACCACCATTATGAAATTAAATTATCAACATGAAATAAAACTGTAAAATATTTCACAGGCTCATCAATAGAAACTTAATCAATCAACATTGTTACTGATGAAGTTTGGAAATCACTGAGTTGAAACCATTTCTGACACAGCAGCAGCAACATTTGGTAAAGGTGGAACCCACAACAAAGACTGGTTTGAGACCCACTCAGCAGAGATGACATCTGTCGTTGAAGCAAAAACCAAAGCCGACCCGATGTCCAACATAAACCCAAGAGCTAGAACAGTGCATCACTTGGGACTTGAACATTTACACAATGGTCTTGGCAAAGATGGAGATGCTGTGCAAATAAACACTGGAGCAGCCTGCGTCAAGGAATTTTGGTTTCAGGTTCCAGCATCCACAGTAATTTGCTTTTGACAAGAAGTCTGAACTGCCTTTGATTATGGATTTTAATAAAAAAATTAGAGTACCCAATTCATTTTTTCCAATTAAGGGGCAATTTAGCAAAGCCAATCCAGCTACCCTGCACATTTTTGGGTTGTGGGAACGAAACCCAGATAAACGGGGAGAATGTGCAAACTCTCTCGGGTCCCGGCTTCTGGGGAGGAGAGAGGAAGGACCCATGAAGAAAACTCACCTTAAAATCTGCATTGTTCCACAGCAGAGCAGCATTCAATCATTTTGAGAAATGGAGAATAGCAGAATACCTTTTGACAATAATTTGCTTAATTATTTTTATCAATTGGTAACCAAGTCATTTTGTATTAACTGTTTGCGGTTTCAATGTTGCGAAAACATTACCCAACATTCCGTGCGGCTGTGAATGTGCCCTGTTCACCCCACAGGAGCACAGTGCGCAGACGCAATGCTGGGCTGTATCTGGAGCATGCGCAGTGTCTCTTTGATCGGAGGTCTGCGGGAGCGGTGAGTGTCGGTGAGGCGGAGGGAGGAATGGAGCCGGGAGCCGGGAGACGGGGTGGAGAGGGAGTGAAGGCTTCATAAACACCCCCTGCTGGTCACAGGGCCGGTTTAAGACTGCAAATCCCGCGTTTGCGGCTGCGGAGCTTTTATCCGGTTCCAGGGCCGCCATCTTTGTTTAGCGGCGCGGCTGAGGGGCCATCTTGATGACGTAACAGAGGCGGTGCTTCAGGATCCTGGTGACCAGGAGAGAAAATCATTGTGTCGATGATTGACAGGCCCCTCAGAGAGGGGAGGTGCTACTGTCACGTGTGGCAATCCGAAGAACAGAGAATAATAACACCAGAATTAGCAGCAGGGAACGGCCACGTGGCCTATTGACCCTGCTCTGCCAGTCAATAAAGGCATGGCTGATCCGAATGTGCCCTTAATCACATTTTCCTGCCTTAACCCAAAAACTTCGACTCCCCAGTAGATAAAAGAAGACTAACTTAGCCTTGAGTTTATTCAGTGACACAGCGCCACTGCTCTCTGGGAAAGAAAATTCCACAAACTCAGCTTTGAAAGAGTCACCCAGACTCAAAACATTAGCTCCCTTTTCTCCCCACAGATACTGTCAGACCTGCTGAGATTGTCCAGTATTTTCTGTTTTTGTTTCAGATTCCATTATCCGCAGTAAAATGCTTTTATCCACAGACTGATGACCCTCTGAGGGAAGACATTTCTCCTTATCTCAGTGTCAAATTGGAGAACTCTTGTCTTTAAACTGTTCTCCTTAGTTCTTGAATCCCCATGTGGGAAAATATTCTTTCAGCAAAACCTATCAGAGTCTTTGTTGTTTCAATAAGATCACCTCTCATTCTTCGGAACTCCATTGGGTACAGACCAAACAGGTTCAATCTTGCTCCATAAAACAAACTCACCCATCCCAGGAATCAGACTAGTGAAACTCCAGTGAACTGCCTCCAAAGCAAGTATAACCCACATTAAATAATCCTGGGATATTAGCACTGCTGTCTCACAGCACCGAGGTCCCAGGTTCGATCCCAGCTCTGGGTCACTGTCCGTGTGGAGTTTGCACATTCTCCCCATGTTTTCATGGGTTTCGTCCCCACAACCCAAAGATCTGCAGGGTAGGTGGATTGGCCACGCTAAATTGCCCCTTAATTGGAATAAATGAATTGGGTACTCAAAATTTATTTTTAAAACAGTAATCTGGGATTGGCAACAAGGGGAGAGAATGTTTGGAACTTCTATCCTGGACTCGAAGAGTGATGGATTTTGGAAACTCCTTTTACCCGGGGTTGGGGAAGGATTTACACCCAGCAAACTCAAACCAAGATAAATGTTTGTCTGATCTTAATTTCTAACCTCGACTAACATTTCTGACCATTGTAATTTCCTTTTGCAGGAGCTTCCAAAGCTTCTGATATCTTTCCAGCCGAAGGTTGCAGCAGGAGATTGTAAACTTGAAAACACCATAATTGTGACAGGTGAGTATTATTATTATTAATTATAAATTCAGAGTACTCAATTATTTGTTTCCAATTGAGGGTCAATTTATCATGGCCAATCCGAAGCTGGCACTCCCAGTGCAGACTTTGGTGTTCTGTGATTGTTGCTACAGTAGAGAGTGGCTGCTGCTGTTGCTGCTCAATCTCTCTCTGTTGCTGCTGCTGTTCCTCAGTTTGCTGCCTGTTTCCGATGCTGGTTGCTGCTGAGCTGCCTGGAGGAAGGAGAGGTGAGAGAAGGACGGAGAGGTGAGAGAAGGACGGAGAGGTGAGAGAAGGACAAGAACAAGGAGGCAACTTCAAAAACAAGATGGGAGTAAAGCCCTTTGGACTGCTTGTTTGCTGGGCCCCTCCCGGGTTGAGGGCCTCTCCTGGGTTGAGGGCCCACCCAGTCTTCCCAGCAAGAACAAAACCTTCCTTATTTGATCAGGTGTGCTTGTTCTGGGGCAGGGGGATCGAGTGGGCAATATGTTTGCTGAGCCCCCTCCCAGACTGAAGACTCCACACACCAGCAGGGAGGAGGTGGATTCCATTGGGTGGTCATTCCAGGGTGGGAGCACAGACTGTGTTTTTGCTGAGTCCTACTTGGGCCGAAGACCTCGCGAACCTGTGCCACTTACGTCCTTGTGAACCTGCTCTAGGCCTGGCGAAGTGCGTCATTTATAGCTCCAGGCAGTGGGCGACCGAGAGGGTCATCCAATCAGACTGTTTGCCCCTTTTCCGTGGCTACATTCGCAGCTGGGTGTCCCTAGAAAGGGAGCATGCAGTGTCCATGGGCACCATCAAAGCCTTCCATGCCCAGTGGGCACCGCAGGGGTTGGGGTGCTTTATTGACCCCTTTAAATACACTCCCATTAGATGTTTTTAAGTTCCAGCTGATCTTTGTTATGTTCGGGCAGTGACATTAACTGGAGCGGCACTTTTTACTTTGTCCCTAAGTTTATTTCCTTTGTTCTATTTTGTTGGTGGACCTCAAAAGAGTGGCCAATCCACCTAGCCTGCACATCTTTGGGTTGTGGGGGTGAGACCTACGGAGACACAGGAGAACGTGCAAACTCCACACGGCAGTGAACTGGTGGCCGGGATCAAACCTGGGTCCTCAGCACCGCGAGGCAGCAGTGCTAACCACTGCCACCGTGCCACCCTTCCACCCTTTATCATGATGTTTCCATTCCTATTTTATCACACACCTTCCAGAGACACTCATTGTAACACTGAAACTTCAAAATACCATTGCTACCTTGCATCTTGCCCTCCTATTAGTGTCTCATGATAACAGTAACAGAGTAACACACACCAAAGTTGGAATGTTAGATAGGTTGTTGTCTAATAATAATAGTGACAGAATAACGTACACCAGAATTGCAATAACAGGCAGGTTAACGTCTAATGATAATAGTAACAGAGTAACACACACCAGAATTGGATTAACAAGCAGGTTACTGTCTAATCATGAGTTACGGGGTGGCTTGGTAATTTGCACTGTTGCCTAAAGCACCAGGTACCTGGGTTTGATTCCAACCTTGGGTCACGGTCTGTGTGGAGTTTGCACATTCTTCCCGTGGCTGCGAAGATTTCCTCCCACAATTCAAAGATGTGCACATTAGGTGGATTGGCTGTGCTAAATTGTCCCTGGGTGGGGTTACGGGGTTAGGGTGGGGGATTGGCCAAGGTAGGGTGATCTTTCAGAGGGCTGATGTAGACTCACTGGATGGCCTCCTTCAGCACTGTAGGGATTCTATGATTCTACATTGGATCCAATGATACGCTCACTCATACACTGCAGCCTGACTTATTGGAATAGACACGGTGTTTGTTGCTCTCAAAGTGAGTGAATCCTTTGCTGTTTCTCCTCTGGGCCCCATCTCCACTATTATTGTCTGATTGTCCCACTGAGACTCTCACTGTTATTATTGGACAATCAGCCAGTCAGCCTGAGCCTGTGGCTGCTCTCACCATCTGTGACCGTCACAATGCCCGGGTGAGTGACGGCAGCTCCGGGCCAATAGGAAGAGGAGGGGCGGGACTGGAGGACCAATCGGACTGAATGAGGGGCGGGGCCCGCTGTGATAGAAGCATGCGCAGTGTGGGTAATGGCGATGGAGAAGAGCGTCTTCTTCAGATCCAAAATCGGGAAGAAGCGTTTAACAATATGGAGGGAGCGAGAGATCGCGGGAGTGGGTGGAAACGTAGTGTAAAGCTGTTGTAAGCCGCAAACCTCGGAAAAGAGTTTCCGGGACCCTGTTTGTGTCGAGCGGAGCTGCAGCTCCTCGTGTTCAGCTCGGGTTAACGGCTGCCATCTTTGTTGGATGTGCATCAGGGCGCATGCGCGTTTCTCATCTTTGTCGGGGCGATGTTTCAATGAGTGGGAGGAGCTTGTTCCCCATTGTTCAGAATGGAGACAACTTGTCCATCAAACTGGATTAGTCTTTGAGTCCCAATGTCTTATTGATGATGTAAAGCGGTGGCAGAGATGGAAAGAAAAGGAAGCCAATCCTGCTCTCCGGATTTCAGTGTCTCATTGGACATCCTGCCCCATGTGTCCAAAGCTCTGCGGCTCTGTTCAGCCACATGAAGACCCCGGGTAGAAATTCACAACCCTGAGTCAACATCACCCTCAAATCGAGGGACTGCTGATGACAAGAGGGTCAGTGTGCAGCGGGGGGCATGAGTGGTCATCCTGGACCAGGGAGCAGGAGGGGAGAATGTAGTGAATTTCTATCCTGGACTGACGATGATTAATTTTGGAAACTCCTTTTACAGGGGATTAGTAGGGGAGGATTTAGACACAGCAAACTCAAACCAGGAGAAATGCTTATCTTTCCTGAATTTTATTTCTGGACTGACAGTGATGCCTTTGTAAACTTCTTTCACAGGGGCTTAGAAAGGGATTCGCAGACAGGAAATTCACAACCAATCCTCACATCAAATTCTAACAGCACTGTTCGAGTTACCAGGACCTGGACATTATTGATCTTTGTGTGTAAGCATTGAGTTCAGATCATTATCACTCACTTATTAAAATGTCTACCTCCTATCTCCCCTGTAGATCTTGTTCACAATCTTAAATCTGTGTCCCGTAATCCTTATACAATCTACTGATGGGAACAGTTTTTAAAAATCTTTTGCTGGGTTTACCGTTGTTGTTTCTGGTGCCTGGGTCGATGCCGGGTGTTCCGTCTGGTTTCATTCCTTTTTCATGTTTTTGTTGTGGTTGAATCAGCTTGGACCAGTCCATTAGGGTCCAGAACACAATTGAAGTCCCCTCCAAGAATCAATTGATCTGTATCCAGGTCTGGGATGGATTTCAGCAATTTTTTTTACAAATGTTTCTATGAGATCCCCTCATTAAAAAAATATATAGAGAAGCAGAATTAGGCCATTCAGCCCATCGAGTTTTGAGTTTGCCCTGCCATTCGATCATGGCTGACATGTTTCTCATCCCCATTCATCTTGTATTGTAGCTCTCTTGAAATGAATGCATACACTGCATTTGCCTTTTGAACTTTCCTTTATTTGTTCTTGGGATGTGGGTGTTACCTTGGCCCAATGTTGCTAATTGTAATCAGTTTGCAAAGTAAATTTAAAGCAAAAATATCCATTTCCATGGCGGGTTTATTACCCAACATGGATTGCAGCTGAGAATGTGCTCTATCCACATGACAGAAGCTTCTCGCACATGCACAGAGTCCGGCTGTGACTGGAGCATGCGCCGTTCGGGCTGTGACCGGCGCATGAGCAGTTCAGGTTGTCGCTGACGGTGCGAGGAGCCGGAAAGAAACAATCGATCGACTTTCAGGATTGGAGCCGGTGGGTGGCCGGGGAGCGATAGAGGCTGCGGAGTGAGCCGGGAGGCTTCATAAATACCCCGTGGAGGCTTCAACTCCCGAGTAAAATGTTAACAGTCCCGTCTTAAACAGCACCGAATAGAGTGAGAGCTGAGCGGCGACAGGCCCGGGTTACCGGCCGCCATCTTTACAGAGGACAAGGTGCCACAGGGAAGGGGCTGGTTTAGCACAGTGGTCTAAGACAGCTGGCTTGTAATGCAGAACAAGACCAGCAGCAAGGTTTGATTCCCGTTACAGCCTCCCCGAACAGGCGCCGGAATGTGGCGACTCGGGGCTTTTCACAGTAACTTCATCGAAGCCTACTTGTGACAATAAGTGATTATTATTATTAAGTGCAGCGAGTCTGGCCCGGATGACAACTCTCCCGGATTGACTGACTGTAGTCTCCAGGATTTTATTTTAATCATTTGTGGGAGTCACTGGCTGGGCCAACATTTATTGCCCATCCCTAATTTCCCTTAAACCGAGTGACTGGCTCGGTCATCTCGGAGGGCATTTACAGAATCAACCACATTGCTGTGGATCTGGGCCAGACCAGGTAAGGACGGCAGATTTTCTTTTCTGTTAATTCATGGGATGTGGGTGTCGCTGGCTGGGCCAGCATTCACTGCCCAGCCCTAATTGCCCTTGAACTGAGTGCATCTCAGAGCATTTTAAGGGTCAACAAGCTGACTGTGGATCTGGAGTCACATGTAGGCCAGACCAGGTAAGGATAGAAGATTTCCTTCACTGAAGGACAGGAGTGAACCAGGTGGGTCTTTGCAACAATTGACAATAGTTTTATGGTCATCAGTAAACTTTCAATGAATTCAAATTTTACCTTCTGCCTTGGTGAGATTCATACCTGGGTGTCTGAAAAATCATTGGGACAGTCAAAAATATTTTTGTGACTGTGGAAAATCATGAGGACAATAAAAAAGATTTTTGAACATTTCTCTTCAGCGGATATAAAAATATTGAAAATGGGATGAAGGTTGTTTGGCTGACAGTCAATCACTGTCCTATTTTAAAATAAATTTAGAATGTCCAATTCATTTTTTCCAATTCAGGGACAATTTAGCGTGGTCAATCCACCTACTCTGCACATCTTTGGGTTGTCGGGGTGAAACCCACACAAACACGGGGAGAATGTGCAAACTCCACACGAACAGTGACCCGGGGCCGGGATCGGGATCGAACCGTGAGACAGCAGTGCTACTCACTGCGCCACCGTGCTGCCCTCATCAAACACTGTCCTGTGAGGTAATGAGTCCTTTTGCTTCCCAATTGGCCGAGGAAGGCAGTGTGTCACAAGGATGGATGTGTTGACCGATTAATGGCTGGAGGATGGGGGCAGGTCATGTGATCAAACCTCCAGGAATACATTTAATCAAAGTTGGCGAGGAGAGAATGTTGTGAATTTCTATCCTAAACTGACAGTGAGGTTTCTGTAAATTTACAGGATACTGGAAGAGGAGGTTTAACAGACGGGAAACACAAACCAAACGTCACATCGCAATCTGACAGAGTCACTCGATTCATCAGAACCTGAATATCAGCAGCATCTGGGTGTGGAAGGTAAAAGGTTTGTCTGTTCTGTCTGTGAGGGAAGATTTAAGGTCTCAGTGTGACTGGAAAAGCCCCGAGATTCACAAACCCTGGTTAGGCCAAACCTGGAGAACTGTGTTCAGTTCTGGGCAACAAACATGAGGAAGGATAGAATGGCCTCGGAGGGAGTGTAGCACAGATTTACCTGAGTGAAATCTGAATCCTCCGGGGTTAAATTACAAAACTAGATTACACAAAACAGTCAGAGACATGATGGCACAGAGAATGGCATTCGGTCCATTGAGCCCATGCTAGCTCACTGGAGCAATCCAGTCGGTCCCATTCTCCAGCTCTATCCCTGTATCCTCGCAGGTTTATTTCCCTCAGTTGTCAATCCAATTTCCTTTTGAAATCAAATGATATGTGTGTCTATTTTCAAACTCCCTCACAGGCAGCAAGTTTCAGGTCATTGCCGGTCGCTGAGTAAAAACATATCTCATATCCCATCATATCGCCTGTACCTTTTACATACAAACTAGGAGCAGGCCACTCGGCCCCTCGAGCCTACTCAGCATTCAATAAGATTGCGGCTGATCTCATTCTAACCTCAACTCCACATTCCTGCCTCCCCCTGATGACCTTTCACCCCCTTCCTCGTCAAGAATCTATCCAACTCTGCCTTAAAAATATTCAAGGACTCTGCTCCCACTGCCTTTTTAGGACGTGATTTCCAAAGTTTTACAACCCTCGAGAATAGAAAATCCTCACCTCCACCTGAAATGGGCGACTCCTTATTTTGCAACAATGATACCCTCGTTCTCGATTCTTATATAGATTAATCCAGGTTTTACCCAAAACTTTAAATCTGTCTACCTAGTGCTTGTACGATCAATGAATGGAAACAGAGTTTCTTTGTCCACCCAATGGAAATCTGGCATAATCTTGTGGACCCGAATCAAATCGCCCCTCATCCTCCTTTGCTGGAACCATTCTGGTAAATCTGCTCTGCACCTTCTCTCCAAGAACCTTCACATTCTTCCTCAAGAGTGGTGACCAGAGCTTTATAAAGATTCATAGAATAGAATTAGAACCATAGAATTCCTACAGTGCAGAAGGAGGCCATTCAGCTCATCGAGTCTACACCGACTCTCTGAAAGGGCACCCTGCCTAGACCCACATCCCTACCCTGTCCCTGTAACCCCACAGCCCCACCTAACCTGCACATCCCTGGACACTAAGGGGCAATTTATCAAGGTCAATCCACCTAACTTGGCCTTCTTTAGACTGGGAGGAAACCTGAGCACCGGGTGGAAACCCACGCATACACGGGGAGAAAGTGCAAACTCCACACAGTCACCAAGGCCGGAATTGAAACGGGTCCCTGGCGCTGTGAGGCAGCAGTGCTAATCATTGTGCCACCAGAATCCCTGTTGCAGTATCAATATTACTCTTTATGAAGCTCAAGATCGAGGTTGCTTTGCCAACTACTCTCTTAATATGTCTTCACCTCTTTCACTCTCCTCCCAAAGAGGCCAGTTGGGTTTTTGTGACAATCCAGCAATTTTCATGGTCACTTTGTCCGAGAGCCGACCCCACAAATGACCAGAATCATTCAGCTCAATTTCACAACCTACCTTTGTGTTTTTGTGGGTTCTCTCTCACTCCCTATTTTCTGTTTTTACATCAGTTTCACAGGGTGTTCGAAGGGGAGGATTCAAAATCAGGAAACTCAAACCAAGCATCACATCAGGATCTGACAGAGTCCTCAATTTATCATATCCTGAATATCATCGTACTTTAAACATGGAAGGAAAAAGCATTGTTCATAGTGGGGAGAAACCGTACACATGTTGTGTGTGTGGACGAGGATTTAGTCAATCATCAGGCCTCACAAGCCACAAATGCAGTCACACTGAGGAGAAACCGTGGAAATGTGTGGACTGTGGGAAAGGATTCACTTCCCCATCCAGGCTGGAAACTCATCGACGCAGTCACACTGGGGAGAAACCATTCACCTGCTCCAAGTGTGGGAAGGGATTCACTCAGTCATCCCACCTGCTGAGTCACCAGCGGGTTCACACTGGGGAGAGACCATTCACCTGCTCCAAGTGTGGGAAAGGATTCACTCAATCTTCCGACCTGCTGAGTCACCAGCGAGTTCACACTGATGAGAGACTGTTTCAATGTCCAGACTGCAGGAAGTGCTATAAAAGTTCTGGGGAACTGATGCAACATCAACGTGTTCACACTGACGACAGACCGTTTCGGTGCTCTCACTGCGGGACTGGGTTCAGACACGCATCTCACCTCGCTGTACATCAGCGAAGTCACACTGGGGAGAGGCCATTCACCTGCTCCAATTGTGGGAAGAGATTCATCACTTCATCCCACCTGCAGATACACCAGCGAGTTCACACGGGAGAGAAACCATTCACCTGCTCCCAGTGTGGGAAGGGATTCACCACTTCATCCCTCCTGCTGAGACACCAACGAGGCCACAAGTAACCACAGTGGTTGGATTTTGTTGTTAACTCACATTCAGGACTGAAACATATTCATTTGGGGTCTCTTTCTGTTGATCAACTCCAGCCCATTTACCAATCCACCTAACCTGCACATCTTTGGACATGGGAGGAAACCAAAGCACCCGGAGGAAACCCATGCAGACACAACGAGGACGTGCAGAGGACACAGGAGGGCTCCGTATATAGTCACCCAAGCGGGAATCAAATCTTGGACCCTGGTGCTGTGAAGCAACAGTGCTAACCAATGTGCTACTGTCCAATCCAGAAATTTTGTTTCTACAATGCGTCACTCCAACTAAAGGAACAGCTCAACAACACAACAGGCCTGCAGCGATATCCAGTCTGCAGTACACAGGGCTAATTAGCTGGCTTTTAAAGCAGACCAATGCAGGCCAGCAGCACGAGTTCTGTTGCTCGTTCTGGTGAGTGTGCTTTACACTCAAAATTGGCTCTGTTTTATTCCTTAGCTCTAGAGTCACCAGGTATCTTTATGATACCGCCACGACGTTCAAGTTCAGATCAATGACTCAATACACCAGTTAGCAAGGTTCAATCAAACACGTCTATTATTTACACAGTAAATCGATACTCATGCAACTAATACTAGCGGACTAAACTATTCGTTCCACTACAAGCCAATACTTATCTTCGATAAGGGAACCCACTGGATCAGGGAACAATGGCCTCTTGTTCTGTCCTATGACTGCAGGCTTCCCAGTTGGTACGGGCTAAGGGGTCAGGAGTGTCTATTCTCGTAGCGAGCGTTGGTTGGACACTTACTTGTCAGTGTAGCTGTTGGCCAGGCCTCTCCATAGAACATAGAACATAGAACAGTACAGCACAGAACAGGCCCTTCGGCCCTCAATGTTGTGCCGAACAATGATCACCCTACTTTAAACCCACGTAACCCGTATACCCGTAACCCAACAATCCCCCCATTAACCTTACACTACGGGCAATTTAGCATGGCCAATCCACCTAACCCGCACATCTTTGGACTGTGGGAGGAAACCGGAGCACCCGGAGGAAACCCACGCACACACAGGGAGGACGTGCAGACTCCACACAGACAGTGACCCAGCCGGGAATCGAACCTGGGACCCTGGAGCTGTGAAGCATTGATGCTAACCACCATGCTACCGTGAGGCCCCTTCTCACGTTCAAGTTCTTAGAGAGCTGCAGCAAAGGTGTTCTGCTGGGAGGGCCGGCTAAGAGAGTGAGCTGGACTTGGGACCTGACTTTTATAGGTCCCAGGGGCTTCGCGCCCTTTTGGACGGACCCCTAACTCACTGGCAATCGATTGGGTCTCATCCCAATCGATTGGTACGAATCCCCCAATACTGAGGCTGCCCCTCGATCGCGGGGCGGTTCTTCCTAACTGGTTTGTTGCCTTTTGTTTCAGACCTCGTTGGCGCCGGGAAGTCTGACCTGCCATAGAATGTCCCAATTGTAGCTAATCGTTGTATCCATTGTTCCCGGGGATCGCTTCATTAATATGCAAACTGCTGGTTTCCGTGCTGTCTGCTTTCTTTGCAGCCAGAATACACATGAACTTCTGGAAACTGCTTGTCTCTTTATAATTGTCCAGTTTTCCCTGCAACCTTTGTAAATCACCATTTTGGGTCGGGAAGTGGCCAACTTCGGTGGCTACACTCCCTCCTTGTGATCCTAACGCAAAAGCGTGAAGGATCACATAACTACGGTGTCTTCGTTCCTGACCTCAGCGTGTTCCATGGCCTCTGCACTTTCCTCAACTATGCAGAAAATTTTACCTTACAATCTCTATTTGGCGCCATGTCATAAGGGGACATGCACTACAAAACAACAAACTGGAACCTCTAACTATCTGAAATAAACTACACTCACAATAAACTACAAACAGATAAACTTCCTAACAGTATAAATAATAGTAACATTCACATTTCACCTTCCCTGACTCGGCAGTCGAGCTCAGAGTTAAACATCTTTACACAAATACACATATCTTTATTGACAAAGTGACACGGAAAATTCTTTATTGCATTTCAAGGGGTTCGGGGGACTGGTGGAAACCGAAGATAGGGGATCTCATCCTATATACCGCCGAGGTACGAGAGCGGTAGGCTCTCTTTCGTCATTTCCTCATCCGAAGGGTCTGCACTATGATGCAGATTACTGCTATCGCCAAAAGTGAGTCCACTACGTATGACAAGGAGTACCAAGCCAGAAATTTGGTACACCAGGGGTACTGCTACTTGTTACTGGGCTTTGAGTGGTCTATGGAAGTGAAACATTAACGGCCGGTGGAGTGGGGGTAAGGGGGTTCGCGCGCAAAAATATACATATGATAACGAAAAATACAGTTGGTGCCGTCATCTTCCTGCTCTGTTCTCTTCACTGATCTCTTTTCCTGCTGTGATCTTGCTCTGATCCTGCTTTGGTCCCTCCTCGGAACGTCTGAAAGCTGTGGGATCAAGCATAGTGTCTGTTAGTGTTCCGCTTAATATCTTGAATTTTAGTATGTGTGTCCTGTTGAGCCAAGTTTCCCTTTATGATTGGTCACTCTCTGTGACTCATGTTTTTTTTTTGTTCAAAAACTAAGTTAGGACCAGACATATACTTAAATACTGTACCACTACAAGCCGTCTCGCAGGCTTTGCGATTTGCCATCCCAATGTTCCTGGATGTAAATAGCATGTGGAATTGGCAACCAAAGGGCTACCTAAAGTAAAACAAACAAAACCAAACTTTTAGAACCAAGACTAGCGAAATGAGTTGTGTATGGGCCGCAACGGGTAAGATTTGGGTGGAATCCCTGGGTAGGGCGTGCTGTGCCATACCCGAGCTTAGCTGACCAGAGGGGGGTCCTCAGACAGGGCGGGTCCTCAATGCCGTTACTCCACTGCCTGAGCGACCTGAAACGAACGGGCAAGAATGTAGTCATCATGGGGGTTGCCTCTTCCATCCTTCAAACAGAAGAGCAGTTACGAAACTGGAGCTAGCAAGCTCTCAGAGGTTTCGGCCGAGATGCCTGCTGGCTGGGCTTCAGACATTTTCGCTGATAAGGTGACTGTCAAATTCTCCTAGGTTTCTGCGGACAAACTTGGTGTCTGGCTGCAGAGCTGCTGTTCAAGAAAAAAAAACAAACACAGACAAACAAACATGCAACACAAACACAAAAATGTTCCATCAGAAAAGGACACCGTTAATCTCTCAAGCGGTTCCTCTTTTTACATCATCTGGACACCTCAATCATCATCTTCTGCGAACAGGGTCGCAAAGGGGTTGCCGTGTCAGGAGTCAGACTTAAAGTCATCCTTGTCTCCCGGATCCCATACCCTTGTATGGATCAGGCTTGCTATGGTTGCATTGTGTGATCGTGGGTCCCTCTTGTCATTCCGGACGGGTCTACATGAGTTGTCTCGGTGCTAAATCGTGGTATCTAAGTCGGTATGAACGTTGTCGGGGTCGTCATAGTTGGGCGGTGGGTCTGGGTGTGGGTTTGGTGTTTTAATGTAGGTGATCTCCAAGGGATCACTGGAGTCGGGGTCGTAGTCACTGTGTGTGTGGTCAGCGGTTTCGGAGCGGTAGAGAGGAGTGCTGTGGCTGTCTTCAGAGTCCCAGTCGCTGTCTCTGCTGTGGCAGCTTGTTGGCGTGTCGGGGCGGAGTCTGAAGCAAAGGTTTACCAGGCTGATTCCAGGGATGGCAGGACTGTCATATGAGGAGAGATCGATGACGTTGGCATTGTTCTCGCTGGAGTTCAGAAGAATGAGGGGGGATCTCATAGAGACTTTAAAATTCTAACAGGACTAGACAGGGGAGATGCAGAGAAGATGTTACCAATGATGGGTGTGTCCAGAACCAGGGGTTCTGAGATTCATTTTTTCCAATTCAGGGGCCTGAGGATTCAGGGTAAACCATTTCGGACAGAGATGAGGAGACATTTCTTCACCCAAAGAGTGGTGAGCCTGTGGAATTCATTACCACAGGAAGTAGTTGATGCTAAAACATTGAATATATTCAAGAGGCAGCTGGATATAGCACTTGGGGAGAATGGGATCGAAGGCTTTGGGGAGAAAGCAGGATTAGGATATTGAGTTGGATGATCAGCCATGATCATGATAAAAGGCGGAGCAGGCTCAAAAGGCCTCATGTCTTCTATGTATCTATATGTATTATAGGTTTCTATGAGAGCCCCCCTCATTCTTCTGAAAGCCAGAGAATACAATCCTCACTGATTCAATTTCTCATACGTCAGTCCCACCATCCCAAGAATCAGTCTGGTAAACCTTCGCTGCATTCCCTCTCAAGCAAGAAGATCCTTCCTCCGATAAGGAGACCCAAACTGCACACAATATTCCAGCTATGGCCTCGCCAAGGCCCTGCACGATATCCCTGCTCCTGTCCTCGAATCCGCTCACAATGAAGGCCAGCATAGCATTTGCCTTCTTTACCGCCTGCTGTAGCTACATGTTTACCTTCAGTGACTGGTGTACGAGGATACCCAGGTCCTGTTGCACATTCCCCTCTCCTAATTTATGGCCATTCTACGTGGCCTGGCCGACACGTGACTCCAGATCTGCAGCAATGGTGGTTGATTTGTAAGTGTCCCTTGAAATAGCCTCACAAGACACACAGTTCAAGGGCATTGGAATGAGCAGTAAATGCTGGTCCAGACAGTGACCCCCACCTCCCAGGAATGAATAATTTTTAAGAAGGCTCATTGTTCAATTTGAACATTGGTCAGAAACTGTCTCTTTGATTGGATTTGATTTATTGTCACGTGTACCGTGGTACAGTGAAAAGTATTGTTCTGCGTACAGTCCAGACAGATCGTTCCATACATGAAACAATCTAGGGCATCCGATAAATACACAATGTAAATACATAGACACAGACACCGTGTGAAGCATACTGAGTGTAGTACTACTCAGTAGATAACCAGTGTATGTATAAACCAAATGTATAAATTAAATATTAATGTATTAATTAGCTACCAGTCTGTAACATGATTAAATAAGTTGTGATCCTTAATTGAGTTACAATTAATTAAACAATAATGAATCGGTAGTTCTAGTAAAAGTTTGAGTTTTATTTGTTGTAAAAATATAAAAGCTTAATCGCTGTGTATATAAAGAATGTGCGATGAGGATAAATGTACCGGCAAGGGAGACCTTCCAACTCTGATTAGCCTCAACATTTGAAACTGTTTGAATAAGGGGTTGTACACAATCAGATAAAGGGATAGTATGAAACTGTTCAATTGTATTCCTGTCAAAGGTATGAGAGAAGGTGGTGTCAGTAATTAAAGATCCAATTAAATTAAACTAGTGCCCAATTAACCAATGGTCATGTTACCACAGGCCCAACTCTGACATGAGGTAATGGTCACTTTGGGGGTAAAAGTCGAGTTTCCAAAGGTCTTCCTTGCTGGCCAAGTACCGAAGACTCTCGAGGCCGAGTTCCAAGGAAATTACTGTCAAGAAGGAGCCAGGGAGGGTTACGCTTCCACAGACTGATCACCACCTTGAAGTAAACGTAAATGTCTTCAAGTTAGTCAGTAAAGTTTCTCTTTAAAAAAACTCCTTTTTAAATTTACTGTCCAGAATTCTGCCTTTGATTTAATTGGTTAAAGTCTTGTCCGAACCAAAGCAAATTTATTAATTGGGGATGTCTGAAATCAATGAAGGATCAGAAAGCATCAATCTTCAATTTAAAACTTGCACTTCTGTCGCACCTTTCACAACCCCAGCATGTCCCAAAGAGCTTCTGAAGTGTGTCACTGTTATAGGAAATGCAGCAGCCAATTTCCACAAAGCAACATGGCACAAACAGCAATGTGGCAATGTGCAGATGATCTAATTTTGGTGATGTTGATTTTTAAAAAAATACATTTTGTTAAGGTTTTGTAATTTTTTCATAATAAGTGACAACAGTAAACAATGCAAATCCACATAAAACATTGTGCATAAATCATCTCCATCCTTAACAAGTCCCTCCTACCCTCAACAGAGAAATCCTAACTATCCCCCTTTAAGTTTTTTGCCTCTGCTGACAGTTAATTTTCTCTAAAGAAGTCAACAAAGTGCCACCTCCTGATGAACCCGAGCATTGACCCTCTGAGGGCAAACTTGATTTTTCAAGTCTGAGAAATCCAGCCACGTTGCTAACCCAGATCTCTGATTCCAGGGGCTTCGAGTCTCTCCACGCTAGCAATATCCGTCTCCGGGCTACCAGGGAGGCAAAGGCCAAGACATCAGCCTCTCTCGCCCCCTGGACTGCCGGCACTCCAAAATCCTGCACCTCTGGACTCGGCACCACCCGTGTTTTTAGGGCCGTGGACATGCGGAGTCTGCACATCCTCCCCGTGTGTGCGTGGGTTTCCTCCGGGTGCTCCGGTTTCCTCCTACAGTCCAAAGATGTGCAGGTTAGGTGGATTGTCCATGTTAAATTGCCCTTAGTGTCCAAAATTGCCCTTAGTGTTGGGTGGGGTTACTGGGTTATGGGGATAGGGTGGAGGTGTTGACCTTGGTTAGGGTGCTCTTTCCAAGAGCCGGTGAAGACTCGATGGGCCACATGGCCTCCTTCTGCACTGTAAATTCTATGATATCTATGTGTAGACTAGGTGGATTGGCCACGCTAAATTGCCCTTTAATTGGAAAAAATAAATTGGGTACTCTAAATTTTTTAAACATGTCTGCCCTGTGAACGACCAAAAATTGTATCAGGCTGAGCCTGGCACATGATGAGGACGTATTGACTCCGCTCAAGGCATCCGCCCACAGACCTGCCTCTATCACTCCCCATAGCTCCTCTTCCCATTTGCCCTTTAGCTCCTCTATCTGAGTTTCCCCCGACTCCATGAGGTCTTTGTAGATATCCGATACCTTTCCCTCTCCCACCTCTCATAACGTTTAAGAGCCTTCTGACATTGGCCGTAAGTTGCCTGCCCTTCACAAACCCCGTCTGGTCTTCCCTTATCACCTCAGGGACACAGCCCTCTAGCCTTGAGGCCAATATTCTGGCCAACAGTTTGGCATCCACGTTCAATAGGGAGATTGGCCTATATGACCCGCATAGCTCAGGGTCCTTCTCCCGCTTCAGGATCGAGGCCTGTGACATTGTTGGGGGAAGGGCACCCTGCTCCCTTGCCTCATTAAATACCCTCACCAGCAGCGGGCCCAGCATCTCCGAGAACTTCTTATAAAATTCAACTGGGTAGCTGTCCGGTCCCGGGGCCTTACCCAATGCCTGGCCTCCAGCCCCTCTACTATTTCTTCAATTCCAATCGGGGCTCCCGACCCCTCCACCAGTCCTTCCTTCAACTCACCCAGAAACTGCCTCATCCCCTCTACCCCATCTGGGGTTCTGACTCATATAACTTGCTATAAAACTCCTTAAACACCCCAATCACCCCTGCTGGGTCCAAGACCGGGTTCCCACCTCTGTCCTTCACTCTTCCAAGCTCCCTGGCCGCCTCCCTTTTCCTCAGCTCGTGCGCTAGCATCGTACTGGCCTTCTCACCATACTCGTATACCGCTCCCCCCTCGCCTTCCTCAGTTGCTCCTCCGCCTTCCCTCCAGATAACAGCTCAAACTCCATTTGTAGCCCCTGCCACTCCTTCAATAACCCCGCCTCCGGGTCCTCCGAATATGTCCTGTCCACCTGGAGTATTTCCCCAACTACCCTATCCCTCTCTGCTCGCTCCACCTTTTCCCTATGGGCCCGTATCGACATTAACTCCCCCCTAACCACTGCCTTCAGCGCTTCCCAAACCGTTGCTGCCGAGACATCCCCCGTGTCATTTATTTCCAAATAGTTCTGGATAGATTCCCTCACACCCCCTTATCCGCTAACAGTCCCACACCCAACCTCCATTGCGGGCGCTGCCCTCTCTCCTTACTCACCCGTAAATCCACCCAATGTGGGGCATGGTCCGACAGAGCAATTGCCGAATATTTGGTATCAACCACCCCCACCAGCAGAACCATGCTCAGAATAAAGAAGTCGATCCGGCAGTACGCTTTGTGCACATGGGAGAAAAAAAGAAAATTCCTTCACTCTTGGCCGTCCGACCCTCCACGGGTCTACCCCACCCACCCCCACAATTTACTCCATGAACCCTTTAGTTCCTTTGCTACTGCTGGCACCCTCCCTGTCGTTGACCTCAAACCCCCCACCTCACCATGATGAACTTGCCCCCACATCCACCACTATTCTCCCTGCCTCAAATGCCACCCGTTTGTTGGTCAGGATAGCGACCCCCCCTAGTCTTAAGAGTCCAGCACGGAATGAAATACTTGGCTGACCCATCCCTTCCTCAATCTGGTCTGATCTATTGCTCTCAGGTGTGACTCCTGTAACATTGCCACTTTCGCCTTCAATCCCTTCAAATGTGTGAACATGTGAGCCCTCTTAACCAGCCCATTCAGCCCTCTAACGTTCAATGTACTGATCACCCTTAGGCCAGCCTCCAGCTCGCATCCCTCACCTCCATTGGCCCGCCTTCGGGCATCCACTGTCCTCGACCTCCCCTTTTGTCTCTCAGCAATAGTTTCTCCTCTGTCAGAAGAGCAGCTCCCGCTTCCCCCTCCGCCCCACTTTAGCAGCACAAGAATCCCAACCCCCCTTAACAAACTTACCACCTGCTCACCACCCCCTCCCCACTGCACTTCCTTCTTCTTGGACGACCGTTTCTGGTCCACGGCTCCACATACTGGTGGGGATTTCTCCTCACTGTCTCACTCTCCACCGATGTTTCTAATAGAATTCCGAAACAAATCGGGAGAAAAGGTTCAAAAGGTCCGTCACGAGTGGGAGCTCCCAAATGCGCGACCTCCTACTCCATGGCCGCCATCAGAAGTCAAAAGGATGAAATTTAGAGACAGTTTGGTGTTGTGGGCTTGTGGAAGGGAGGGAAGCAGCAGAGGCAGCTGATCGGATTGACTCAATCTCAGTCACAAAGAAGCTCAACAAGCTCCTCACACTTCTTGTTGGAAATGAGGGGAGAGCGAGAGTACTTCAAAAGGAACTAACTTGTGTCAGAGACAGCGCCGGCCCTAGGGTTGCTGGCGCCCCGGGCAAGCTGAACTTCGGTGTGAACACGCTGGTGTCTCAGCAGTGTGGATGACTCAGTGAATCCCTTCCCACACTCGATGCAGGTGAACAGTCTCTCCCCAGTGTGAACTCGCTGGTGACTCAGCAGGTTGTATGATTGAGTGAATCCCTTCCCACACGTGGAGCAGGTGAACGGTCTCTCCCCAGTGTGAACTCGCTGGTGAATCAGCAGGTGGGATGACCGAGTGAATCCCTTCCCACACGTGGAGCAGGTGAACGGTCTCTCCCCAGTGTGAACACGCTGGTGAATCAGCAGGTGGGATGACCGAGTGAATCCCTTCCCACACGTGGAGCAGGTGAATGGCCTCTCCCCAGTGTGAACTTGCTGGTGTTTCCGCAGTGTGGATGACCGAGTGAATCCCTTCCCACACGTGGAGCAGGTGAACGGTCTCTCCCCAGTGTGAACACGTCGATGAGTTTCCAGGTTGGATGGGTAAGTGAATCCTTTCCCACAGTCCGCACATTTCCACGGTTTCTCCTCAGTGCGGCTGCATTTCTGTCTCATGGGGCCTGATGATGTGTACGGTTTCTCCCCACTGTGAATGATGCTTTTTCCTTCCATGTTCAAAATCTGCTGATATTCCGGATATGATAAATTGAGAACTCTGTCAGATCCTGATGTGATGCTTGGTTTGAGTTTCCGGACTTTGAAGCCTCCCCTTCGAACACCCTGTGAAACTGATTGAAAACAGAAAATAGGGAGTGAGAGAGAACCCACAAAACACAAAGACAGGTTGTGAAATTGAGCTGAATGAATCTGGTCATTTGTGGGGCCGGCACTGGGAAAAAGTGACCATGAAAACTGCTGGATTGTTATAAAAACCCAACTGACCTCTTTGGGAGGAGTGAGAGAGAGGTGAAGAGGGATTTTGTACATCTACAAGTCATATTAAAGAGGATAGATGGCAAAGCAAATTCGATCTTGAGCTTCATAAACAATAAACGAAGAGATAATGCTGGAACATCTCAGCACGTCTGGCAGCATCTGTAGGAAGAGAAAAGATCTCATGTTGAGTCCAGATGGTCCTTTGTTAGTTCTTTTCTCTCCCTACAGATGCCGCCAGACCTGCTGAGATGTTCCAGCATTTTCTCTTTGGCTTCAGATTCCAGCATCCGCAGTAATTTGCTTTTATTCATAAACAGTAATATTGATCCCAAAACTATGCTTCTGGCGGCACGGTGATTAACACTGCTGCCTCACGGCGCCAGGGACTCGGGTTCAATTTCGGCCTTGGTGATTGTGTGTGTGGAGTTTGCACTTTCTCCCCGCGTCTGCGTGGGTTTCCACCCGGTGCTCAGGTTTCCTCTAACAGTCCAAAGAAGGGAAAGTTAGGTGGATTGGCCTTGATAAATTACCCCTTAGTGTCCAGGGATGTGCAGGTTAGGTGGGACTATGGGGTTACAGGGACAGGGTAGGGGTGTGGGCCTAGACAGGGTGCCCTTGCAGAGAATCATTGCAGACTTGATGGGCTGAATGGCCTCCTTCTGCATTGTAGGAATTCTATGGCTCCAATTCTATTCTATGAATCTTTATAAAGCTCTGGTCACCACTTTTCAGGAAGGATTTGAAGGTTCTTGGAGAAGGTGCAGAGGAGATTTACCAGAATGGATCCAGCAAAGGAGGTTGAGGGGAGATTTGATTCAGGGACACAAGATTATGCCGGATTTCCATTGGGTGGACAAAGAAACTCTGTTTCCATTCACTGATCGTACAAGCAGTCGGGACACAGATTTAAAGTTCTGGGTAAAACCTGGTGTTGGAACCAACAATTCTACGGACACGGGCTTGTAGGATTAGAATAGCGGTTTTAATATACTCTCAACAGAGCCAGCGGTTAGCCATTGAACTTTCAGTAAACTGGCCGGCTGACCATGTGGCACTGATCTTTATACAGCAGCTCCAGGGAGAGGAGTCCTGTGCGGAACCAAGGGAGAAGCCCAGTACAATTCTCGAGCATTCCAAGAGCTACTCCCCCTGGTGGTCAGATAGTGCAACTGCACTTACAATATAGGCACATGTGTCTACAGATTATAATCCGGTGTGAATCACACTCACCACACCTGGAGTGAACGATATAAGATCCGGAGGGGTCTTGACAGAGTGGATGTGGAGAGGATGGTTCCTCTTGTGGGAGAATCTGGAACAAGGGGGTCACTTGCAAAATGAGGGGTCATCCATTTCAGATGGTGATGAAGATATTTTTCTCTCTTGAGGGTTGTAAAACAGGAGGTGGCACAGTGGTTAGCACTGCTGCCTCACAGCACCAAGGATCCAGGTTCAATTCCGGCCCTGGGTGACTGTGTGGAGTTTGCACATTCTCCCTGTGTCTGTGTTTCCTCCGGGTGCTCCGGATTCCTCACAGAGGTCAAAGATGTGCAGGTTAGGTGGATTGGCCGGGTTAGGTGGATTCGCCGGGTTAGGTGGATTGGCCGGGTTAGGTGGATTAGCCAGGTTAGGTGGATTCGCCGGGTTAGGTGGATTGGCCGGGTTAGGTGGATTTGGCCAGGTTAGATGGATCGGCCAGGTTAGATGGATTGGCCGGGTTAGGTGGATTAGCCAGGTTAGATGGATTAGCCAGGTTAGGTGGATTGGCCAGGTTAGGTGGATTAGCCGGGTTAGGTGGATTGGCCAGGTTAGGTGGATTGGCCAGGTTAGGTGGATTGGCCGGGTTAGGTGGATTTGGCCAGGTTAGACGGATTGGCCGGGTTAGGTGGATTAGCCAGGTTAGATGGATTAGCCAGGTTAGGTGGATTGGCCGGGTTAGGTGGATTAGCCAGGTTAGATGGATTAGCCAGGTTAGGTGGATTGGCCGGGTTAGGTGGATTAGCCGGGTTAGGTGGATTGGCCGGGTTAGGTGGATTGGCCGGGTTAGGTGGATTGGCCGGGTTAGGTGGATTGGCCGGGTTAGGTGGATTGGCCGGGTTAGGTGGATTGGCCAGGTTAGATGGATTGGCCGGGTTAGATGGATTAGCCAGGTTAGGTGGATTGGCCAGGTTAGGTGGATTGGCCGGGTTAGGTGGATTTGGCCAGGTTAGATGGATTGGCCGGGTTAGGTGGATTAGCCAGGTTAGGTGGATTGGCCAGGTTAGGTGGATTAGCCAGGTTAGGTGGATTGGCCGGGTTAGGTGGATTGGCCGGGTTAGGTGGATTGGCCGGGTTAGGTGGATTGGCCGGGTTAGGTGGATTGGCCGGGTTAGGTGGATTGGCCGGGTTAGGTGGATTGGCCGGGTTAGGTGGATTGGCCGGGTTAGGTGGATTGGCCGGGTTAGGTGGATTGGCCGGGTTAGGTGGATTCGCCAGGTTAGGTGGATTGGCCAGGTTAGATGGATTGGCCAGGTTAGGTGGATTAGCCAGGTTAGGTGGATTAGCCAGGTTAGATGGATTGGCCGGGTTAGGTGGATTAGCCAGGTTAGGTGGATTAGCCAGGTTAGGTGGATTAGCCAGGTTAGATGGATTGGCCGGGTTAGGTGGATTAGCCAGGTTAGGTGGATTAGCCAGGTTAGGTGGATTAGCCAGGTTAGGTGGATTAGCCAGGTTAGGTGGATTAGCCAGGTTAGATGGATTTGGCCTTTCTAAATTGCCCCTTCGTCTCCAAGGACGTGGATGTTGGGTGGGGTTATGAGGATGGAGTTGGCACGGGTGGGGTGGGCTTGGGTGGGGTGCTCTTTCAGAGGGTTGGTGCAGACCCGATGGGCCCCTTCTGCACTGTCGGGATTCTATGACTTTGGAACTTCCGTCCTTAAAATGCAGTGGAAGCAGAGTCCTTGAATATTTAAAAAAAAAAAAATTTAAAGTGCCCAATTCATTTTTAACAATTAAGGGGCAATTTAGCGTCACCAACATTGTACTCTGTACATCTTTGGGTTGTGGGGGACGAAACCTACACAACCACAGGGAGAATGTGCGAACTCCACACAGACATAGAACAGTACAGCACATAACAGGCCCTTCGGCCCTCAATGTTGTGCCGAGCCATGATCACCCTACTCAAACCCACGTATCCACCCTATCCACGTAACCCAACAACCCCCCCTTAACCTTACTTTTTGTACGACACTACGGGCAATTTAGCATGGCCAATCCACCTAACCCGCACATCTTTGGACTGTGGGAGGAAACCGGAGCACCTGGAGGAAACCCACGCACACAGGGGGAGGACGTGCAGACTCCACACAGACAGTGACCCAGCCGGGAATCGAACCTGGGACCCTGGAGCTGTGAAGCATTTATGATAACCACCATGCTACCGTGCTGCCCCTAAAGACAGAGACCCAGAGCCTAGATCGAACCTTGAACCTCGGTGCCGTGAGGCAGCAGTGCTAACCACTTGATGATGTCATGCAGAGCAAATTCAGCAGGACATCATCAATTCTCGTATCAGCTGTGATTACTTAAAAAACCCTGCCCTCACAATTTAACTTCAGGGCAGCACGGCAGCATGGTGGTTAGCATAAATGCTTCACAGCTCCAGGGTCCCAGGTTCGATTCCCGGCTGGGTCACTGTCTGTGCGGAGTTTGCACGTCCTCCCTGTGTGTGCGTGGGTTTCCTCCGGGTGCTCCGGTTTCCTCCCACAGTCCAAAGATGTGCGGGTTAGGTGGATTGGCGATGCTAAATTGCCCGTAGTGTCCTAAAAAGTAAAGTTATGGGGGGGGGTTGTTGGGTTACGGGTATAGGGTGGATACGTGGGTTTGAGTAGGGTGATCATTGCTCGGCACAACATCGAGGGCCCTGTTCTGTGCTGTACTGTACTATGTTCTAACCACTGCACCACCGTGCTGCCCTGTCTTTGAATATTTTTAAGGCAGTGATGGATAGATTTTTGATAAGCAAGAGGGTGAAAGATTATCGGGGTCGGCAGGAATGTGAAGTTGAGGTTAAAATTTTTGAATGATGGAGCAGGCTCGAGGGACCGACTCCTAGTTTGTGTGTAAGGAGCAGGCTCGAGGGGCCGACTCCTAGTTTGTGTGTAAGGAGCAGCCTCGAGGGACCGACTCCTAGTTTGTATGTAAGGAGCAGGCTCGAGGGGCCGACTCCTAGTTTGTGTATAAGGGGCAGGCTTGAGGGGCCGACTCCTAGTTTGTGTGTAAGGAGGAGGCTCGAGGGGCCGACTCCTAGTCTGTATGTAAGGAGCAGGCTCGAGGGGCCGACTCCTAGTTTGTGTATAAGGGGCAGGCTCGAGGGGCCGACTCCTAGTTTGTGTGTAAGGAGCAGACTCGAGGGGCCGACTCCTAGTTTGTGTGTAAGGAGCAGGCTCGAGGGGCCGACTCCTAGTTTGTGTGTAAGGAGCAGGCTCGAGGGGCCGACTCCTAGTTTGTGTGTAAGGAGCAGACTCGAGGGGCCGACTCCTAGTTTGTGTGTAAGGAGCAGGCTCGAGGGGCCGACTCCTAGTTTGTGTATAAGGGGCAGGCTCGAGGGACCGACTCCTAGTTTGTGTGTAAGGAGCAGACTCGAGGGGCCGACTCCTAGTTTGTGTGTAAGGAGCAGGCTCGAGGGACCAACTCCTAGTTTGTGTGTAAGGAGCAGGCTCGAGGGGCCGACTCCTAGTTTGTGTGCAAGGAGCAGGCTTGAGGGGCCGACTCCTAGTTTGTATTAAGGAGCAGGCTCGAGGGACAGACTCCTAGTTTGTATTAAGGAGCAGGCTCGAGGGGCCGTCTCCTAGTTTGTGTGTAAGGAGCAGGCTCGAGGGACCGACTCCTAGTTTGTGTGTAAGGGGCAGGCTCGAGGGACCGACTCCTAGTTTGTATATAAGGAGCAGGCTCGAGGGGCCGACTCCCAGTTTGTATGTAAGGAGCAGGCTCGAGGGGCCGGCTCCTAGTTTGTGTGTAAGGAGCAGGCTCGAGGGGCCGACTCCTAGTTTGTATGTAAGGAGCAGGCTCGAGGGGCCGACTCCTAGTCTGTATGTAAGGAGCAGGCTCGAGGGGCCGACTCCTAGTTTGTATGTAAGGAGCAGGCTCGAGGGGCCGACTCCTAGTTTGTATGTAAGGAGCAGGCTCGAGGGGCCGACTCCTAGTTTGTATATAAGCATGCAGGTTCAGCAGGCGGGAAAGAAGGCAAATGGTGTGTTGACCTTCATAGCTAGAGGATTTGAGTCAATGAGCAGGGATGTCTTGCTGCCATTATACAGGGCCTTGGTGAGGCCACAGCTGGAATATTGCGTGCCGTATTAGTCTCCTTATCTGAGGAAAGATGATCTCGCTAAAGAGGAAATGAGCAAAGTTTTGCCAGACTGATTCCTGAGATGGGAGGGTCTGACGTGAGAGATTGAATCGGTCAGGATTGTATTCACTGGCGTTCAGAATCTCTTAGAAACCTATAAAATGTGGTTGACATGGTGGAACAGTGGTTAGCACTTCTGCCTCACATCACCGAGGACCCGGGCTCGATCCTAGCCCCGGGTCACTGTCCGTGTAGAGTTTGTGCATTCTCCGTGTTTGCGTGGGTCTCACCCGCACAAACCCAAAGATGTACAGGGTAGGTAGACTCCGCACAGACAGTGACCCAAGCCAGAATCGAACATGGGACCCTGGAGCTGTGAAGCAATTGTGCTATCCGCAATGCTACCGTGCTGCCCACAAATCTATGCATGTAAATGTTACAGGAGGTATGAGGGAGAATGTTTTTACACAGCGAGTGGCAATGACCTTAAACTTGCTGCCAATTATGGAGTTTGGAAATAGACACCAATGAATGATTTTTTTAAAAGATTGGACAGAAACCTGAGAGAAATAAATCTGAGGATACAGACATAGGAGAATGAGACTTACTGGATTGCTCCAGGTAATAATAATACTCTTTACCAGTGTCACAAGTAGGCTTACATTAACACTGCAATGAAGTTCCTGTGAAACTCCCCTGGTTGCCACACTCCGTCGCCTGTTCGGGTACACGGAGGGAGAATTCAGAATGTCATAACAAGCACGTATTTCAGGACTTGTGGGAGGAAATCGGAGCACCCGGAGGAAACCCACACAGACACGGGGAGAACATGCAGACTCCACACAGACAGTGACCCAAGCCAGGAATCGAATCTTCATCTCTGGCATTGAGAAGCAAAAGTGCTAACGATTGTGCTACTGTACTAATTAGAGAGCTGGCATGGACTCAATTGTGTGACCTCACCTTGTATTTTAACCTTGGGGGGGGGGGTTCAGATATCCTCAGGTAAATCTGTGCTACACTCCCTCCGAGGTCATTCTATCCTTCCTCAGGTTTGTTGCCCAGAACTGAACACAGTTCTCCAGGTTTGGTCTAACCAGGGTTTGTGAATCTCGGGGCTTTTCCAGTCACACTGAGACCTGAAATCTTCCCTCAGAGACAGAACAGACAAATCTTTTACCTTCCACACTCAGATGCTGCTGAAATTCAGTTTTCAATGAATCGAGTGACTCTGTCAGATCGCGATGTGACGTTTGGTTTGCGTTTCCCGTCTGTTAAACCTCCACTTCCAGTATCCTGTAAATTTACAGAAACCTCACTGTCAGTTTTGGATAGAAATTCACATTTTCTCCTCGCCAACTTTGATTAAATGTATTCCTGGAGGTTTGATCACATGACCTGCCCCCATCCTCCAGCCATTAATCAGTCAACACATCCATCCTTGTGACACACTGCCTTCCTCGGCCAATTGGGAAGCTGTTTAAGACGGGACCATTAACATTGTGCTCGGGAGTTGAAGCCTCCGCAGGGTATTTATGAAGCCTCCCGGCTCACTCCGCAGCTTCTATTGCTCCCCGGCCACCCACCGGCTCCAATCCTGAAAGTCGCTCGATTGTTTCTTTCCCGCTCCTCGCACCGTCAGCGACAACCTGAACTGCGCATGCTCCAGCTACAGACGGACTATACGAGGAGCTTCTGTAATGTGGAGCACATTCTCAACTGCAGTGCATATTGGGTAATACATATGATATAAATTATGCTTTGCGAACCGATTACGACTGGTAACATTGGGCCAAGGTAACAAATGTATTAAATCAATTAATACAGCACCTAAATAGTATGGGCCTTCCATCACAGTTCTGTCCTGGGAGTGATTGGCAACAGTGACTACAGTGAGATGTGAACTCATTGGGGTCCCAACAGGTTTGGGTGAAAGAGCGATTTTGTCCTCATAGACCCAACAGTTAAATTGCCCCTCGCCAATAACAATGTGCTGAAATTGGAGCAAATAGTCTGAGCTTTTAAAGTTGGAGTGTGAACCAGTGGGGAAACTGAGGAAATCCCTTTGCACATGTGAAGTGTGTGAGTGATCTCCCTCTGAACTGCACATTAGATTAACTAATGACTAACTCATATTTATTCTCATCCAGTGGAAACATCTTCCACTTGCCTATCATATCAAACCTTTTCATAATCTTACAGGATCAGGTCATCCTTCATTCCCTTTTCCAGAGAAAAGGTGATGCCCTGTCCAGTCTTTCTTGCCGGGTATAACCTGCCAGTTCAGGCATAATTTAAATATATTTGCCTGCATCTTCTCCAGTCCTTCTAGATCCATTTTAGGATGTGGAGACTTTACCTAATCTGAGCAGCAAACTCAAAGTTGCCCACAAATGCTTGGAAATTGCAGCACTTTTATCGTTTACCCATTAGCTGAATATAAGATGGGACAGACGAAGCAGATCCAATGAGTCTACTCTGTACCATTGTAGAGCATCTACAACCTTGCCTCTTCCCCTTACTGCTAAACCAGGTTAAAGTCCAACAGGTTTGTTTCAAATCACTAGATTTCGGAGCACTGCTCCTTCCTCAGGTGAAGGAGCAGTGCTCTGAAAGCTAGTGATTTGAAACAAATCTGTTGGACTTTAACCTGGTGTTGTAAGACTTCTTACTGTGCTCACCCCAGTCCAACGCCGGCATCTGCACATATTACTACAAAACAGTTGACTTTTTCACTCTTAACCTCTCAGTGTAGACATTAAGAATGTGTCAGAGCAGGGGCAGCACGGTGGCCTAGTGGTTGGCACAACTGCCTCACAGCGCTGAGGGCCCAGGTTCGATCCCGGTTCTGGGTCACTGTCCGTGTGGAGTTTGCACATTCTCCCCGTGTCTGCGTGGGTTTCGCCCCCACAACCCAAAAATGTGCAGAGTAGGTAGATTGGCCACGCTAAATTGCCCCTTAATTAGAAAAAATAATTGGGTAATCTAAATAAAAAAAAAAAAAAGAATGCGTCAGAGAAAGACTAGATTTCAGCTCGGTGACACGAGGCCAGACTAAAGTTTACTTCATTGGATTGTTGAGCTAATGACTCCATATTATAAGATGGATCAAAAAGACTGGAGAAGAAGCAGGAAAGTGTACCAGAATGATGCCTGAATGGCCAGGTTATACCCAGCAAGAAATGCTGAGGTTCGATGAGCCATATCGTCTCCACCCACTTCCATTACTTGTGTTACTACGAACATCACTGTAAATCTTTCCATGCAGACACAACAGATGCAACAACCAACTTTTCATCTCCTTCATTCCCATATTCTTAGATTCCAAACACACTTTCCAGGTGCTACTCAGTATTGTGCTCACAATTTGGTCTCCCCTACATTGAGGAGATTAAATCTGGATTGGGTCACTGTGGAACATCACCATTCAGTTATCAAGTGTGATCCGGAGCTTCTGATTATTTAGGTTTAAATTCCTTGCCCAACTTCCGCTCTGTCCTCGGCCTCCTGCACCATTCCAATAAAGCTCAAAGGAAACCCAAGGAACTGATCAGGCAATTTGGGACCTTCCAGACACAACATTCAGTTCAATAATTTCAGATTACAATCTTCACTCCTATATTTTTAGACAGTAGGTAATGGTTCTGCCATTTATACCTCCCCTGGACCTGTCTTTTATTTCTTCTCTTGTCCTATTAGTTTACCTACTTGTCTCATTGTCACCCAGTTTTGCTTTGAACTATTATCCTCTTTGTCATTTAAAAAAAGCATTAAAGTGCCCAATTCTTTATTTTCCAATTAAGGGACAATTTAGCATGGCCAATCCACCTACTCTGTACACCTTTGGGTTATGGGCGAAGACCCATGCAGCAGTGACGTGGCTGCAAGGAGATCAGGGCTAGGATCGAAATATACAAGGATCTGTGTCCAATTGAAAGAAACAGCAGATGGGCAAAGGGGGCGGGTTGCATTGTTAGTAAGGAATTAAGTAAATTGACCGCAAGGAGAGATATAGGATCTGAAGGCAGAGAATCTCTGTGGGTAGAGTTGAGGAATCGCAAAGGTAAAAAGACCCTGGTGGGAGTTATGTACAGGCCTCCGAGCAGCAGTCAGGATGTGGGACAGAAAACAAATCAGGAGATAGAGAAAGCGTGTAAAAAAGGCAATATCACAATAACCAGGGGGAATTCAATATGCAGGTGGGCTGGGAAAATCAGGTTGGTAGTGGATCCCAGGAAAAGTAATTTGTGGAATGTCTAAGAGATGTTTACTTGGAGCAGCTTTTAACAGAGCCTACTAGGGAAAGGTGTAATGTGTGATGTGTAATGAGGCAGACTTGATTGAGGCACGATGGAAATTCATCCCAAGGAGGAACAAAGAATAAAGAAAAGTACAGCACAGGAACAGGCCCTTCGGCCCTCCAAGCCTGCGCCGACCATGCTGCCCGTCTAAACTAAAATCTTCCACACTTCCTGGGTCCGTATCCCTCTATTCCCATCCTATTCATGTATTTGTCAAGATGCACCTCAAACAGCACTATCGTCCCTGTTTCCACCACCTCCTCCGGCAGCAAGTTCCAGGCACCCACTACCCTCTGTGTGAGAAACTTACCTTGTATATCTCCTCTAAACCTTGTCCCTTGTACCTTAAATCTGTGCCCCCTAGTGATTGAAAACATGCTAAAGGGAGAACAACGCATCCATGGTTGACGAGGGAAGTCAAGGACAGCATAAAAGTAAAAGCATACAAAGTGGCGAGGATTAGTGGGAAGCCAGAGGATTGGGAATCCTTTACAAGTGAGCAGAGGACAAATAAAAAAGCAATAAGGGGAGAGAAGATGAAATATGAATGCAAGCTACCTAGTAATATAAAAGAAGATAGGAAGAGATGTTTCAATATATAAATATTTATATATATATATCTTTCAATATTTAAAAGGTAAGACAGGCAAAAATAGACATTGGACCACTGGGAAATGTGGCAGGAAAAGTAATAATAGGACACAAAGAAATGGCAGAGGAACTGAATACTGTACTTACTTTGCATCAGCCTTCACGGTGGAATACCCCAGTGGAATGCCAGAACTCCGGGAGAATCAGGGGGCAGAGGTGAGTACAGTGGCCATCACTAAGGAGAAGGTTCTGGGTAAACTGAAAGGTCTGAAGGTGGATAAATCACCCGGACCGGATGGACTACACCCCAGGGTTCTGAAAGAGATAGCTCAAGAGATTGTGGAGGCATTGGTGATGATCTTTCAGGAATCACTGGAGGCAGGAAGGGTCCCAGAGGACTGGAAAGTGGCTAATGTAACACCGCTGTTTAAGAAGGGAAATTATAGGCCGGTTAGCCTGATTCGGTAATTGGTAATATTTTAGAGTCCATTATTAAAGATGAGATCGCAGCATACTTGAAAGTGCATAAAAAAGTAGGACTCAGTCAACACGGCTTTGTCAAAGGAAGGTCATGTCTGACAAATCTGTTAAGAGTTCTTTGAGGGGGTAACAAGGAAGTTAGATTTCCAAAATGCCGTTGACAAGATGTCGCACAGGAGACTGTTAAATAAGTTAAGAGCCCATGGTGTTAAGGGTAAGATCCTGACATGGACAGAGGATTGGCTGACTGGCAGAAGACAATGAGTGGGCATAAAGAGGTATTTTTCAGGATGGCAGCCAGTGACTGGTGTTGTGCCTCAGGGGTCTGTGCTGGAACCACAATTTTTTTACAATATACATTAATGAAATGGAAGAAGGAACTGAAGGCACTGTTGCTAAGTTTACAGATGATACAAAGATCTGTAGTGGGACAGATAGTATTGAGGAAGCGGGGGGGGAGGGGGGCACAGAAAGACTTGGACAGGCTAGGAGAGTGGGCAATGAAGTGGCAGATGAAATACAATGTGGAAAAGCGTGAGGTTATGCACTTTGGAAGGAGGAATGGAGGCATAGACTATTTTCTAAATGTGGAAATGCTTAGGAAATCAGAAGCGCAAATGGACTTGGGAGTCCTTGTTCACGATTCTCTTAAGGTTAACGTGCAGGTTCAGTCAGCAGTTAGGAAGGCACATGCAATGGTAGCATTCATGTCGAGAGGCCTAGAATACAAGACCAGGGATGTACTTCTGAAGCTGTATAATGCTCTGGTCAGACCCTATATGGCGTGTTGTGAGCAGTTTTGGGCTCCGTATCTAAGGAAGGATGTGCTGGCCTTGGAAAGGGTCCAGAGGAGTTTCCCAAGAATGATCCCTGGAATGAAGAGCTTGTCGTATGAGGAACGGTTGATGATTCTGGGTCTATACTCATTGGAGTTTAGAAGGATGAGAGGGGGAGTCTTATTTTTTTAAAAATATATTTAGAGTGCCCAATTCATTTTATCAAAATAAGGGGCAATTCAGCATGGCCAATCCATTTGCCCTGCACATCTTTGGGTTGTGGGTGCGAAACTCACACAAACACAGGCTTGTGTCTGCTCTGCCATTCAATCATGGCTGATATTTTTTCCATCCCCATTCTCCTGCCTTCTCCCCATAACCTCTGATTCCCTATTGATCAATAACCTATCTATCTCTGTCTTAAAGACATGTCTAACAGTAAGAGAAAAGCAACTTACTGCGGATGCTTCAATCTGAAACAAAAACAGAAAACACAGGACAGTCTCAGCAGGTCTGACAGCCTCTGTGGAGCGAGATGGCAGCTGCCGTTTCCAGTCAAGTGAGTCTTTGTGAAAGCTGGAGAACTGGAAATACGGTCAGATTTATACTGAAGAGAAAGAGAAAATGCTGGGAAATCTCAGCAGGTCTGGCAGCATCTGTAGGAAGTCCAATGTATCTTTGTCAATGTCAAAGAGTCACTGGACTCGAAACGTTCGCTCTTTTCTATCTCTACAGTGCAGAAGGAGGCCATTTGGCCCATCGAGTCTGCACCGATCCACTTTAGCCCTCACATCCACCCTATCCCCGTAACCCAATAACCCCTAACCTTTTTGGTCACTTAGGGCAATTTATCATGGCCAATCCACCTAACCTGCACATCTTTGGACTGTGGGAAGAAACCGGAGCACCCGGAGGAAACACACGCAGACACGGGGAGAACGTGCAGATTCTGCAGTGACCCAGTGGAACCTGGGACCCTGTCGCTGTGAAGCCACAGTGCTAATCACTTGTGCCACTGTGCTGTCCATGTCTGCTGGATAGCGGGCCGGCGATAGGTGAAGATTGACAAAGATGTTTTAGATGGAAAGACAAAGGGAATGCAAATGACGGTGATCAAGGCTAAAAAGGCTGCTAATAGTGGCACATTCAGATATTAGAATGTGTTAATGGCAGAACAAATGTAAGCAGCATGTCAAAGGACAGTAGGAATAGGGTGCAGATTGCTCAGGAGCTGTGGGTGGGGGGATGGGGGGCTGGGCAATGTTGAGGGAAAACAGATCAGTGGAAGGTGGTGATGGGGGAGGAGGGATTTCACAGTCTGAAGCTGTTGAGCAGACTGTAAAATCCGCAAGGCTGTACCGTGCCTATTCGGAGGATGAGGGGCTGTTCCTCGGCGTTGTATTGAGCTACATGGGAACATTGCAGCAGGCCAAGATCGGCCATGTGGACATGAGAGCAGGACAGCGAGTTGAAATAGCAAGCGACAGGAGAGTCTGCCACCAGCTTGTCGATGGAGCGAAGGTGTTTTGCAAAGTGGTCACCCAGTCGGCATTTAGTCTCTCCAATGCAGAGTAGATGGCGTTGGGATCAGCAAATGCAACAGGCCAGATTGAAGGATGCCTTATAGTAATGTGTACTCAAAAGGACAGACTGTAACTGACTTAAAGGAAATGCCAGAGACTTAACTGAACCAACTTTTGGAAACACAAAGAGGTCAAATATAATTAACATATCATTCTTAAATCTCTGACCTGTGAAGATATTTGATTGTGTTTAAAAGCTGACTGTGGTCAATCTCACAATGAACACAAGGGAATTCATATTACCCAGTGACTCGATTTATTCTCTTTGTCAGTCATGTTTGTAATTCACTGTTGTATATTTCAGAATCTAGATTTCAAATCAGGACATAAATATCGAATGATATTACGTTTGGAGTAATGAAACGTTTTGAAATGAATTTAGAGTACCCAATTAAGGGGCAATTTACGTGGCCAATCTACCTGCCCTGAACATTTTTTGGGTTGTGGGGGTGAAACCCACACAAACACAGGGAGAATGTGCAAACTCCACACGGACAGTGACCCAGAGCCGGGATCGAACCTGGGACCTCGATGCAGTGAGGCAGCAGTGCTAAGGGCAGCATGGTAGCATAGTGGTTAGCACAAATGCTTCACAGCTCCAGGGTCCCAGGTTCGAATCCCGGCTTGGGTCACTGTCTGTGTGGAGTCTGCACTTTCTCCCCGTGTGTGTGTGGGTTTCCTCCGGGTGCTCCGGTTTCCTCCCACAGTCCAAAGATGTGCAGGTTAGGTGAATTGGCCATGATAAATTGCCCTCAGGGTCCAAATTGCCCTTAGTGTTAGGTGGGGTTACTGGGTTATGGGGATAGGGTGGAGGTGTGGGCTTGGGTAGGGTGCTCTTTCCAAGAGCTGGTGCAGACTCGATGGGCCGAATGGCTTCCTTCTGCACTGTAAATTCTATGAAATTAACCACTACGCCACATGCTGCCCTGATTAATGGAGCAGTACATGATTGAACAGAAAGTATTGCTGAACAAATGCTTTTACATTTTGAATTGCAGACTAAGTTCTGAATCTTAAATTGAGACATTTGCTGGGGTTTGATCCTGGCTCTGGGTCACTGTCCGTGTGGAGTTTGCATATTCTCCCTGTGTCTGCGTGGGTGTCGCCCCCACTACCCAAAGATGTGCAGGTTAGGTGGAGTGGCCACGCTAATTTGGTCCCTTAATTGGAAAAAAAGTAATTCGGTATTCCTAAATTTATTTTTATAAAGTGAGACATGTGTCTTATTTAGTGTGAGGAATGTTTGCACAAACTAATTTTGAAACTGAATATTACCGGAATGTTCAGGACGCAATGAGAAGAAAATAAATGTTCCCATTTTGACACAGTTCACATATTAGCAGTTTGTTCATGCACAACAGAATTTAATGGGTTTACAGATGCAGATGAACAAATTTAATCACCATTTCAAACATGTCTAAATGTACAATAAAAGCAACTTACTGTGGATGCTGGAATCTGAATCAGAAACACAAATACTGGACCCTCTCAGCAGGTCTGGCAGCCTCTGTGGAGAGAGATGGCAGCTGCCGTTCCGAGTCTGGGTGACTCTGTGAAAGCTGGAGAACTGGAAATCGGGTTAGATTGATACTGTGGGGAGGGGGAGGGGAACATTGGGGCTGGATAGAGGGCCAGCGATGGGGGAGGATGACGAAGTAGTCTTGGAAGGAAAGACAAAGGGAATGCAAAAGGCGGTGATCAAGGCTAAGAAAGGTGCTGATAGTGGCGCATTAAGAGATGAGAATGTGTTAATGGCAGAACAAAGGTAAGCAGTGAGCAAAAGGACAGTAGGAACAGGGAGCAGATTGCTCAGGTTGGGGGGGGGGGGGGGGGAACAATGGTGAGGGAAATGTCCCT
Source organism: Scyliorhinus canicula (assembly GCF_902713615.1). Classification (NCBI taxonomy): domain Eukaryota; kingdom Metazoa; phylum Chordata; class Chondrichthyes; order Carcharhiniformes; family Scyliorhinidae; genus Scyliorhinus; species Scyliorhinus canicula. The sequence continues at coordinate 8,650 of NW_024055654.1, read as the reverse complement.
TATTCGAAACATTATTGACGTTACTCGTCTAATTTGCAGCCGAGTTGTATCCTTGCTATTTGTTGTTCAATAGTTAAGCGAATGCATTACCTTACACCCGCAAAGTTTCAACTGATACCCTGCAAAATATTCTGTGATGGAGACTGGCAGGAATCGCAGTCAGAGTTCACACGTGTTCATTCTGAATGGTTTTCTAATGTGCTGTGATATTTGATGATTCTAATGCCGGATCGATTTCTCCGCCACTTGTCTAAGTTTTCAGTTGAATAGCATTCTGACAATAGAAGGGTCTTCAGTGCAATGAGACACAGTTTACGATTCTCGGTCAGTGCGCTAAGCGCTGTTCCCTGTTTCTGTGGTGTAGTGATTATCATGTTTGCTTTGCACACATTAAGGCTCTCGGTTTAAACCCGCACAGAAACATTATCAACCCCCATTCATTTCCGTGTGTGGAAAAGTTACATGATTGACATTTCCATTATCCATTTACACCCATCCTGAATTGCCCTTGAATTGGGTCGCTGAGTGAATCTGCCGTGTGGAACCCCGATCCCCGGAGCTTCAGCCTGGTTCTCTGCTTTACTGGTCCAGAGCCAATTACACTATTCCCCCACCAGCCACTCCCCCAGTGAATCCACTGTCCAATATTACCTGGTCCAGAGCCAGTTACACTATTCACCCACCAGCCACTCCCCCAGTGAATCCACTGTCCAATATTACCTGGTCCAGAGCCAGTTACACTATTCACCCACCAGCCACTCCCCCAGTGAATCCACTGTCCAATATTACCTGGTCCAGAGCCAGTTACACTATTCACCCACCAGCCACTCCCCCAGTGAATCCACTATCCAATATTACCTGGTCCAGAGCCAGTTACACTATTCACCCACCAGCCACTCCCCCAGTGAATCCACTTTCCAATATTACCTGGTCCAGAGCCAGTTACACTATTCACCCACCAGCCACTCCCCCAGTGAATCCACTGTCCAATATTACCTGGTCCAGAGCCAGTTACACTATTCACCCACCAGCCACTCCCCCAGTGAATCCACTGTCCAATATTACCTGGTCCAGAGCCAGTTACACTATTCACCCACCAGCCACTCCCCCAGAGAATCCACTGTCCAATATTACCTGGTCCAGAGCCAGTTACACTATTCACCCACCAGCCACTCCCCCAGTGAATCCAATATTACCTGAATATAATAACTTTCAAGCATGTGTCATTCGCTCTGACATGTACCTCAAAATGCATTCAGGATTAGCTGGAAATTGCCGGCACGCTGAGCAGGAACATAGATGCTCCTATTTTGACTCGGCACAAATATCAACAGTTCGTTCAATGGCGCCAAATGCAGGTCAGAGGCTGGGAATCCTGCAGCGAGTAACTCACCTCCTAACCCCACAAAACCTGTCCACCATCTACACTCACAAGTCAGGAGTGTGATGGGATACTCTCCACTTGCCTGGATGGCTGCAGGAACTCACCAAAGGCATCTCAGACAGCACCTTCCAAACCCAAGACCCTGAAAGTTTCCTTCCCGGCCACTCCCCATCCTGACCATTTTCACAGTAACTTCATTGCATTGTTAATGTAAGACTACTTGTGACAATAATTAAGATTATTATTACTTGGAAAAATATCGGTTGTGCCTTCACTGTCACTGGGACATAATCCTGGAACTCCCTCCCTAACAGCACTGTAGGTGTACCTACACCAATGGACTGCAGCGGTTCAGGAAGCAGCTCACCATCACCTTCTCAAGGGCAAAGAGTTCTGGGCAATAAATCCTGGCCTCGCCAGTGATGTTCACATCCCCGAATGAATAAAATGAAACAGACACACAGCTGCCTGAATCCACCGTCATAGAGTCACCTGGATTAGTGAATAGAGATAAGGGAATGTCCACTCACATAGTGGACGATTTTCTCGGGAACGTATTGGTTCCCTGCAGTGTGAGCTCAGCTTCTCAAACCAAACCCAACGTGAACCGATCCCGCTGTCTGCACCGGAAAGAAATGAACAAAATCTGCAGCTTGGCCAATAAGGAACAACATCAAAGGGCTCGTCCGGGATTTGAACTCGGGACCTCTCACATTTTCATGCAGTACAAACCCCGAAGCGAGAATCTTACCCCTAGACCAACGAGCCGGTAGGGTGGTGTTTTTATCGCCATCCACAGCCACTCAAATATCTGCGGAAAATGCTGGGTAAACATAGAACATAGAACATAGACCAGTACAGCACAGAACAGGCCCTTCGGCCCTCGAGGCAATCAGGCAGCATTTGTGGACACGGAAACAAAATTCATCTTTCACCTCCTTGACCTTCCATTGAAACCGGGAAAGGTTAGAAATGTTGAAAATTAGAAGCAAGTGAAATCCCGGAGGGAGGAAACAGAACAACAGGAACAATCAGGAGAGATTAAATGAGAAAAGGCCTTGGCTTCCCTGGCCACAGACTGAGGTTAGCATCAATTCAGAGAATGATTTCACCACAGTATGAGGCCATTCCGGCCGCCGTGTCTGTGACAGCTCTCCGTCAGCGCAATGGAAGAAACAAAGAAACAAAAGATATGTCTGGAGGAGCTAGCGATGGCAGATTGATCAACAACTACCGCCCGGACACAAAGAACAAGTGGAAACAAGATTGAAACCCAAATCTGCGATGGAAGGACACACAAAATGGGTGCAGCATTTACAGTGTGAAACTACTGAACACACACTGAGTGTGAAAGCTGTATTGAGCCCAGTGGAAAGATGCGCTGCTGTTCCTCGAGTGGCTGTTGAGATTCTTTCGAACTCTGCACATGTGCTGTATCATTCTAGAAAACAGAATATTCAGTTTCACAGAAGCTTATTTCGTATATAGGGGCAGCAGGGTAGCATGGTGGTTAGCATAAATGCTTCACAGCTCCAGGGTCCCAGGTTCGATTCCCGGCTGGGTCACTGTCTGTGTGGAGTCTGCACGTCCTCCCCGTGTGCGTGGGTTTCCTCCGGGTGCTCCGGTTTCCTCCCAAAGTCCAAAGATGTGCGGGTTAGGTGGATTGGCCATGCTAAATTGCCCGTAGTGTCCTAATAAAAGTAAGGTGGTGGGGGGGGTTCTTATTTATTAACTTTAACCCAATTTAGTAGCCTTTTTGACAAATTCCAGTGTATTCTAAAGAGACAGAATCTGACACAAATCAGATGGCAGAAATGTTGGGAATGGAGGGTTTAGTGAGAGGGAGGAACTGAAGGAGATCAATATTGGTGGAATCATACAATCCCTGCAGTGCAGGAGGAGACTATTCGGCCCACCGAGTCTCCACCGACCCTTGGAAAGAGCACCCTAACTTGGCCCACACCCCCGTAACCCAGTCATTTCGCATGGCCAGTCCACCCAGCCAGCTTTGCCCTTTGAGCCATTGAATTTCTGACGTGTGACTGCTGATGGTGAGGACGCTGGAAAGTGGGGGAGGGGGTGAATTACTCTCCGCAGTATTCCCAGCCGGTCTTTTAGTGTTAATCAATTTAACATATTAACAGAGAGATTCCCAGCCTCTGACCTGCATTTATCACCATTGAACGAACTGTTAATATTTGTGCCGAGTCAAAACAGGAGCATCTATATTCCTGCTCAGTGTGCCGGCAATTTTCAGCATTTCTGCTTCTCCTGAATGCATTTTCCGACATATATGAGAGCAAATGACATTTGCTTTGTCAGATATTATATTCAGGTAATAATCGAGAGCGGATTCACTGGGGGTGATAGTTGGTGTTGAGTTGTGTTATTGTCACTAATCTGACAATGCAGAGAATCAGGCTGAAGCTCTGGGAACCGGGGTTCCATACGGCAGATTCACTCAGTTCAAGGGTTATTCGGGATGTGTGACAATGAAAATGTCAATTATGCAACTTTGCCCACACACTTAAACGAATGGGATTTGACAATATTGTTACGTGGTTTCCAATCCAGGATTTTTTGAATGTAAAGTAAACATTCATTCTGCACTACACCACAGAAACAGGACACCGAGTTTGACCCGCTGACCGAGAACAGGAAAGCTGCATTCTTGTTGCACTGAAGAACCTTCTTTTGAGGAAGTCCAACTGGATTGGATTGGATTGGATTTGTTTATTGTCACGTGTACCGAGGTACAGTGAAAAGTATTTTTCTGCAAGCAGCGCAACAGATCATTCAGTACATGGTAGAAAAGGGAATTAAACAAAATTCAAGAAAATACATGAGAATACATAATAGGGCAACACAATATATACAATGGAACTACATAAGCATTGGCATCGGTTGAAGCATACAGGGTGTAGTGTTAATGAGGTCATTCAATAAGAGGGTCATTTAGGAGTCTGGTGACAGTGGGGAAGAAGCTGTTTTTGAGTCTGTTCGTGCGTGTTCTCAGACTTCTGAATCTCCTGCCCGATGGAAGAAGTTGGAAAAGTGAGTAAGCCGGGTGGGAGGGATCTTTGATTATGCTGCCCGCTTTCCCCAAGCAGCGGGAGGTGTAGATGGAATCAATGGATGGGAGGCAGGTTCGTGTGACGGACTGGGCGGTATTCACGACTCTCTGAAGTTCCTTGCGGTCCTGGGCCGAGCAGTTGCCATACCAGGCTGTGATGCAGCCCGATAGGATGCTTTCTATAGTGCATCTGTAAAAGTTGGTAAGGGTTAATGTGGACATGCCGAATTTCCTTAGTTTCCTGAGGAAGTATAGGCGCTGTTCTGCTTTCTTGGTGATAGCGTCGACGTGAGTGGACCAGGACAGATTTTTGAGATGTGTACCCCTAGGAATTTGAAACTGCTCACCATCTCCACCTCGGCTTCCTTGATGCTGACAGGGGTGTGTACAGTACTTTTGCTTCCTGAAGTTGATGACCAGCTCTTTAGTTTTGCTGGCATTGAGGGAGAGATTGTTGTCGTTACACCACTCCACTAGGTTCTCTATCTCCCTCCTGTATTCGGACTCGTGGTTATTCGAGATCTGGCCCACTATGGTCGTATCGTCAGCAAACTGGCCTGAATACTTCCACAAGCGCCGCAGAAATTGATCTAACATTAGAATCAGTACATGTCACAGTACATTGGAAAGCCATTCACACTTAACATGTGTGAACTCTCTGACCGATTCCTCCCCGTCTCCATAATGATGGATTTCCGGTATCAATTGAAACGGGTGTAAAGCAACGGATTAGCTTAATGAGTAAACAAAAAACAGCAAAAATACAACTCATCGCCAAATGGGGACCGTGCATAATGTTTCTGCCCGGTTTTGAACTTTTCGCATGTGAGACGAACGTGATAACCACTACACTACAGAAACCGTTGGCTGATATTTACTCCAAGAGTCTGTCTAGAAATCTGACACTTCTGTCACTTTGTTTTTTAGAATTCGGCTGTTATCATAAAATGCTGCAGAGATACTAATAAATCAATGTAACTATAAAATGGTAAATGCAATAAGTGACACTTTGATCACCTCGACTAGCTTCTCAAAAGAACAATCTTTTGATTAGTCTCAATGTTCGTCTCTGTTTCAACGAACTTGAGTTTTTCCTCCATTTCAGCTGATCGTCCAATTCGCTTTTGACAAAGGAATTTCTGTCGAATCCACGCCCAGTTTGGACTTAATGATCAACGTTTCACTGGACCAGAAGATGTGAAAACTGAAATTATGTAGTTTACATATAAACAATATGTAATCATGCAATTGATTTCATACCGAATTTCTGAAGGTGTTTTTTCCTGATTAAGCTTCTCTTCATTATATCTGAGTTGTTATACAGAATCTAATTATATTTGATCTACAGCCTGTTCACAGAGTCTGTCTATTAGAGAGGGAATGATTTTTAGAACTTCACAAAGCCCTGTTGAGATCACTTTGCTGCAGTCCTCCACTTTATTTGGTTTCAAATGAATTTTCAAATGGAGAATCATTCTCACGGTGGAATGATTTCTGCTCACTCAGCAATAACATCATTTTCATGTTGCTTCAAAAATATCAATCAATTTACTCAGTATCTGTTCCGTTACTCAAAACTTCATCTTATCCGACATTTATATCCTCATTTGAAAGTGAGACTCTGAAATATACATTAATTTGCAAACATGACTGACAAAAGAAAATAATTCGAGTCACTGGGAAATGCAAACCCCCTTGTACTCATGTGAGATTGAGTCAGTATTGAAATAAAATGGGATAGTTTTACAGGTAGAGATTTGAGAATGATATTTTCATTATATTTGATTCCTTTTTGTTCTGTGTCTGAGACATTCTGACGCCTTCATCCCGTTCAGTCACAGAATCGCATGCGCCTGACTTTATGTCTTTATGACTTTCCGAAGTCAGATCGGCCTTCCTGAAAGTAAACCCACGGAAGGCGACGGGCCCGGATGGGATCCCTGGTCGTGCACTCAGAGCCTGCGCGGACCAGCTGGCAGAGGTTTTCACAGACATCTTTAACCTATCCCTACTCCACTCCGAGGTCCCCCACCTGCTTCAAGAAGACCACCATCATACCGGTACCAAAGAAGAACCAGGCAACGTGCCTCAATGACTACCGCCCGGTGGCCCTGACGTCAGTTGTAATGAAGTGCTTCGAGAGGCTGATCATGAAGCACATCACCTCCATACTCCCGGAATGCCTTGACCCACTTCAATTCGCATACCGTCGCAACCGGTCCACATCAGACGCCATTTCCCTGGCCCTACACTCATCCTAGAGCATCTCGAAAACAAGGACTCCTACATCAGACTCCTATTTATTGACTACAGCTCCGCCTTCAACACCATAATCCCAGCCAAGCTCATATCAAAGCTCCAAAACCTAGGACTGGCTCTCCACTCTGCAACTGGATCCTTGACTTTCTGACCAACAGACCACAGTCAGTAAGAATGAACACCAACACCTCCTCCACAATAGTCCCTCAACACCGGTGCCCCCGCAAGGCTGCGTACTTAGCCCCCTACTCTACTCCCTGTACACACACGACTGCATGGCAAAACTTGGTTCCAACTCCATCTACAAGTTTGCTGACGATACGACCATAGTGGGCCGGATCTCGAATAACGACGAGTCCGAATACAGGAGGGAGATAGAGAACCTAGCGGAGTGGTGTAACACAACAATCTCTCCCTCAATTGCCAGCAAAACTAAAGAGCTGGTCATCGACTTCAGGAAGCAAAGTACTGTACACACCCCTGTCAGCATCAACGGAGCCGAGGTAGAGATGGTGAGCAGTTTCAAATTCCTAGGGTGCACATCACCAAAAATCTATCCTGGTCCACTCACGTCGACGCTATCCACAAGAAACACAACAGCGCCTATACTTCTCAGGAAACTAAGGAAATTCGGCATGTCCACATTAACCCTTACCAACTTTTACAGATGCCACTATAGAGAGCATCCTATCGGGCTGCCATCTCAGCCTGGTATGGCAACTGCTCGGCCCAGGACCGCAAGGAACTTCAGAGAGTCGTGAATACCGCCCAGTCCATCACACGAACCTGCCTCCCATCCATTGATTCCATCTACACCTCCCGCTGCCGGGGAAAGCAGGCAGCGTAATCAAGGATCCCTCCCACCCGGCTTACTCACTTTTCCAACTTCTTCCATCGGGCAGGAGATTCAGAATGTCTGAGAACACGGACGAACAGACTCAAAACAGCTTCTTCACCACTGTCACCAGACTCCTAAATGACCCTCTTATGGACTGTCCTCATTAACACTACACCCATGTCTGCTTCATCCGATGCCAATGCTTATGTAGTACATTGTATATCTTGTGTTGCCCTATTATGTATTCTCATGTATTTTCTTGAATTCTGTTCAATTCCCTTTTCTTCCCATGTACTGAATGATCTGTTGAGCTGCTTGCAGAAAAATACTTTTCACTGTACCTCGGTACACGTGACAATAAACAAATCCAATCCAATCCAATCCATGGGATTCAGTACTCCCATTTGCACTCATGTTTATCCGAAATACGGTTTCCACATCTACAGGTTTCACCCCACACACACTCATGACCGGACGCCCTATGACAGGTACAGAATTCCTTTTAGGACCTGGACATGACTAGGCCCCGAAGTGACGGCCCTCACCCATGAGAAAGCTGTTAAGACCTAGTTGAGACTGTGAGGTCTGCACAGATCGCCAGCCGCAGTTCAACTAGGGAAAACAGCGCAGACAAAGCACAGCCTGCTTTAATAAGACCGTACACCCCACAGAATTACAGGTTGGGCAACAGGTAATGCTATCTGTGTATAACCCCAGCAGTTTTTTGGCACCAAAATTTTCAGGCCCGTATTCAATTTCGGACAAAATTAGCCCCATCAGTTTATAGCATAAAATACTCCAATGGAAGACTGCGTGGTTCCGTATTAACCAACTGAAGGCATAAGGACCACAGTCTAACATGCACACCATGTCCTGCCTAGACGCAGCAGAACACCTCGCCCCGCCCACTAGAGACACGTTTCCACCATCCCCCTCACAGACCAGTTCATCATCGGACTCCGCTAACGACTTCCGCCCACTGACCACAACAGACCACGCCCCAAAACGCCCACAAGCTGCCACAGCAGAGACAGCGATACAGACACTGACTCTGAGGACAGCCACAGCACACCACACAGCCCACACTGCAGCGACT